>NC_064815.1:18480276-18646361 GCF_023721935.1 Panthera uncia | reverse complement strand
CATTCCACTCCTTCCTCCCATTGGGTCCTTTCCTCGTGTTAAAAAAAAACCCCTTTTTTACAAAAAAAAAAAAAAAAAAAAAAAAGTCTTGAGAATTCTTTCTTAGCCATTTGTTCATGAACCCCACTTCAAATTTCATCACTCCTATCTGAATTAATTGATACTGGTAGCTGGTGTGTTAAGCTAAAAAGCTGTTAAAGTTGAGATCCATAAAAGATATCTTAAACATTTTCATTTGAAATTATAAATGTATATTCATTTGCTCATCTTTCGATGCAAATCTAAGCCTCTTCTATGAGAGTGATTTTAATGATTGAATGCCCATACCCATAATACATCAGTTTTTGTTTCATTAAAGTGGAACAAGCAAGTGACACTTGGGAAATTATACAAGCGTAGAATCCTCTGAGATTTTTATAATTTTACTTCAGTGTTTTACAGTTTTCTCACACATAATTTGATAGCAATTTAAAAAAAGTGGCATTTATAAGGTCTTTCCAAAGCATTCAACTAGTTTTCATAGAAACAACTTCTTGTCATAGTTACACCTTATCAGTTTACATAATACTTAAATTATGGAATAGTAACAACAGGCTTAAACAGATTTTGTAAGAGATACAAGAGATTCTTGATAAACACTGTCTTGTAGCAGCTGTCCTCAGGTATATTTAATAATGTCATTAGCTCCAAGAAGTCATACTTGGGCATCATTCATTGTTTACAGAGAGAATGACAAGTGTTGTTTAAAGTCTGGTGAGCTGTTTAAGTAAAGGGTGATTAAAAGATAGTCAATGGCTTCTTTTGTTTCCTTTAAAATATCTAGAACAGACATCAGCCCGTGATCTGGTAAAAATGCTGGAAGGAGAGAAGAGTTATAAAGGGTATATAAGGCAAACGGGAAACATCTTACAGAGATTATCATTTGCCATAAAAGTCTAAAGGGCTCTGGATTCAAAACTGAGAACTGAAAAATAAAAGTGCCCACATTCTTAGAACTATAACAGCATTTCCGAGGAGAATAAAAGTGAACTTACCTGAGACCTGACTATCTGTGATTCATCATTCATTTCCTTCTCTTCCATGTTCCCTCTTTGGGAAAGTATAACATTCTGAGAGGGCATAACTAAGAAAAAGAGCAAAGAAGCATCTGGTCAATACATGACATTAACACTGACACTAACTCTTAGAGTTTTTGCTTTGTGTTAGGATGGCAGACAGTTTAGAGAGAAGCCCTCTAAGACATAAGCTCAAAGGCTGGATAACTTAACCGTGACATTCTTGCTCTTCCAACATACTGAGGAATTCAGTGTAGAACTTTCTCTTATTGTGGCATATGGGAAGCTCAAGGAAGTTCAGTGATTTTCAGCCCTGGCTACACACTTGGGGGATGTTCTAAAAATGCAAATGCTAAGATTTGGATAAATCCAGTATTATACAAATTGGTCTACGATGACCCTGGGCAACAGCATTTTAAATTCTAAAGTCTCCAAGTGACTTCTAAGTAAGGAGATGCAAACCACTGATATGAGCTGATAGAGAAAACATATGTTGAGAGCCTGATCTTATTTTTAAGGGGATACATTCATCCCCAAACTCAAACTCCAGGGATCTTCTCTAGTTTACTCTCTTTAAGCTGATCTTTCTGGGCTTTCTTGATCTTGGGGTTGTGAGTTAGAGCCCCATGTTGGGTGAAGAGATTACTTAAAAAGAAAATCTTTAAAGATGATTTTTTCTAATACACAAAGGAGATTTCACTCTTCTCATTTTTCAAAATGTTCACCTTCCTGTTTGAGTACATGGATTCAGTCCTCCACCAGGATTACTACACCTCTTTGCAGTTCTTAAGTTATAATGCCACCAAAGCTTTGCTTTCTTCTAGAAGGACAGTCAGGAGATACACCAGTACTAACAGCTTCAGTGTCCTTGTCAGTCCCTGAAAGCTGATTTTCCAATGCCTTATGGAAAACAATCACTCATTCCCAGGTATTAAAGGTGCCTCATCTCTGATGAGAACCTCAGGAGCCAATGGCTATCCACAAGAATGACTTCTCAGGGCAGCCACTCTCAGAATCTTGCCTTGTTCATGCAAGGTTGACATGTGGGGGTTCCTCAAGGTGGCTATTACCTTTTCCCCCTAAAGGCATCAGTCCTTCATGAACAGACTTCACTATGATACTCAAATCTCCCTTCTGACAGGAATATTGTAAGATACTCTATCAGGTGTAGCACATGTAATGAGATGCACCAGTCTACAGAAGAAGTCCAGCAGTCTCAGTCACCCAGTGACCTAGAGAGTCTGTAAAGAAACATACTAAACTATCTGTTCATACTTCACAGTATGGTGTGGAATTTTTAAAAACAATCAAAGAGCATTTCTAGAATTTCTCAGATTCACACATTACAAAAAGCAGATATATACAGATCCATCAACCAAAAACAAACTTTAGCTTTAGTTCTTACCCATCCTCTTAGAATAGAAAACATGTGGTCCGTGCCTAGTGAAAGATTTTCAGAAGACTTTCACCAACATCAACAACAGAGCAAAATGTCTTGATCTGCTGATAAGCATGAAAGAAAACATTCTTTTTTCTGTTCACAACGTTTGGCCTGAAAAATTTCTCTCAAAAGCTAGTGATGGTATTAAAGAATGAAGTCATTCCTGAGAAGTAAGTTTTTTTAAGAAGAGAAAATCACAGTTCCAGTGGAATGGCCTTGTTAGATGAGGAAGCCAATCACTGCCCAAGATAGGGCATGAATTCAACATTTTACAACCAGTTGACTAAGAGGTACACCTTTCAGGAGTAATTTAAAAGCATTTTAAGAATCAGGTCCTAGGGCGCTTGGGTGGCTCAGTCGGTTAAGTGTCCAAATTCAGTTCAGGTCATGATGTCATGGTTTGTGGGTTCAAGCCCAGCATCGGGCTCTGTGCTGACAGCTCAGAACCAGGAGCCTGCTTCAGATTCTGTTTCCCCCTCTCTCTCCCCCTCCCCTGTTCTCTCTCTCTCTCTCAAAAATAAATAAACATTAAAAAAACCAACAACAGGTTCTATTTCACCAAGCAAAAGCTCTAAAAGTGTCCTATTCTCTGAAGAGCCAGACAGAATCTATGAGAATGCTTTGATGGTTTCAACCCAATCACCTCAAAACCACTTACAAAATAATAAATAATCACAATAATAAAAAACAGCATTTACCAAGTTAGGCAGAACAGGGTTTGTCCTTCATACGTGTGAACCCAAGGGGATAAAGAGCATGTCAAATATATATTGCTTGCAAACTTAGTTATTTGAGAATTTTCTTATGGCATCTGATGAGACTAAGTTTCCAGAGAACACACGTTGGAAGCACTGATTTAGTTCTCAGCTTTTTGGTTTAAAGGAGGATTCTGAAGCTGAAGATCATAGAACTAAGTGAAAAAGCTGGTTCTAGAACCTAGGTCTCCTGGTTCACAGCCCTAGGTTCCTTCTAGTATACTCTGAAGTTCTTCTTAGTACCTGTTCTCTCCTTTTTCATTTTTTAATCTGATCCCCTTCTCAAAATTTCCCTTTTAATTCCTGTATTGGAAACACACACACTAAAACCCCACAAACCAACCACTCTCCATCTCCAAACTGTGTGTAATTTTTTATACAATACACATGTAGTCCTTTTCAGAGAAGCCTGTGGTATCACCACAGGCTTTTTCAAATATGTAACCATGATGGCTTGGAAAGTAAGGAATTCCCATGACTGCCTAAGGAATACTAAAATTATAATCAATTCAGATGAAGAATGACTTCAGGCTTAATACCCTTTTTCCTCCAAGCTCTTCCAAAAATTTGAGTGAACTTCCTTGACCATGTATATATTAACGTATATATACATGTCCAGGTTCCACCCAAAAACTGTTGAGATGAAGTCCGGCATCTATACATTTTTTAAGTGCCTCACAAGTGATTTTGAAGCAAGCAGGAATTCAGAACCATTATCAGAGCCTCTAATTTTGTTAACTTCTTCAATGCCAGTGATTTTCACCATCATTCTACTTCTGTTACCCACTTCCGGTGCCATAGTAGTTCTGAAGTTTCTTCCCTTACAAAATGCTAGACTATGAATCGGGAAACCTTATGTTATAGACTGGATGGGGAAGAAAGTGAAGACAGGGGTGACTTGGGGTGCCTGGGTGGCTCAGTCGGTTGGGTGTCCAACATCGGCTCAGGTCATAATCTCGCTTGTGAGTTCAAGCCCCACGTCAGGCTGGGTGCTGACAGCTCAGAGCCTGGAGCCTGCTTCAGATTCTGTGTCTCCCTCTCTCTCTCTCTGTGCCCCTCCCCCGCTCATGCTCTGTCTCTCTCTCAAGAAGTAAACATTAAAAAAAAAAGACAGGAATGGCTTAGTATAGGGGAAAAATAGAAAAAAAGAGCAATGTTTATCAAAGTGTGGTCTGCAGATCACTTGAATCACACAGCATTTGCTGAAAAGCAGATTCACTGGTTCAATCCCAGACCTAATGAAATGGCATCTCTGGGGGAATATTCTTGACCCAGGGATTTGCCTTAAAAAATATTTCTTCTCTAGGATCAAACCATTCTCTCCAGCCTCCCTACAGGCCTGAATCTAGCATATATCTTCTCAGTCCTTGATCTGCAACTTCATCTTTCATTTTATTGACTCCTCCTGTCATAATTTAAAACCATTTAATATCTCTCCCAGCATTAAAAACTTTCACTGGCTATATGCCCTTTTGTAACTAATATCCATTCTTTTTTCAAGGCTACAACTCTTCAAAGGATTGTTAGTACTTGTCTCTGCTTCTTCACTACCCATTTATTTTTCAATTATCTATGATCTTTCTTCTGTTTTGCCATCAGCACACCGCTAAAATTGCTCTGGTTAGGAATGTCAACAACACTTTTGTTCATGCAATGGGGTTTATTACTTCCTGAGCTCTGATGGGTATCTGACATTACTAACAGCTGTGTTTTGCTTTATGTCCACAGTCTTTCTCAGCAGGCTATGCTCTAGTCCCTTTTCCTCTGCCTACCATTTACATTATGTTGTTCCTTAGGAGTTTTCAATATCTATCTTTGTTCCCTCCACAGGTGAAGTAAAGGAATCTTTAAAGGTATACAAATCTGATCATATCAGTCCCTTATTTGAAATTCTTCAGTGGCTCCCTACAGCTCTTAGGCTGGAATACAAAGCCATAAAAAACCCTGTGACCTGCTTCCTGATCTTTCAAGCCACTCCCCTGCTTGCTTCTGAGATTTCATCTACACAGCTCTGCTTTTAAGTCCTTAAATGTGTCCTGTGTGGTATCTCCCCTCCTCCACTCCAGATGATACTTACTCTTCCTTCAGGTCTCAGTTTAAATCAAGGAAGATTTTTAATATCACAGACATGTGAGGTCCCTCATTTACACCTTCCTTTTTTTTTGGTAGCACTTTTTATCATTGTAATTATTTGTAGTCATCATTTTTATTTATACCTCACCATTGTGTGATGTTAACCTCCGTGAAGACAGGAATCTTTTCTGTCTTATTTACTATTCCACTTTTAATACTTTCAGTATGTGGCTCATAGTAGGTACTCAGTATCTGCTAAATGAGTAAATGAAAGGGTTCTTCTGTTTCCTCTTCTATTTTTTATTTTTAACTTATTTTGAACCAATTTTAGACTTACGGTAAAGTTACAAGAATAATACACAATTCCCACATACAATTCACCCTACTTGTCCAAATGTTAATATTTTATATGCCTATGGTACAATGATCAAAACAAGGAATTTAAATTGGTACAATACTATTAATTCAAACTACTCAAAATTTACTAGTTTCTCTAGTAGTATTTTTTCTTTGATCCAGGATCCCACATGGAATTTAGTTGTTTTTTCCCTTTGTCTTCCCCAATCTGTAAGTTCCTCAGCCTTTCTGTCTTTCTTGAGCTTAATACTTTTGAAGAGTACTGATGAGTTATTTTGCAGTGTCCCTCAATTCGGGTTTGTCTGATGTTTTCTCATGGTTGGAATGAAGCTAAGTATTTTTGGCAAGAATAACACAGAAGTGATCTTTTATCTTTCTTAGTACATCGCATTAATGGGTTTATGATGTTGGTACACTTCATTAATGATAATGTTAACCTTTATCACTTGGTTAAGGTGGTGTTCACCTGGCTTCTCTACTGTAGAGCAACCATCTTTCCCTCTGTAGCTGATAAATATCTTGGGGAGATACTTGAAGATTATATAAATATCCTGATTCTTCTCAAACCCACTAACTTTAGCATCCATCAGTTTATCTTGTCTGCAACAGTTAGTAATATAGTGTTGGTCTAATGGTGATTTCCCTATTTCTCTCTTTCCCATTAACTTATTTATGTATATATTTTTAATGTTTATTTCTGAGAGAGGGAGAGGGAGCTGGGGAGGGGCAGGGAGACAGGATCTGAAGCAGGCTCTGCACTGTCAGCCAGCGCCTGACGCAGGGCTTAAACCCATGAACTGTCAGATCATGACCTGAGCCAAAGTCTGACGCTTAAGCAACCGAGCCACCCAGGTATACCTCCCACTAATTTATTAACTGGAATTTTTCTGCAAGGAAAAGCTGCTCCATATCTCTTATCATTTATTTACTAATTTATTTATGTCACTATGAACTCATGAATATTTTGTAAGCACCAATATTATCATTATTTTATTGCACAAATAGTTTTGGCTTTGGCCAGTAGGAGGCTCCTATGTTATTCTGACCAGCCTCTATCCTATTTTGAGCACTTCTTGGCACTGTAAGATGTTTCAAGTTCTTGTATTATCCCTGCCCAGCCCTAGAAATCAACTTCTCCAAGGAGCCCTAGTTCCTTTTATTGGAGAAGTGCTTAGAAACAAAGATCTGGGCGCTGGATCTGCACAAAGATCAGCTGTGCTCGCTGCTACTGGGGTATCATTGCTTCTAGGCCCTCTAGGAGAGATAGGACGCACGGACACACAGACACACACACACACACACACACACACACACACACACACACACACTGTATTCATCTATGTATTAAATGCCACAAGTTCATTATGACACCTCTGATTCCAATCCAATACCTCAGGGCTCATTTTTAATCTTCCTCTTTTCCTCACTTCTTTCTTCAACAAAGAAGTTACCAGTGAGGAAAGGAGGAAGATTGTTGGCTCTTAGTATTCACAATAGATTTACTTATTTGTTCAGTTTTGGTATATACACAAAGTAGTTTCAGAATTGACTCATACCCCTGTGACAAACACAGTTATTAACTGGAAATTACAGCATCTGTGTAGAGTTCTCTTTGTCTTTAGTTATACAGTATCTAGTCAAGATAGTGTTTTCTAAAGTAATTTAACTTTTTTCTTTGCCACTTCCTTCAGTGTGGTTATGTCATTCACTTGTAATACAGTTAGGTCCATTTGTTAGTACTTGTGTTTATTCTCTTCTATTTGTTCTCAGGTGGCTTCCTTCAGCTTTACCCACTGCCATGATTTCACTGATCATCTTTTTTGAGCTACATAACCACATATCTACCCAACCACCTTACTGGACATCCCCAGGCATGTGTCCCCCAGATCTCTCAAACCTAACATGTCCCAAACTCATTCTCTCTTAAGCCTCTTGCCATATATTTGCAATGAAGTATGCATGAACACCAACCCTATCATCAAACTGATTGGGTTTGATTCCTAGCTCCACAACTTACGAGCTGTGTGAGTTTGGTTGTATAAGTTACTCAACCTTTCAATGTTTCAATTTCCTCATTTGTAAAACTAGTTATAATAGTACCTACTTCATGGGTTTGTTGCGGATTAAGTAAGTGAATATTTTGAAAATATTTAAAACAAAATGCCACATAGTAGACATATTTATATGTTACATACTGTTCTTTTTTTGTTTTGTTTTTTTTTTTAGTATTTATTTATTTATTTATTTAAAAATGAAATGTATTGTCAAATTGGTTTCCATACAACACCCAGTGCTCATCCCAACAGGTGCCCTCCTCAATGCCCATCACCCAACCTCCTCTCCCTCCCACCCCCTATCAACCCTCAGTTTATTCTCAGATTTTAAGAGTCTCTTATGGTTTGGTTCTCTCCCTCTCTAACTTTTTTTTTTCCTTCCCCTCCCCCACGGTCTTCTGTTAAATTTCTCAGGATCCACATAAGAGTGAACACATGTTATCTTTCTCTGTATGATTTATTTCACTTAACATAACACTCTCCAGTTCCATCCATGTTGCTACAAAAGGCCATATTTCATTCTTTCTCATTGCCAAGTAGTATTCCATTGTGTATATAAACCACAACTTCTTTATCCATTCATCAGTTTGTTACATACTGTTCTTATTCTTCTGTTAAATTCCCTATCTCAATGAATAGCACCACCAAGCCTGAAACCTGAATGCCATTCCTGACCTCTCTTTCTTTCTTTCCCTTAGTCTCTCTCTTCAATTAAAGTCAAATTCTGGTAAATTTATCCCCTTAAATATGTAGTGAATGTCTCATCTTCTCTTCCACTACCTTGATTCAGGCCACTATCATCTCTCACTTTGACTACTTCTGCATCCATCAAACTGGTCCTTAACTTTAGTCCAGTATTTTCTTCATGCTGGAGCCAGAGTGATTTCTCTCTCCACACCTTTTCTCTATCTTGGAAACACCTTAATTTTATTTTCTGACAAATATTAAAACAAAAATTTTTGTAAACATAGAAAAGCAGAAAGAAAATCACTTATAATATCATTACCCAGAGATAACCAGTTTTTTGGGGATACATACTTCCCAGCTTTTTCTATACTAATTCTCACACATATTATAATATGGCATATGTCATTATCATATGTCTGATTTTCTTTTCTGAAATCTGGGTTTTAATTGACAGTATTGTGTATATCACTTCAGGACAGAAAACAAAAATCTAAATATTCAAAAAACTAGGGTCATACAGTCTCTTCAACAAACGGTGCTGGGAAAATTGGACAGCTATGTGCAAAAGAATGAAACTGGACCACCTTCTTATACCATATGCAAATATAAATTCAAAATGGATTAAAAACCTAAATGTAAAACATGAAACTATAAAAATTCCAGAAGAGGGCACAGGCACTCGGACATCAGCTGTAGCAAAAGTTTTCTAGATAAGTCTTCCAAGGTAAGGGAAATAAAAGCAAAAATAAGCTATTGGGACTACATCAAAATAAAAAGCTTCTGCACATTGAAGGAAACATCAACAAAACTAAAAGGTAACCTACTGAATGGGAGAAAATGTTTACAAATGATCTATCTGATGAAGCGTTAGTATCCAAAATATATAAAGAACTTATACAAACAACTCAATACCAAAAAAAACCCAAAACAAACAAACAAACAAAAAAACCTCCCAAATAATCCAATTAAGGATGGGCAGAAGAAATGAACAGAAATTTCTCCCAAGAAGACATCCAGATGGCCAACAGATGCATGAAAAGATATTCAACATCACTCATCAAGGAAATGCAAATCAAAACTAGAATGAGGTGTCACTTCACACCTGACAGAATGGCTAAAATAAAAAGCACATGAAACAATAAGTGTTGGCTAGGATGCAGATAAAGGGGAAACTTCTTGCACTGTTGGGAATGCAAACTGGTGCAGCCACTGTGGAAGACATTATGGAGGTTTCTGAAAAAGTTAAAATTAGAACTGCCCTATGATCCAATGGCACTACTGGGTATTTACCCCCAAACACAAAAAAACACTAATTCAAGGGGATACATGCACCCCTGTGTTTACTGCCACACTGTTTACAGCAGCCTGTGTCTACAGATAGATCGATAAAGATGTGGCATATGTATGCAATGGAATATTAATCAGCCATCAAAAAAGAATGAAATTTTGCCATTTGTGACAGCATGGATGGAGCTAGACAGTATTATGCTAAGCAAAATAAGTCAAGTCAGAAAAAGATATATTCCATATGACTTCACTCACAGGTGGTATTTAAGAAACAAAACAAACAAGCAAAAGAAAAAAAAAAAAAAAGAAAGACAAACCAAGAAACAGATTCTTAACTATAAAGAACAAACTAAACTGATGGTTACCAGAGATGAGGTGAGTGGGGAGGGATGGTGAAATGGGTGATGGAGATTAAAGAGTAGGTTTATTATGATGAGCACTGAATAGTATATAGAATTGTCAAATCACTTATTGTACACCTGAAGCTAATATAACACTGTATGTTAAGTTTACTGGAATTAAATAAATAATAAAATAAAAGACAAATAAAATAAAAAAGGAAAAAAATTTAAAAAAAATAGTGTCATGGTATATTCAATTGCTTGCAATACCCAAAACTTGTTTAATAAGTTAATTATTAATAGGCATTTAGGGAGCTTTATTTCTCTTTTCCTGTTTAGACTACAGCAAACATTATACAGTCTTGGCATAATTTTGTGTGATTATTTCTTTAGGATAGATTCCTAGAAGTGGAACTGCTGGATCAAAAGGAAGACAAAATACTATTAAGGAAGGTTGTACCATTTTACATATTAATCAACAATATATGAGAGTGACCATTAGCCAAGAATGATCAGCATTATTCTTTTAAAATATAATACATAGTATATAATTACTGCTTTAGAATGTAATTCTTAGATAACATGGGAGGCAGACTTTACATTTTTAGTTTTCATGTTTCTTCTTTCATAAATTACACTTTTGTGTAATTTGTCCACTTTTCTACCATTTCGCCTTTTCCACTAATTTGTAAGAATTCTTTATTACAAAGTGCAGAGTGCAGGAAAGGATGAACTAAGCAGGTCTGGGTGGTCCAAACTGTACATTTTAAGGCAAGGTTTGATCGTGGCCTGGTTCCTGAAAGATAATCTATAGCCTTGCAACACCCTGCCTTTTAAGAGTGTCTCTGTTTACCTGAGGCCTTGGGACAGGTCAGAAAGTTTATGCCAAAAGAGGATTTATAGTGGGATCCTTGGGCCATGTGGTATCAGCTTGCCTTCTGGAGAGACTGGAGACTGAAGGTCAGCAGCACAGGTGGTCAGCTATGCCTACATGAACAACTTCCGATAAATACTCTGGATGCCAAGGTTTGGAGGAGATTTCCTGGTTGGCAATACTGCATACATGTTATTACATGTCACTTCTGGGAGGATGTAAATGCTAGCTGCGTGACTGTTATTGACAGAAGACAACTGGAAGCTTGTACCTGGTCTCTTCTGGACTCGCATTTTTTGTTGCTGATTTTAATGTGTATCTTTTCACTGTAATACTTATGCTACTGTACGTATAACAGTTTTGTTGAGTTCTGTGAGTCATTTTAGCAAATCATTGAACCTAAGGGTAGTCTTGGGGATCCCTGAACACAAACAGTAAACAGCAACTCCCTTGGTATAACATAAATAACAAATGTAGTCTTCTTATTATCATTTGTCTTTTATTCTTTGCTGCTTTAAAAAAAAGTTAATTTAAAAATTTTCTGCATCATAAAACACTTTCCCCCCTGTGTAGATCTTAAGTTCATGTGAGGCTTTTGTTTTGTTTTTTCCTTACACAAGAAATAGCTTCTCGGTCTTTTGGCTAAGATCAAGTGTTTTTTCCTTACACATGTAATATATGTTCCAATTTTTTTTTACACATTCTACATGAAACCATAAGTATTCAAAACATGGGAATATACTGAGTAAGATGTGAGTGACTTTCAATCCCTCTTCTCTATTTGATTTCCCTCTCTGAAAATAAATCATTGCCAGTCATTTGGTGTACATCCTTTTCTGTGCATTTATGAACATATATAACCACATCCATACTTAATATGATGCACACTATATTACGTGCCATTGTTCTCTAGCATCCTTTATTCACTAAATGTCTTTATTCACTAAATTGTTCCTTGTTTGTTAACTTCAAAATAAACTACCTTATTCTATTTTATGGCAGCACAGTATTCCATTGTATGGATCTATCATAATATATTTAAGCATATCCCTAGTGAACATTTAAGCGTACTTATTTCTCACAATTACAAATAATATTGAAATAAACATCTTTTTACACACTTTTTTACACATTTTGTACCTGTGCAACTATTTCTGCAGGACTGATTCCAGAATGAAATTTCTGAGCCAGGGTGAGCTCATTTAACATTTTGGTAGGTACTGTCACACTGCCATTCAAAGTGTCTTCCTCAATTTTACAACTGGGTCCTTCTCCTGGGCATTTCCCTCACACCTTTTATCATCAATATTTTTATATTTTTCCATTCTATTTTGTGAAAAATATCCTTGTCTTCATTTGCATTCTCGGGTTACTTATGAGGTTAAGCATTAGAAATTTTTGTTTTGTTTTGTTTTTTGGTTACCTGTGTTCTATAAATTGCCTGTGCATACCCTTTGACCATTTTCCCTTTTTCCTTCTGTTGTTTCGTTCTTTCTTTCTTTCTTTCTTTCTTTTTGCTATTTACAGAGATTCTTTACATATTATGGACATTAATCCTTTGTCTCTTACACATGTTGCACATTTTTTCATGTCTCTTGTTTTTAGCCCTTTGTTCTTTCTGAATACAGAAATTTAAATTTTTGACATAATCAAATGAATGAATTTTTCCCAGAGGGTTTTGTGTCATGTTTCAACAGTTTGGTATGGCTATAGCACGATGTGCAAGAGTGGATGGCAAAATATTATGCAATATTAAGATCATAAAGGGCTTTGAAGGCACTTCTAAGAAACTAGATTATCCTGATGGCAACAAGTAAACGTAAACATTTTCAACAACACAGTGACTTTCAACAAACATTCCCTAGTTTAATAACTATCTGTTGAGCACCACTAAGTGCCACGATCAATTCTTTCTCTTAGAGAATTATAATTTTTGAACCTTTACATTTTTCACAATTGCAAATACGTCAAAAGAAATAGATCATTACTGTCAGAGGACATAATTAGGGGGCGTTTGCTCTGCCACATATTAAAACATACTTAACATTAAAACACAGTGCAAAAACTGTCAGAGCAGTGCAAGAAACTGTCTGGAAACACTTCCGAGTATATACACGCCTGCAGAATGTAATAGAAGTGTCATTTCAATTCAGTGGGAAAATGATTCAATAGATAATGGCAGGACAACTGGGAAAAAGGCTCATTTCTATCCAACACCTGACAACAAATTAATATCCAACATAATATAAGTACAAATGTAAACAATACATTTTTAAAATCCTTTAAAAACATTAGAAAAAAGTAAAGGTTAAGGTTTTAATAATCTTGAGATGGGGAAAAACTTTCCAAAAAATGACACCCACCCATGCCCACACCAAATAACAACTGCAGAAGATACCAGAGGAAAATATGTTTGTACTCTTGGGATGGGGCGGCCTTTCTATCAAAGAAGGGGCGCGGGTCTCCGAGGAGGAGGACGGCGCTGCAGAAGTACTCCGAGTTGAACGCGGACTGCGACCGCTACCCGGGCACCCTTGGGCCGCCGCCCGCCCTTCCCCCTCGCCCGCCTCCGGGCCCGCGGCACGCCGCACTCACCAGCCTCCACAGACAAAGGGCGTTCGGGGCGGCTCCGCCCCCTGACGCCACCGCCGCCGGGCCCGACCTAGGCGGGACAGGGTGATGAGGGCCTTACGGCCTGAGCCAATGACGCCCAGCGGCTGGGTCCCTGGAGCTGGACCAGCCGCCGGCTCCAGGCCCGCTTTAACGGAAACCTTCCCGCGATGGCGACCGCGTCGCGCTGGCTGAAGCTCCCCGATACGCATGCGCCAGCGGCGCCCCAGGCAGAGCGCTTCCCACATGCTGGACTCGGAACTCCCACCCGCTGCCCCGGTCGGCTTTCTCCCGGGCAGCGCTCACCCAGGAGGCTCGGACCTCCGCCCCAGGCCTCGCAAAATTTCGCTTACCGGGGGTGGAAGTTGGGGTAGGGGTGGGAGTGAAGGTGGGGGGAAGAAAAGGGAAGGCCGAGGACCCTCCCATAGTCCCTGCCAATGGGAAACATCGTACTGCCCCGTTCCCCCGCGCTGTAGCTGCTGAGTCCCAAGGCGACGAGGGAAGCCCTCCTACTCCTCAGTCCCGGCATACCCCTCCCACCCTCCTTTTGTACTGAGAGACTCAAAATATAATTAATGATTGAATTCAATTTTCTGTTTTGTAATACAGGTCTACTGAGGAGAAGAATGAAATTCTTTTAACAGGGATAACTTAATTGGGATTCAAAATGTTCTCCATCATCAAAATTGATTGCCATGGTTGATCTCTTAATGCCATTCTATATTTAACATATTTCATCTTTGAAAACTTTTCAAGTAGATAGGTACTGTCAAATACTAACATTCACAAGGTTATGATTTAAACGGAGCATGTTCATTGCTTGGAAGGTATTTATGGAATCCCATAATTTTCCTCTTTTTATATTTGCTTTTTAGCATGCTAAAAAAGGCAGATTAACCACTTCTGAATGAAGGTTAGGTGGCAGGCCTTCTCGACTGCACAGTTAAATGGATTGTAAAATACAGAAACGTCCTTTGCACTTGCATGGAGGATTTTTAAAATTAAATTTTAATTCCAGTCTAGTTAATATACCATGCTATATTAGTTTCAGGTGTACAATATAGTGATTCAATAGTTCTATATATTACTCAGTGCTCATCAAGATAACTGCATTTTTGTCCCCTTCACCTATTTTACTCATCCCACACCCACCTCCTTTCTGGTAACTATCAGTTCTGTATAATTAAGAGTCTGTTTCTTGGTTAGTCATTTTTTTTCTCCCTGTGCTGTTTGTTTTGTTTCTTAAATATCACATATGAGTGAAACCATATGGCATTTGTCTTTCTTCGAATTGACGTATTTTTCTCACTAGCTCCATCCATGTTGTTGTAAATGACAAGATTTCGTTGTTATATCTCAGTAATAGTCCATTGTACATATATACAAGTATATATATACTTTGGCTGTTTCCATAACTTGGTTACTGTAGATAATGCTGCTGTAAACATAGGGGTGCAGGTCTCCATTTGAATTAGTGTTTTTGTATTATTTGGGTCAATACTGCAATTGCTAAATCATAGGGTAGTTCTATTTTTTTCTCTTTATTTTTATTTTTATTCATTTATTTATTTTATATTAAATATAATTAATTGTAAGATCGGTTTCCATACAACACCCAGTGCTCATCCCAACAGGTGCCCTCCTCAATGCCCATCACCCACTTTCCCCTCCCCTCCACCCATCATCAACCCTCAGTTTGTTCTCCGTATTTAAGAGTCTCTTATGGTTTGCCTCCTTCCCTCTTTGTAACTTTTTCCCCCCTTCCCCTCCCCCCTGGTCTTCTGTTGAGTTTCTCAGGATCCACATAAGAGTGAAAACTTATGGTATCTGTCTTTCTCTGTATGACTTAATTCACTTAGCATAACACTCTCCAGTTCCATTCACGTTGCCACAAGTGGCCAGATTTCATTCTTTCTCATTGCCACGTAGTATTCCATTGAATATATAAACCACATCTTCTTTATCTGTTCATCAGGTGATGGACATTTAGGCTCTTTCCATAATTTGGCTATTGTTGAAAGTGCTGCTATAAACATTGGGGTACAGGTGACCCTATGCATCAGTACTCCTGTATCCCTTGGGTAAATTCCTAGCAGTGCTATTGCTGGGTCATAGGGTAGATCTATTTTTAATTTTTTGAGGAACCTCCACTCTGTTTTCCAGAGTGGCTGCACCAGTTTGCATTCCCACCAACAGTGTGAGAGGGTCCCCATTTTTCCACATCCTTGCCAGCATCTATAGTCTCCTGATTTGTTCATTTTAGTCACCCTGACTGGTGTGAGGTGGTATCTGAGTGTGGTTTTGATTTGTATTTCCCTGATGAGGAGTGACATTGAGCATCTTTTCACGTGTGTGTTGGCCATCTGGATGTCTTCTTTAGAAAAGTGTCTATTCATGTTTTCTGCCCATTTCTTCACTGGATTATTTGTTTTTTGGGTGTGGAATTTGGTGAGTTCTTTATAGATTTTGGATGCTAGCCCTTTGTCCGATAGGTCATTTGCAAATATCTTTCCCCGTTCCATTGGTTGCCGTTTAGTTTTGTTGATTGTTTCCTTTGCAGTGCAGAAGCTTTTTATCTTGATGAGGTCCCAATAGTTCATTTTTGCTTTTAATTCCCTTGCCTTTGGAGATGTGTCAAGTAAGAAATTGCTGTGGCTGAGGTCAAAGAGGTTTTTTCCTGCTTTCTCCTCTAGGGTTCTGATGGTTTCCTGTCTCACATTCAGGTCCTTCATCCATTTTGAGTTTATTTTTGTGAATGGTGTGAGAAAGTGGTCTAGTTTCATTCTTCTGCACATTGCTGTCCAGTTCTCCCAGCACCATTTGCTAAAGAGACTGATTTTTTCCCACTAGATACCCTTTCCTGCCTTGTCAAAGATTAATTGGCCATACATTTGTGGGTCCACTTCTGGAGTCTCTATTCTATTCCATTAGTCTATGTGTCTGTTTTTGTGCCAATACCATACTGTCTTGATGATTACAGCTTTGTAGTAAAAGCTAAAGTCTGGGATTGTGATGCCTCCACTTTGGTCTTCTTCTCCAATATTACTTTGGCTATTCGGGGTCTTTTGTGGTTCCATACAAATTTTACGATTGCTTATTCTAGTTTCGAGAAGAATGCTGATGCAATTTTGATTGGGATTGCATTGAATGTGTAGATAGCTTTGGGTAGTATTGACATTTTAACAATATTTATTCTTCCAATCCAAGAGCACAGAATGTTTTTCCATTTTTTTTGTATCTTCTTCAATTTCCTTTATAAACTTTCTATAGTTTTCAGCATACAGATCTTTTACATCTTTGGTTAGATTTATTCCTAGGTATTTTATGACTCTTGGTGCAATTGTGAATGGGATCAGTTTCTTTATTTCTATTTCTGTTGCTTCATTATTGGTGTATAAAAATGCAACCGATTTCTGTACATTGATTTTGTGCCCTGCAATTTTGGTGAATTCATGTATCAGTTCTAGCAGACTTTTGGTGGAGTCTTTGGGTTTTCCATGTAGAGTATCATGTCATCTGTGAATAGTGAAAGTTTGACAACATCTTTGCCAATTTTGATGTCTTTGATTTCCTTTTGTTGTCTGATTGCTGATGCTAGGACTTCCAATATTATGTTAAACAAGAGTGGTCAGAGTGGACATCCCTGTCGTGTTTCTGATCTCAGGGGGAATGCTCTCAGTTTTTCTCCATTGAGGATGATATTAGCTGTGGGCTTTCATAAATGGCTTTTTATGATGTTTAAGTATGTTCCTTCTATCCCAACTTTCTCGAGGGTTTTTATTAAGAAAGGATGCTATATTTTGTCAAATGCTTTTTCTGCATTGATAGACAGGATCATATAGTTCTTATCTTTTCTTTTAATAATGTGATGTGTCACATTGATTGATTTGCGAATATTGAACCAGCCCTGCAGCCCAGGAGTGAATCCCACTTGATCATGGTGAATAATTCTTTTCATATGCTGTTGAGTTCTATTTGCTGGTATCTTGTTGAGAATTTTTGCATCCATATTCATCAGGGATATTGGCCTGTAGTTCTCTTTTTTTTCTGGGTCTCTGGTTTGGGAAGGAAAGTAATGCTGGCTTCATAGAATAAGTCTGGAAGTTTTCCTTCCCTTTCTATTTTTTGGAACAGCTTGAGAAGGATAGGTATTATCTGTGCTTTAAATGTCTGGTAGAATTCCCCAGAAAAGCCGTATGGTCCAGGGCTCATATTTGTTGGGAGATTTTTGATAACTGATTCAATTTCTTTACTAGTTATGGGTCTGTTCAAATTTTCTATTTCTTCCCGTTTGAGTTTTGGTAGTGTGTGGGAGTTTAGAATTCGTCCATTTCTTCCAGGTTGTCTTTTTGTTGGCATACAATTTTTCATAGTATTCCCTGATAATTGCTTGTAATTCTGAGGGATTGGTTGTAATAATTACATTTTCATTCGTGATTTTATCTACTTGGGTCCTCTCTCTTTTCTTTTTGAGAAGCCTGGCTAGGGGTTTATCAGTTTTGTTTATTTTTTCAAAAAACCAACTCGTGGTTTCATTGATCTGTTCTACTGGTTTTTTTAGATTCTATATTGTTTATTTCTGCTCTGATCTTTATTATGTCTCTTCTGCTGGGTTTGGGTGTCTTTGCTGTTCTGCTTCTAGTTCCTTTAGGTGTGCTGTTAGATTTTTGTATTGGGGATTTTTCTTGTTTCTTGAGATAGGCCTGGATTGCAATGTATTTTCCTCTCAGGACTGCCTCTGCTGCATCCCAAAGCTTTTGGATTGTTGTATTTTCATTTTCATTTGTTTCCATATATTTTAAATTTCTTCTCTAATTGCCTGGTTGACCCACTCATTCTTTAGTAGGGTGTTCTTTAACCTCCATGCTTTTGGAGGTTTTCCAGACTTTTTCCTGTGGTTGATATCAAGTTTCATAGCATTGTGGTCTGAAAGTGTGCATGGTATGATCTCAATTCTTATACTTATGAAGGGCTGTTTTGTGACCCAGTATGTGATCTATCTTGGAGAATGTTCCATGTGCACTCGAGAAGAAAGTATATTGGGTTGCTTTGGGATGCAGAGTTCTAAATATATCTGTCAAGTCCATCTGATCCAATGTATCATTCAGGATCCTTGTTTCCTTACTAATCCTGTGTCTAAATGATCTATCCATTGTTGTAAGTGGAGTATTAAAGTCACTGCAATTACCACATTCTTATCAATAAGGTTGCTTATGTTTGTGAGGAATTGTTTTATATATTTGTGGGCTCCCGTATTTGGCATATAGACATTTATAATTGTTAGCTCTTCCTTATGGATAGACCCTGTAATTATTATATATTTCCCTCCTTCATCTCTTGTTGCAGCCTTTAATTTAAAGTCTAGTTTGTCTGATATAAGTATGGCCACTCCAGATTTCTTTTGACTTCCAGTAGCATGATGGATAGTTCTCCATCCCCTCACTTTCAATCTGAAGGTGTCCTCAGGTCTAAAATGAGTCTCTTGTAGACAGCAAATAGATGGGTCTTGTGTTTTTTTTTTATCCATTCTGATACCCTATGTATTTTGATTGGAGTATTTAGTCCATTTACATTCTGTGTTATTATAGAAAGATATGGGTTTAGAGTCATTGTGATGTCTGTAGGTTTCATGCTTGTAGTGGTGTCTCTGGTACTTTGTGGTCCTTGCAACATTGCACTCACAGAGTCCCCCTTAGGACCTCTTGTAGGGCTGGTTAGTGGTGATGAATTCCTTCAGTGTTTGTTTGGGAAAATGTTTATCTCTCCTTGTATTCTGAATGACAGGCTTCCCCTATAAAGGATTTTTGGCTGCATATTTTTTCTTCATCACATTGAAGATTTCCTGCCATTCCTTTCTGGCCTGCAAGTTTCAGTAGATAGGTCTGCCACTAGTGTTATGGGTTTGCCCTTGTAAGTTAGAGCGTGTTTATCCCTAGCTGCTTTCAGAATTTTCTCTTTATCCTTGTATTTTGCCAGTTTCACTATGGTATGTCATGCAGAAGATCTATTCAAGTTACATCTGAAGGGAGTTCTCTGTGCCTCTTGGATTTCAATGCCTTTTTCCTTCCCCAGATCAGGGAAGTTCTCAACTATGATTTGTTCAGGTACACCTTCGGCCCCTTTCTCCCACTCTTCCTCTTCTGGAATTCCTATTATACGGATATTTTTCCATTTGATTGCATCACTTAGTTCTCTAATTCTCTGGATTTTTTATCTCTCTTTTTCTCAGCTTCCTCTTTTTTCATAATTTTATCTTCTAATTCACCTATTCTCTCCTCTGCCTCTTCAATACGTGCTATGGCCGCCTCCATTTTATTTTGCACCTCATTTATAGCATTTTTAGCTCCTCCTGACTATTTCTTAGTCCCTTGATCTCTATAGCAATAGATTCTCTGCTGTCCTCTATACTTTTTCAAGCCCAGCTATTAATTTTATGACTATTATTCTAAATTCTTGTTCCATTATATTGCTTAAATCGTTTTTGATCAATTCATTAGCTGTCGCTACTTCCTGGTATGTCGTTTGAGGAGAGTGCTTCCATTTCATCATTTTGGGTAGTCCCTGGGGTGATGCCGAACTGCAGGGCACTTCCCCTGTGCTGTCTGGAGTGATTTATGTTGGTGGGCGGGGCCACATTCAGTCCCAATATCTGCCCCCAGCCCACTGCTGGGACCACAGTGTAGCTAAAAGGTTTATAAGTTCGGTTATTTTTAAAGAACCAGCTCCTGGTTTCATCAATCTGTTTTTCTTTGAAAATAAATTTATATCATCTATTTCTACTCTATCCTTCTTTCTACTGTTTTTAGGTTTTCCTTGTTCTTTTTCTAGCTCCCTCAGGTGTAAAGTTAGGCTGTTCATTTGAAATTTTTCATGCTTCCTGAGGTAGGCCTGTATTACTATAAATTTTCCTTCGAGAAAATTTTGCTGCCACTCAAAGATTTTGCACCATTGTATTTTCATTTTAATCTGTCTCTATGTATTTTTTTTTTACTTTCATTTTGATTTCTTGGTTTACCCATTCATTGCTTAGTAGCATGTTTTTCTTTTTCAAGTTATTTATTTATTTTGAGAGTGGGGAAAGACAAAGAGGGAGGGAGAGAGAGAATCCCAAGCAGGCTCCATGATGTCAGCGCAGAGCCCAAAATGGGACTTGATCTCACTAACCGTGAAATCATGAGCTGAGGCTAAATCAATAATCATACACTTAACTTACTTGGGTACCCAGGTGCCTCCTAATAGCATGTTTTTAATCTCCATGTATTTGTGGTCTTCTCAGATTTTGTCCTGTGGTTGACTTCTTGTCTCATAGTGTTGTGATGAGAAAAGATACATGGTGACTGTGATCTGTTTGAATTTGTTAAGACTTGCTCTGTGGCCTAATATGTGATCTATTCTGGAGAATGTTCCACGTGTACTTGAAAAGAATGTGTATTCTGCTGTTTTAGGTGAAATGTTCTGAATGTATCTGTTAAATCAATATGGTTGAATCTGTCATTCACAACCGCTATTTCATTTTAGATTTTCTGTTTGGATGATCTGTCCATTGATGTACGTGGGGTATTAAAATTCCTTACTATTATTGTATTGATTAATTCCTTTATGTTTGTTATTAACTATTTTATGTATTTGGCTGTTCCCATATTTATGTACATAAATATTTTCAATTGTTTTATCTTGTTGTTTTGTCTGTGTTATGATTATATAGTGTCCTTTTTTGTCTCTTGTTGCAGTCTTTGTTTAAAGTCCACTTTATCTGATGTAAGTATTGCTAGAACAGCTTTCTTTTCATATCCATTGCATGATAATGTTTCTCCATCTCCTCACTTTCAATATGCATGTGTCTTTAGGTCTGAAGCAAGTTTGTTTTAGGCAGCATATAAATGTGTCTTTTTAAAAAATCCATTCTGTTACCCCATGTCTTTGTCTTTATTTTATTCTATTTTATTTAAACATTTATTTTTTTGAGAGAGTGAGAGGCAGTGAGAGAGGGAGAGAGAGAGAGTCCCAAGCAGGCCCTGTGCTGTCAGCACAGAGTCTGATGTGGGTCTCAAACTCACAAACTGTGAGATCATGACCTGAGCCAAAATCAAGAGGCAGACACTTAGCTGGTTGAGCCACCCAGGTGTCCCTGTCTTTGTTTTTAATGTTTATTTACTTACTTTGAGAAAGAGAGAATACACATGCATGTGCGTGCTTACAAGTGGGAGAGGGGAGGCTTGATCATGGGGTAGTTCTATTTTTAGTTTTTTAAGGAACCTCCATACTGTTCTCCAGAGTGGCTGCACCAGTATGCATTCTCACCAGCAGTACAAGAGGGTTCCCCTTTCTCCACATCCTCATCAACATCTGTTTTTCCTGAGTTGTTACTTTTAGCCATTCTTACAGCTGTGAGGTAGTATCTCATTGTGGTTTTGATTTGTATTTCCCTGATGATGAATGATGTTGAGCATCTTTTCATGTGTTTGTTCATCATCTGGATGTCTTTCTTGGAAAAGTGTCTATTCATGTCTTCTGCCCATTTCTTAACAGGAGTATTTGTTTCTTGAGTGTTGAGTTTGAGAAGTTCTTTATAGATTTTGGATACTAACCCTTTTTTCAGATATGTCATTTGCAAATATCTTCTCCAATCCTGTAGGCTGCCTTTTGTGTGTGTGTGTGTGTGTGTGTGTGTGTGTGTGTGTGTGTGATTGTTTCCTTCACTGTGCAGAAGACTTTTATCTTGATGAAGTCCCAATAGTTCACATTTATTTTCATTTCCCTTGCCTTTGGCGACATGTGTATTAAGAAGTTGCTCTGGCTGCAGTCAAAGAGGTTACTGCCTGTGTTCTCCTCTAGGATTTTGATGGTTTCCTGCCTCAAATTTAGAATTTAGAATTTATCTTTGTGCATGGTGTAAGAAAGAAAGTGGTCCAATTTCATTTTTCTGCATGTTGCTGTCCAGCTTTCCCAACACCACTTGTTGAAGCGACTGTCTTTTATACATTGCATATTCTTTGCTGTTTTGTCAAACATTAATTGACTATTTAGTTGTGGGTCCATTTTCTATTCTATTCTATCTGTTCTGTTGGTTTTTTTTAATGTTGATATCATTGATTTCTGCTCTAATTTTTCTTATTTCCCTTCTTCTGCTGTTTTTGGGCTTTAGTTGCTGTTGTTTTTCCAGCCCTTTTAGGTGTATGGTTAGGTTGTGTATTTGAGGCCTTTCTTCCTTCTTTAGGAAGGCCTGGATTGCTATATACTTCCCTCTTATGACTGCTTTTGCTACATCCCAGAGGTTTTGGCGTGTTGTGTATTCATTTTCATTGGCTTCCATGTACTTTTTACTTTCCTCTTTAATTTTTTGGTTAACCCATTCATTACTTAGTAGGTTGCTCTTTAATTTCCAAGTACTCATGGTGTTTCCAACTTTTTTCTTGTGGTTACTTCAAGATTCATAGTGTTGTGGTCTGAAAATATGCACGGTGTGATCTTGATCTTTTTGTACTTGTTGAGCATTGATTTGTGACCCATATATGATCTAATCTGTAGAATGTAACATGTTCCTTCTTGACAAAAATGTGTATTCTGCTGCTTTGGGATAAAATACTCTGAATTTATCTGTTAAGTCCATCTGGTCCAGTTTGTCATTCATTGTTTCCTTGTTGATTTTCTGCTTAGATGATCTGTCCATTGTTGTAAGTGGGATGTTAAAATCCCCTACTATTATGGTATTATCAATGAGTTTCTTTATTTTTGTGATTAATTGATTTCTATATTTGGGTTTCTACCATGTTGGGGCATAAATGTTTACAGTTGCTAGATCTTGTTTTCCCCCTTTTTTCTATTGTTAGATCTTCTTGATAGATGCCTTAATTATGATATAATGCCTTTCTTGATCTCTTGTGACAGTCTTTGATTTATTGATTGATTTATTTTTAAATTTTAATAATTTATTGTGAAGTTAGCTTACATATAGTGAATAAAGTGTAGTGTTGGCTTCAGGAGTAGATTTCTGTGATTCATCCCTTTAATAAAACCCAGTACTCATCCCAACGAGTGCCCTCCTCAATGCCCATCTCCCATTTCCCTTGCCCTCCAATTCCCCCACCACCATCTTTCCTGAGTTTGTTCTCTCTATATAAGAGTCTCTTGTGGTTTGCCTCCCTCTTTGTTCATAACTTAGTTTTCCTTCCCTTCTCCTATGGTCTTCCTTTAAGTTTCTCAAATTCCACATATAAGTGAAATCATATAATATCTGTCATTCTCCGACTGACTTCTTTGCTTAGCATGATACCATCCAGTTTCACCCACAATGTTGCAAGTGGCAAGATTTCATTCTTTTTTAATTCCATTGTATATTTATACATATACCACATCTTCTTCATCCATTCATCAGTTGATGGACATTTGGGCTCTTTCCATATTTTGCCTATTGTTGATAGCGTTGCTGTAAGTGTTAGGGTACAATGTGCTCCTATGAATTAGTATTCCTGTATCCTATGGATAAATTTCCAGTACTGCTATTGCTGGATTATACGGTTATTTTTAAAAACTTTATTTATTGTTTAATTTACATCCAAATTAGTTAGCATATGGTGCAACAATAATTTCAGGAGTAGATTCCTGAATGCCCCTTACCCATTTAGACCATTCCCCCCTACTACAACTCCTCCAGTAACCCTCGGTTTGTTCTCCATATTTAAGAGTCTCTTATGTTTTCCCCCCTCCCTGTTTTTATATTATTTTTGCTTCCCTTCCCTTATGTTCATCTGTTTTGTATCTTAAAGTCCTCATATGAATTAAGTCATATGATACTGGTCTTTCTCTGGCTGACTAATTTCATTTAGCATAATACCCTCTAGTTCCATCCACGTAGTTACAAATGGTAAGATTTCATTCTTTTTGATTGCCAAGTAATACTCCATTGTGGTGTGTGTGTGTGTGTGTGTGTGTGTGTGTATGTATATATATATATATATATATATATATATATATATATGTGTGTGTGTGTGTGTGTGTGTGTGTGTGTATCACATCTTCTTTATCCATTCATCCATCAATGCATTTGAGCTCTTTCCATATTTTGGCTATTGTTGATAGTGCTGCTATAAACATGGGGGTGCATGTGTCTCTTTGAAACAGCACATCTGTATCCCTTGGATAAATGCCTAGTGGTGCAATTGCTGGGTTGTAGGGTAGTTCTATTTTTAGTTTTTTTGAGGAACCTCCATACTGTTTTCCAGAGTGGCTGCACCAACTTGCATTCCCACCAACAATGCAAAAGAGATCCTCTTTCTCTGCATCCTCACCAACATCTGTTGTTGCCTGAGTTGTTAATGTTAGCCATTCTGACAGGTGTGAGGTGGTATCTTATTTTCCATGTGTTTGTTGGGCATCTGGATGTCTTTAGAGAAGTGTCTATTCATGTATTTTGCCCATTTCTTCACTGGATCATTTGTTTTTTGGGTGTTGAGTTTGATAAGTTCTTTATAGATTTTGGATACTAACTTTCCTTCGCTGTGCAGAGTCTTTTTATTTTGATGAGGTCCCAGTAGTTTATTTTTGCTTTTGTTTCTCTTGCCTCTGGAGATGTCTTGAGTAAGAAGTTGCTGTGGCCAAGATCAAAGAGTTTTTACCTGCTTTCTCCTTGAGGATTTTGATGGCTTCGTATCTTACATTGAGGACTTTCATCCATTTTTAGTTTACTTTTGTGTATGGTGTAAGAAAGTGGTCCAGGTTCATTTTTCTGCATGTCGCTGTCCAGTTTTCCCAGCACCACTTGCTGAAGAGACTGTCTTTATTCCAATGGATATTCTTTCCTGCTTTGTCAAAGATTAGTTGGCCATACGTTTGTGGGTCCATTTCTGGGTTCTCTATTCTGTTCCGTTGATCTGAGTGTTCTTGTGCCAGTACCATACTGTCTTGATGATTACATCTTTGTAATACAGCTTGAAGTCCAGGATTGTGGTGCCTCCTGTTTTGGTTTTCTTTTTCAAGATTGCTTTGGCTATCCAGGGTCTTTTGTGGTTCCATACAAGTTTTAGGATTGTTTGTTCTAGCTCTGTGAAGAATGCTGGTGTTATTTTGATAGGGATTGCATTGAATATGTAGATTGCATTGAATATGTAGTATTAACATTTTAACAATATTTGTTCTTCCTATCCAGGAGCATGGAATCTTTTTCCTTTTTTGTGTGTCTTCTTCAATTTCTTTCATAAGCTTTCTATAGTTTTCAGTGTATAGATTTTTCACCTCTTTGATTAGATTTCTCCTAACCAAAGGTATTTTATGGTTTTTGGTTCAATTGTAAATGGGATTGATTCCTTGACTTCTCTTTCTATTGCTTTATTGTTGATGTATAGGAATGCAACCGATTTCTGTGCATTGATTTTATATTCTGCAACTTTGCTAAATTCATGAATCAGTTCTAGCAGTTTTTTGGTGGAATCATCTGGGTTTTCCATATAGAATATCATGTCATCTGCAAAGAGTGAAAGTTTGAACTCCTTCTGGACAATTTGGATGCCTTTTATTTCTTTGTGTTGTCTGATCGCAGAGGCTAAGACTTCCAATACTGTGTTGAATAACAGTGGCGAGAGTGGACATCCCCTCTTGATCTTGACCTTAGGGGGAAAGCTGTCAGTTTTCTTCCATTGAGGATGGTTTTAGCATTGGTTTGTTCATGTATGGCTTTTATGATCTTGAGGTATGATACTTGTATTCCTACTTTCTTGAGGGTTTTTATCAAGAAAGGATGCTGTATTTTGTCAAATGCTTTCTCTGCATCTATTGAGAGGATCATATGGTTCTTGTCCTTTCTTTTATTGATGTGATGAATCATGTTAATTGTTTTGTGGATATTGAACCAGCCCTGCATCCCAGGTATAAATCCCACTTAGTCATGGTGAATAATTTTTTTAATGTATTGTTGGATCCAGTTGGCTCATATCTTGTAGGGGATTTTTGCATCTGTGTCCATCAGGAAAATTGGTCTATAGTTCTTTTAGTGGAGTCTCTGTCTGGGTTTGGAATCAAGGTAGTGCTGGCTTTATAGAATGAGTTTGGAAGTTTTCCTTCCATTTCTCTCTTTTGGAACAGCTTCAAGAGAATAGGTGTTAACCCTTCTTTAATTTTTGGTATGGGGCGCCTGGGTGGCTCAGTCGGTTAAGCGTCCGACTTCAGCTCAGGTCATGATCTCACTGTCTGTGAGTTCGAGCCCCGTGGTGGGCTCTGTGTTGACAGCTCAGAGCCTGAATCCTACTTCAGATTCTGTGTCTCTCTTTGCCCCTCCCCTGGCCATGCTCTGTCTCTCTCTGTCTCAAAAATAAATAAAAACATTAAAAAAATGTTTGGTAGAATTCGCCTGCAAAGCCATCTGGCCCAGGATTCTTGTTTTTTGGGAGATTTTTGATTACTAATTTGACTTCCTTACTGGTTATGGGTCTGTTCAAATTTTCTACTTCTTCTTGTGTCAGTTTTGGTAGTGTATATGTTTCTAGGAATTTGTCCATTTCTTCCATATTGCCCATTTTATTGGCATATAATTGCTCATAATATTCTCTTATTATGTTTATTTCTGGTGTGTTGGTTGTGATCTGTCCTCTTTCATTCTTGATTTTATTTATTTGAGTCCTTTCCTTTTTGTTTTTGATCAAACTGGGGAGCGGTTGATCAATTTTGTTAATTCATTCAAAGAACCGGCTTCTGGTTTCATTGATCTGTTCTGTTTTTTAGCTTCAATAACATTAATTTCTGTTCTAATCTTTATTATTTCCTGTCTTCTGCTGGTTTTGGGTTTCATTTGCAGTTCTTTTTCCAGCTCTTTGAGGCATAAGGTTAGGTTGTGTATCTGAGATCTTTCTTCCTTCTTTAGGAAGGCCTGGATTGCTATATACTTTCCTCTTAATACCGCCTTTACTGCTTCCCAGAGGTTTTGGGTTGTGGTGTTATCATTTTCATTGGCTTCCCATACTTTTTAATTTCCTCTTTAACTTCTTGGTTAGCCCAGTCATTCTTTAGTTGGATGTTCTTCAGTCTCCAAGTATTTGTTACCTTTCCAAATTTTTTCTTGTGGTTGATTTTGAGTTTCATAACATTGTGGTCTGAAAATATGCACAGTATGATCTCAGTCTTTTTGTACTTGCTGAAGGCTGATTTTTGTCCCAGTATGTGGTCTATTCTGGAGAATGTTCCATGTGCACTGGAGAAGGATGTATATTCTGCTGCTTTAGGATGAAATGTTCTGAATATATCTGTTAAGTCCATCTGGTCCAGTGTGGCATTCAAAGCCATCTTTCCTTGTTGATTTTATGCTTAGATGATCTGTCTGTTGCTGTTAGTGGGGTGTTTAAGTCCCCTACTATTATGGTATTACTATCAATGAGTTTATTTATGTTTGTGATTAATTGATTTATATATTTGGTTGCTCCCACATTTGACGTATGAATGGTTACAATTGATAGGTCTTCTTAGTGGATAGACCCCTTAATTATGATATAATGCCCTTCCGCATCTCTTGATACAGGCTTTATTTTAAAGTCTAGATTGTCTGACATAAGCATGGCTACTCTGGCTTTCTTTTGTTGACCATTATCATGATACATAGTTCTCCATCCCCTTACTTTCAATCTGAAGGTGTCTGTAGGTCTAAAGTGGGTCTCTTGTAAACAGTATATCGATGGATCTTGTTTTCTTATCCATTCTGTTACGCTATGTCCTTTGACTGGAGCATTGAGTCCATTGACGTTTAGAGTGAGTACTGAAAGATATGAATTTATTGCCATTATGTTGCTTGTAGAGTTGGAGTTTCTGGTAGTGTTCTCTGGTCATTTCTAATCTTTGTTGCTTTTGGTATGTATGTATGTATGTATGTATGTATGTATATTCATCTTTTCTCCCCTCAGGAAGTCCCCCTTAAAATTTCTTGCAGGGTTGGTTAAGTGGTCACAAACTCAATTTTTGTTTGTCTGGGAAATTTTTATCTCTCCTTCTATTTTGAATGACAGTCTTGCTGGATAAAGAATTCTTGGCTGCATATTTTTCTGATTCAGCACACTGAATATATCCTGCCACTCCTTTCTGGCCTGCCAAGTTTCTGTGGATAGGTCTGCTGCAAACCTGATCTGTCTTCCCTTGTATGTTAGGGACTTTTTTCCCTTGCTGCTTTCATGATTCTCTTCTTGCCTGAGCATTTTGTGAATTTGACTATGATATGCCTTGTCGATGGTCAGTTTTTGTTGAATCTAATGGGGGTCCTCTGTGCTTCCTGGATTTTGATGTCTGTGTCTTTCCCCAGGTTAGGAAAGTTTTCTGCTATGATTTGCTCACATAACCCTTCTATCCCTATTTCTCTCTCTTCCTCTTCTGGGACCCCTATGATTCTGTTGTTTTTCCCTTTTAATGAGTCACTGATTTCTCTAATTCTTAAATCGTGCTCTTTTGCCCTAATCTCCCTCTTTTTTTCTGCTTCATTATTCTCGACAAGTTTGTCCTCTATATCACTGATTCTCTGTTTTGCCTCATCTATCTTGCTGCCGCTGCATCCATCCGTGATTGCAGCTCAGTATAGCATTTTTAATTTCATTCTGGCTATTTTTTACTTCTTTTTCACTGCAGAAAGGGATTCTGATTTATTTTTGACTCCAGCTAATATTCTTATTGTTGTGATTCTAAATTCTGGTTCAGACATCTTGCTTGTATCTGTGTTGGTTAAGTCCCTGGCTGTTGTTTCCTCATGCTTTTCCCTTTGGGGTGAATTCCTTCGTTTTTGTCATTTTGAAGGGAGAAAAGGAATTAATGAGGTAGAAAAGTTGAAATTAAAAAAATTAAAATAAAAAATATAATTAAAAATTAAACACACACACACACACACACACACACACACCAAATAGATGTTGCTAGATCCTAAGTGTGTTTTGGTCTGGGTGTTGAAAGTGGTTTGACAGATTAGAGAAAAAAAGCGGGGGGGGGGGAAAGGAAATCATTTGAGAATTTGAAAAAATGAATACACTGAAGTAGACTAAAATGAGATGATTAGGGTAAAATAGTACTTGAAAAAATGTACACAAAAGTAAAGATTATAGTAGAAAATATTAAACAAAAATATTTTTAATAAAAGTTAAAAATAAATATGAATTTTTTCTTTTTATGTATTCGAGAAAAAATAAAAGAAATGAAAAAGAGAAAAAAGATTTAAAAAATAAAGAAAAAAAGGAAATCGTTTAAAAATTTGAAAAAGTGAATACACTGTAGTAGACTAAAATAAAATGATGGAAGTAAAATAGAATTTGAGAATTTACATGAAAGCAAAAATATAGTAAAAAAAATAAAAATATTTTTAATAGAAACTGAAAGTAAAAATGAAGTTTTTCTCTTCTGCATTCAAGAAAAAGAAAAGAAATGAGGAAGAGGAAAAAAAGAAAGAAAGAAATAAAAAGGAAATTGCTTGAAAATTTGAAAAGGTGAATACACTGAAGTAGACTAAAATAAAATGATGGAAGTAAAATAGAATTTGAAAATATTTACACAAAAGCAAAACACATAGTAAAAAAATTAAAGAAAAATATTTTTAATAAAAATTGAAAATAAAAATGAATTTTTTCTCTTTCTGTATTCAAGAAAAAGAAAATTGTAAAAGAGAAAAAGAAAAAAGAAAGAAAATTGAATAGATGAACCTGTTAACAGATTGAAGTAGGACTGAAATTACTTTGTTTTCCCCTAGATGTCAGAATATGAAGCGCTTTATAGCCCATAAACTAAGCCGACAGTGAGACTTGTGTTCTTGAAGAGCGAAGTTGGCCCAGTTGGGTGGGACTCAGTGTAACAGCTCTGCTCTCCACTAGATGGCGCTGCTAGCCTCCTGGGGTGGATTGTTGTTGGGCTCGTAGGTGCGTATGTGCATACATGGGAGTGGTGAAAATGGCGCCACCCAGCGACCCAGTGTGTTTTCACTGATCAGCAATTGCCCACCCATCCCCTATCTTTAGCTTTCATCCACTCCTTGCCTTTTCACTCTCCTTGACCAAGCCCCAGGCAGTACCTCTCTCCAGAGTTGTCTCAGATGCGGCTGTTTTACCCAGCCCCTTACTTCTGAAGGACTGTGGTTTTGACCTGTTCCGCCCCTCTGTGGAAGGGTCTCACTGAGCAATGGCCAAATGAGCAATGGCCAAATGTCGGCTGCACCCAGGAACGCTTACCGGACCCTGCTGCTGGTGACCAGAGACTGCAGCCAGGTACCAGCCCACCCCAGAAAAAATTCATGAGACAGTGTAGCAGCAGCATTTCAGGGATTGTGGAAAATCACCACACAGCTGGCACCAGGCTTCACCCTTAAAGACCTTGTTCCAGCACCAGTGAATGTGGCCGTTCTCTGGGGTCTGCTGGGACCAAGTGGCCTCAACAGTCTCTACCAAATGTCCTTCCAGCAGTGGAACCGCTTTTCCCAGTGTGACCCGGGAACCTCCTGGACCTCACTCTGCTCCTGGGGATTCACCCTTCCCACCAGAGCACCGCCAGGTATCAAGCTGCGGAGTTGCAGACTTTGTGCTCTCCTTTTTTACAGTCTTAATGGAATTTAAACCCTCTCCTTTCTCCTTTCTCCCATTTTAGTTTAGTCCCTGCAGCTGTTTCCAATTTTTCACTTTCTCTCCAGCTGCTTTTGGGGAGGAGTGCTTTTCCTGTATTCTGCCCTCCTCCCCAGTCTCTGTCTTCTCTCTGCCCACAAAAGCGGTTCCCTTCCCTCAGCAGCTTTTCACTCCCCAAGTTCACCTCTCCATGCCGTGTACCTGCTGAATTCTGTGGTTCAGGTTGTGCAGATTGTTGTGTTAATCCTCCAATCAGTTTTCTAGGTGTGTAGGATGGTTTAGTGTTGGTCTGGCTGTATTTCAGGACATGAGACACACAAAAAACTTCCATGGTGTTCCACCATCTTGGCTCCTCTCAATATTTATTCTTCTTATCTTTGAACATGGAGTGTCTTTCCATTTCTTGGGGTCATCTTCAATTTCTTTCATCAGTGCTTTATGGCTTTCAGAGTATAGGTCCTTCACCTCTTTGGTTAGGTTTATTTCTAGGTATCTTATTGTTTGGGGTGCAATTGTACATGGTAAATCGATTCCTTGGTTTCTCTTTCTGCTGCTTCATTATTGGTGTCTAGAAATGCAACAGGTTTCTGTACATGATTTTGTATCCTGAAACTTTACTGAATTTGTGTATGAGTTCTAGCAATTTTTTGGTGGGGTCTTTTGGGTTTTCTATGTAGAATATGAAGTCATTTGCAAGTAGTGAAAGTTCCAACTTCTTTCTTGCCGATTTGCATGCCTTTTATTTCTTTTTGTTTGAGTGCCGTGGCAAGGACTTCCAGTACTATGTTAAATAACAGTGGTGAAATGGATATCCCCATCTTGTTCCTGACTGTAGGGCAAAATCTCTCATTTTTTCCCCATTGAGGAGGATACTAGCTGTGGATTTTTTTGTATACAGCCTTTACTGTGTTTAGGAATGTCTCCTCTACCTCTACTTTGTTGAGGGTTTTATCATCAATTGATGTTGTACTTTGTCAAATGCTTTTTTTTGCATCTATTGAAAGGATTATATGGCTCTTATCCTTTCTTTTATTCATGTGGTGTATCACATTGATTGATTTGCAAATATTGAACCACCCTTGCAGCCCAAGAATAAATCCCACTTGATCATGGTGAATGACTTTTATTTTTATTATCATTTAAAAAAATTTTTAATATTTATTATTTTTGAGAGAGAGAGAGAGACAGAGAGCAAGCAGGGGAGGGGCAGATAGAGAGGGAGACACAGAATCTGAAGCAGGCTCCAGGCTCTGAGCCATCAGCTCAGATCCCAACGTGGGGCTTGAACTCATGAATGGTGAGATCATGACCTGAGCCGAAGTAGGACACTTAACCAACTGAACCACCCAGGCACCTCTCGTAAATGTTTTTTAAAAATCTATTGGTGGATTTGGTTTGTTAGCATTGTATTGAGAATTTTTGTTTCCATGTTTATCAGGAATATTGGCCTGTAGTTTCCTTTTTTAGTGGATTCTTTATCTGGTTTTGGTATCAGGCTAATGCTAGTCTCAGAGAATGAATTTGGAAGTTTTCTTTCTTTTTCTATTTTTTTGGAATAATTTGAGAATAGGTATTAAATCTTCTTAATTATTTCTTAGAATTCATCTTGAAGACGTCTGGCCCTGGCCTTTTGTTTTTGGAGAGCTTTTTGATTACTGATTCAATTAGTTTGCTGGTTATTTTTCTATTAAAATTTTCTATTTCTTCCTGTTTCAGTTTTGGTAGTTTACATGTTTCTAGGAATGTATTTATTTCTTCCTGGTTGTCCGATTTGTTGACATATAGTTTTTCATAATCTCTGATAATTATTCGTATTTCTATGGTGTTGGTTGGTACTTATCTTCTGTTCATTTGTGATTTTTTTTGACTGGGTCTTTCTCTTCTCTTTGATAAGTCTGAGTAGATGTTTATCAATTTTATTATTTTTTTCAAAGAACCAACTTCTGGTTCCATTGATCTGTTCTATCATGGCTTTAGTTTTTATATCATTTATTTCTGCTCCAATCTTTATTACTTCCTTCCTTCTTCTGGCTTTAGGTTTTATTTATTGTTCTTTTTCAAGCTCCTTTAGGTACAAGGTTAGGTTGTGTATTTGAGATTTTTCTTGCTTCTTGAGGTAGACCTGTATTGCTATCTACTCCCCTCTTAGGACTGCTTTTGCTACATTCCAACATTTTGCATCATCGTGTTTTCATTTGTTTCCATGTATTTTTAAAATTTCTTCTTAGATTTCTTCATGGAATCATTCTTTTTTTAGTAGCATGTTGTTTCACCTCTATGTTTGTGGTCTTTCCATTCTTTTTCTTGTGGTTGACTTCTAGTTTCACAGTGTTATGGTCAGAAAATATGCATGGTATGATATCAATATTTTTATATTTGTTGAGACATGTTTAATGACCTAATATGTGATCTATTCTGGAGAATGTCCAATGTTCACTTGAAAAGAATGTGTATTCTGCTGTTTTAGGTCAAAATGTTCTGAATATATCTGTTAATATTTATGTACTTTCGTGTTGGGTTCATAAATATTTACAATTGTTAGATCTTTTGTTGGATTGTCCCCTTTATTATGGTATAGTGCCAACTTTTTGTCTCTTGATACAGACTTTGTTTAAAATCCAGTTCGTCCACTATAAGTATCACTACTCTGGCTCCCTTTTGACATCTATTTGTGTGATAAATATTTCTCCATCTCGTCACATTCAATCTCCAGGTGTATTTCAGTCTAAAATGATTCTATTTTAGGCAGCATGTAGGTGAGTCTTGTTGTTTTTGTTTTTATCCATTCTGACATTTCTCTTTTTTTAAAAAATATTTTAATTATTTTTAAGACGGAGAGAGACAGAGCATGAGTGGGGATGGGGCAGAGAGAGAGGGAGACACAGAACCTGAAGCAGGCTCCAGGCTCCGAGCTGTCAGCACAGAGCCCGACGCGGGGCTTGAACTCACAAACTGTGAGATCATGACCTGAGCTGAAATCGGACACTCAACCGACTGAGCCACCCAGGCACCCCTGACATTTATCTTTTGACTGGAGTGTTTAGTCCATTTACAGTCAAGTTAATTATTGATAGATAGATATTTAGTGCCATTTTATTGCTTGTCTTGTCATTGTTACTGGAGATTTTCTCTTACCCTCTCTTGTATTTGTCTCTTTTCATCTCCCTTTTCCACTTAGAGTCTCCTTTAATATTTCTTGCAGGGCTGTCTTATCTTTTGGTATCAAGTTTTTATTTAAATTCCAGTTAGTTAACATATAGTGTAATATTGGTTTTAGGAGTAGAATTTAGTGATTCATCATTTACATATAATACCCAGTGCTCATCACAAGTGTCCTTTTTAATACCCATTACCTATTTGACAAATCCCGCACCCACCTCCCCTCTATCAACCCTCGGTTTGTTCTCTATAGTTGAGGCTCTTGTGGTTTGCATCCCTCTTTTTTTCCCCTTCCCCTATGTTCATCCGTTTTTTCCCCCCGAAGTTTATTTTTATTGGGGCGCCTGGGTGGCTTAGTCAGTTAAGCACAACTTTGGCTTAGGTCATGATCTCACAGTTAGTGGGTTCAAGCCCCACAATGGGCTCTGTGCTGATAGCATGGAACCTGGAGCCTGCTTCATGTTCTGTGTCTCCCTCACTCTCTGCCCCTCACCCACTCATACTCTTTCTCTCTCTCTCAAAAATAAAACAAAACATTAAAAAATTTTAAAGTTTATTTTTATCTATTTTGAGAGAGAGATAGAGAGTGAGCAAGGGAAGGGCAGAGAGAGAGAGAGTCAGAGTACAGAGCCTGACTGGGGGCTCAAACTCACAAACTGTGAGCTCATGACCTGAGCTGAAATCAAGAGTCAGACACTTAACTGACTGAGCTACCCCAGACTCCCATTTGTTTTGTTTCTTAAAAACCACAAATGAGTGAATTCATATGGCATTTGTCTTTCTCAGACTGACTTATTTCACTTAGTATAATGCACTCTCTAGCTCCATCCATGTCATTGAAAATGGCAAGGTTTCATTCTTTTTGATGGCTGAGTAATATTCCAGTGTGTGTGTGTGTGTGTGTGTGTGTGTGTGTGTGTGTGTACATATCACATCTTCTTTATCCATCTATCAGTTGATGGCCATTTGGTTCTTGCAGGGCTGTTTTAGGGGTCACAAACACCTTTAATTTTTGTCTGCCTGGGAAACTCTTTATGTCTCCCTCTATTCTGAATGATACCCTTGTTGGATAGAGTATTCTTGGCTATAAATTTTTCCCATTCAGCACTTTGAACATATCATGTCATTCCCTTTTGACTTGCCAAGTTTCTGTTGAGAAGTCTCCAGCTAGCCTTATCAGTTTTTCTTTGTAAGTTAAGGACTTTTGCTACTTTAAAGATGTTTTCTTTCTTTTTTTTTTTTTTTTTTGTTAAAATTTTTTTAATGTTTTTAGTTTGGACACAGAGAGAGACAGAGCATGAACAGGGGAGGGTCAGAGATAGGGCGACACAGAATCTGAAACAGGCTCCAGGCTCTGAGCTGTCAGCACAGAGCCCAACGCGGGGCTGGAACTCACAGAATGTGAGATCATGACCTCGGCCGAAGTTGGACGCTCAACCGACTGAGCCACCCAGGCGCCCCTAAAGATGTTTTCTTAAGATCATTATGTTTTTCAAATTTAATTACTATTTGTCTTGTTGTTGGCCTGCTTTTGTTGATTTTGATGGGGGTTCTCTGTGTCTTTTAGATCTGGATATCTATTTCCTTCTTCAGATTAGGGAAGTTTTCAGCTATTATTTCTTCAAATAAATTTTCTGCCCCCTTTCTCTCTCTTCTTCTGGCATTCCTATAACATGAATGTTATTACATTCGACGGAGTCACTGAGTTCCCTAAATCTATTCTTGTGTTGCATAAATCTTTCTCTCTTGTGTTCAACTTCATTAATTTCCATTCTTGTGTCTTGTCACTAATTTGTTCCCCTGCTTCTTTTAACTTGTTGTTCATTGCATCAAGCCTGCACTCTTCATCTCTGATTCATTCTTTTTTAATCCTTTTATCTCAGTGATAAGACCTCCCTGATGTTTTCTATTCTTTTCTCAATCCCAGTGAGTATCCTTATGATTGTTTAATTCTCCATCAGGCATGTTACTTATATCTGTTTCACTTAGATCTCTGACCATGGTCTTATCCTTTTATAAATTCCTCCATGTTGGTATTTTGTACAAGTCTCTGCCTTCTTCTCTGTGGTAGGAAAGCCAACTATGTTTCCTGATTCTGAAAGTAATGGCCTTATGAAGAGGAGGTTATATAGTACCCCAGGCCTGGCATTTCAGGGAGTGTCTCTTGTGTGTTTTGGGTGTGCTCTGCTCTTGTGCTTTGGATACTCAATCCTTTAGGCTGGTCATCTGCAGAAGTTCTCTTTCCTTGCAGAGGGCTGTGTTTGGTCCCTGGCCATATGTGGTGAGTTTTAACTAAGTGTTAAACTAAGAGTTAAACTAAATGGTCCTCTTTAAATGAGACCTGATACCACTTCCACTAGAACTGAGGCCAAGCAGAGCACTATGGCCAAGAGACGTGGTGTGGGCAGAGGTTTGTGCTGGTATTCTGGCGGAGAGGCCCAGTGTGCTGGGACTGAGGCATGATTGACTGAGAAAGGCAGTCACACCAGAGTGGAGGGTGGGGGTGGAGTTTGCTGTAGGCAAATTTGGCAGCCAGTGTCCATGCTGTGCTGCTTCCAACAGGTGGCTCTGTGTTTATGCTGAGGGGTTGGGGAGGGAAATGGAGCCAGCCAGCTTTTTTTTTTCCTCGAGAGGTGTCTCCATGGACACTACCTCTTAGATACATGCTCCAAGAAGAGCGAATAGTCTCCCCATTCTGTGCCCAAGTGTTTTTCTGATTGCTGTTTCCACACTGTTTGCTCCTGAGTTATTTGCCTGCATTCTCTCCAGAGCAGGTCTATCTTCAGGCTGTATTCCAGCTAAGCCCTCTCACCTTTAAAACTCCAGGCTTTAAGCTCCACTGGTTATAAGAACTCATGAAATTCAGCTCCTCTTGGTTTCTAAGTCAATGGCTTTGGGGAAATGCTCTCCTTGTGCCTTCCCCTGTGTGTTCCCCCCTGCCTCTCTCTCTCACTTTACTCTGTGACCATGTCCCCCTCCCTTCTGCAGCCCCAAGATCCATTTCTCCCTTGAACCAGGTCTCCACAATTCCTATCTTCTTTGATGTGGCTTCTTCTCTCCCTTTAATTGTGGAGTTTCTCTGTCCTCAGGTTGATTTCTGTGATATTGAGAATGATTTGATAGTTACCTATTTGTGTCCATGGATGGTGGCAAACCTAGGGTCTCTTTAATCCACCACCATCTTCCCCAAGTCTCTCTCATATGGTTTTATTTTTAACTTTTGTGAAGAAACTCTATACTCTTTTTTTACATTGGTACACCAAATTACATTTCCACCAACAGTGCACAAGTGTTCTCTTTTCTCTACATCCTTGCCAGCACTTGTTATTTCTTGTTTGTTGTTGTTGTTGTTGTTGGTAATAGCCATTCTAACAGGTATGAGCTGATAGCTAATAGTAGTTTTGATCCTCGTTTTCATTGGACCTCAACCTCACACTGCAGGAACATGACCTTGAAGGGTTTGAGAGGGAAGGAAAAAAGGATAAAGAATTAGACGAGGGATGTACAGAGCAAGGAGAGGATTGAGGATCAGGAACTAATGATCCAGCGCCCACAAGACCTGAACTTTAGTGGTTCCTGAGAAAACAGGTAAGGGAGGCATGTTAGTATTGACTCTGAGCATATGGAAAGGTTAGGAGGCTAGTTAGTCCCCATGCTCTGTTTCTCTGGAAGCTTCTAGGATAGATGCCTCTCCAGCTTCTGGCATTTGTAGTGGTAAAATACCATGAAGAGTGTGTGCTCCCTTAATCTATTCCTGAGTAGAAGCAAAGCTGTGTATTGTCACACAACACAAATGTGAAAAACAGAGTATCTTTTTAAAAAATGTAACATAATTGTAATTCTCTGATATTTTCTTAAGGGGAGAAGTTTCTTCCATTCTTTGCCATGAAATTGACTTATATTAGGAAAGAATAATAATATGTGTATAGTACTAAGGATCCTTCTGTACTACATTTACATCCGTGGATGTCCTTGTTACCTTTCACAATCCTGCAGCCCTCACCATTTCGCCCTCTCCAGGCTTTCTCAGGACTCTATGGCTGCCTCGTTTTCCTGACAGACCTATCCATGGATCCAGGCAAGGACTTTCAAACCAGACCCACCTGTGTAATTCTAACCTGAGGCACCAGAACCAGATAATGCTGTGCCTGTGCAGAAGCCTGTCTGAGAAGCCACTAGGCCTGAAATAGACTTTCCTGTTCCCTCACAATGTCATTCAAGATTAGGCTTTCCAGAGGAAAGGCATTTGCATCTTACAGCACTGCCCAAGGGATCCATTCTAGACACTGACTTCTGCTCAGAAATGCAGGTGTTAACAGTTCTCTTTCATTTAGAAAATATTCAGCAAATGCCAATTATATGTCAACCAGGCACTATTTTGGGCAATGAGGACTTATATATTTCCATTAAATTAAAAAAAAACATGACAAGGTTCCAGCCTACTTGAATAATACAGACAGACAGTAAACCACTTAAAAACAAACACTTAGTATAATGCCAAGGATTGATAAGGATATGATCTAAAACAAAGCCAGGTGACATGATTAATAGGGATGAGAATTTGTAATTTTAGCATTGTTGGTTTACAAGCTCCTCTGGAACTTCCCAGGTGTAATTGGAAACTGGCCCCCATGTGTGGTGGGCAGGGAGAGACTTGCCCAGCCTACTCAAGATTGGTAATTGACAGGCTTAATAAGCAAAGGAACTTACATATGAGGCTAGTTTAGGGTGACTGCAAAATGAAGAGATCTCAGCACCCACCCACCAAATCTTAAAAGTTTATGTAAAGGGCCTGACTGGGTTCAGTCACATTTACCTTCCAGATGGTCTCAATACCACATTATCTCAAGGTTATGTATGTCTTTGGGACAGCCTCTGGGAGCAGAGAAGGCAAGTGAAATGCATATTCCAAGGAGAGGGACTGAGGGTAAATAGTCTTCAGTTGCTGGGCTCCATCTCACATGTGAGCTGGCAGTCACATCTTCTCCATGACCTCCCCAATAATACATCCTTCATGACAAACTATTACAATCTCATATGCCCTGAGAAGTCAGCAACGTGTTTCATTAGCATGGAGGTGGCTCTTTTGGCAGCTGGGTGCATCAGAGGCAGATGACACAGCAATAGCACAGGCTCATGTAAGAGAAAACACAGATTAAGACAATGATTTCCCATATCAGAATTTATCCACCTAAATGCCCATGATATGAACCATTGATTTATTAAGTCTTCTAGACTGGGAGTCACATCACTCAGGTTGTTCACTTGTGTTCTTGTGTCAATTAATAAGATTATACATTAGTAGAGTCACCAGGTATGAAACAACAGCATTCTTTTTGGATAATGGCACAGATGCCTTCTTGCAAAGCAGTAATAATGCCCAAGACCATCTTATTTTGGAGGACCACTTTTAATAAAGACATTTCAGTGTTCAGTAAGAACAGGCTTTGTTGACTATTATTTAAAGTTTGCTGGACAAAGTTAGTAAGGCATTTATGTGTGCTATAATATACTCCAGGCCAATGGAGGGGAAAAAGACAGTGGCCAAATAACTATTACCAGTGGTAAACATAACATACCCACATAGCATTTAGGAGAGCAAAGTTGGCAGTTTTAGGAACTTAACGTGTTTGTACATACCATACACGTTGTCCAGTGGAGGCAGAGTTGTCAGGCATAAAGAGACAGACTGTCAGTAGGATATGCCAGACTAAAACTCTTTTTTCCTTCCCTCTTTCAATGGTACATGTTCCATTCCATGTATAGTGCATTTCACCAGGTCCAGCTTGCAGCAGGACAATGCAATCCAACAAATATAAATATTTGTTAAATTAAAAAAAAAACTGTCCTAGATATAACAAAACCTTAAAAACTAGTGATGTTAGTTGGTTTTGCAACTGAATTTGACATGCCTTGACAAAAGGAGTTATTATATCTCATAATCACATAACTTGTTTTACTTTAAGACATCCATCACACTTGTCTACAGTATAAATGTTTATGGGTACTTGCCTTCTTTTTCTTTTTGTGTGAATGTGTGAAGTGACTAAAACACAAGTGACTGTTTGGTGACACTGCCTTGATTAAAGTAGCAACAGTTTTATCCACCATTGCTTTTGAACCATCAGTGCAAATGTCAACACATTGGAAAAAGCAAATCACCTTCATATTATTCATATTTATACTCATATTATGGGTTCCCTGTAAGAGGGTCAGTGATCCCCAGAGTCCCAGGGAACATGCTTTCAGAATATTTGCTCCAGATTTATGTGACATAAGTAAACCACTATTTAATACACAGTTAGTTTGGAGGCGCCTGTGTGGCTCAGTCAGTTAAGCGTTCGACTTTGCAGGTCATGATCTCATGGCTGTGAGTTCAAGCCTGTGCTGACAGCTCAGAGCCTGGAGCCTGCTTCATATTCGGGGTCTCCGTCTCTCTCTGCCCCTCCCCCGCTCATGCTGTCTCTCTCTGTCTCTCAAAAATAAACATAAAAAAAGACGCAGTTAGTTTGGTTTAAAACACAAGATAATTTGTATCTCTAGTTTTCAAACCATCTTGTGCAAGTTTGCCAAAAGGCAGCAATTAGAGATATTCTTTTTCTGAAAATACTTTTCTCTTTTTTATAGCTTCATTGAGATGTAACGGAAAAATAAAAATTGTATATATTTAAGGTGTACAATGTGATGTTTTGATATACATATACATTGTGAAATGATTATCCCAATAAAGCTAGTTAACATATCTCTTACCTCACATAGTTAACACTGTGTGTGTGTGTTTGCATGTGTGTGTGTATGTGGGGGATAAGAACAATTAAGATCTCTTTTAGCAAATTTCAAGTACACAATACAGTATTATTAACTATAATCACCATGCTATAGAGTAGATCTCCAGAACTTTATCCTTTGCATAACTAAAATTTGAGACTCTTGAATTTATAGTAACTTACTTCAAATTCTGAGACAGAATAGGCAGGGGAAGTTAAGAAACAATTCTTTTTTTTTTAGTGGTTTAGATGTTTATTGTTGATTTCAGTTAAAGGCTAGAAATGACTGCAATACCCAACATTAAAGTTCTGCTAATACAGAACTTGCATATATAGACCAGAGTAAACAATACCATAACACAGAACACTATCTGTTTTAGAGGATACTATTTGCTATTAAGGAAAAAATGAAGTCAACATATACACGAAAGTGGAATAATTCTCAGGAATTATTATTCTCAAGTGAAGAAGCCATGATAGAGAGCCATTATTTGATACTGTTTACTTTTCTTTTTGCTATATTTGTATATAATATTTCCTTTTAAATCATGCCCCATATTCTCATATCTTTGTGCTCTACTCAAAAGTAGGATAGCATGTCCTTCTCAGACAGTTCTGCTTAGAAATCAGCACATGCTCTTTTGTACCTCCCCTCCCTTGTTCCACAGTGTTGCAAGCACAGTGAATATTTGGTTCATAACTGTGGACAGTAGGAAGAACACCAGCTTTGGAGTCAGTTCAGACCTGTGTCTGCTGCATTGCTGAAATCTTGGGCAAGTAAGTTACTCATTTTTCTGAATATGAATTTTCTCAACTGGCATATGGCAACAAAAATATGTCTATATCTATCTATTACGATGACTAAAGGAGCTAAAGCACATAAGCACTCAGCACAATGCTAGGTGCATAATAAGTGCTTCATAAGTGACAGTTTTTATTAATTTAGTACAATGTTTAAGGGACTTGTTTAGATTTTATAAGCTCTTCTTTTCCAACTCTCCTTGAGCTGTATCACCCCAGCCTTCCCTGGTAAGCTTCTCTGTAAAGTTAAGTAATTTTGCCTTTCCTGGTTCTTTTAAGCACTTTTTAAAGCAAAATTACCTATTTTACACTCAGTGCTTTAAAGAAGAATGCTCTCTGTCCTCTTGATTTCAAAAGAGAGTTTACCCTTTCTTTAGATTATTCTGCATGTTTATGGTTAAATGTATCACTGTGCATTTTAAGTTGAATATTACATATTATATAGGAGGCTGTCTAGCAAAACAGTTACAATTTAAAACAGATCAATAGTTCCAAAATCTATAAAGAGCTCATCAAACTCCACACCCGAAAAACAAATAACCCAGTGAAGAAATGGGCAGAAAACATGAATAGACACTTCTCTAAAGAAGACATCCGGATGGCCAACAGGCACATGAAAAGATGTTCAACGTCGCTCCTTATCAGGGAAATACAAATCAAAACCACACTCAGATATCACCTCACGCCAGTCAGAGTGGCCAAAATGAAGAAATCAGGAGACTATAGATGCTGGAGAGGATGTGGAGAAACAGGAACCCTCTTGCACTGTTGGTGGGAATGCAAATTGGTGCAGCCGCTCTGGAAAGCAGTGTGGAGGTTCCTCAGAAAATTAAAAATAGACCTACCCTATGACCCAGCAATAGCACTGCTAGGAATTTATCCAAGGGATACAGGAGTACTGATGCATAGGGGCACCTGTACCCCAATGTTTATAGCGGCACTCTCAACAATAGCCAAATTATGGAAAGAGCCTAAATGTCCATCAACTGATGAATGGATAAAGAAATTGTGGTTTATATACACAATGGAATACTACATGGCAATGAGAAAAAATGAAATATGGCCTTTTGTAGCAACATGGATGGAACTGGAGAGTGTGATGCTAAGTGAAATAAGCCATACAGAGAAAGACAGATACCATATGGTTTCACTCTTATGTGGATCCTGAGAAACATAACAGAAACCCATGGGGGAGGGGAAGGAAAAAAAAAAAAAAAAGAGGTTAGAGTGGGAGAGAGCCAAAGCATAAGAGACTGTTAAAAACTGAGAACAAACTGAGGGTTGATGGGGGGTGGGAGGGAGGGCAGGGTGGGAGGGAGGGCAGGGTGGGTGATGGGTATTGAGGAGGGCACCTTTTGGGATGAGCACTGGGTGTTGTATGGAAACCAATTTGACAGTAAATTTCATATATTAAAAAATAAAAAAAAAATAAAATAAAACAGATCAATAGTGTGGACTGAAAGCCAAAACCCGGGATAATGTCTCTATTAGACTCTCTTTTGATCTAAATTATATTGAAGGAATATAGTCTTATAAAGTAATTTTTAACAGATTTTTATTTCTTCATTTTCAGGTCTTTCAGCCTGGTATGGCAGAAAAACCATTGTGTATGTCCACACAAATACCCCATGATGAAGATACAGTTGAGTATATCTTTCAAATAGAACTTCCAATTTTGTACTTTAACAAGATTGGGTAATTTCAAAATATTGATTCAGTAAAATGATATAGACATAGGTCATAAAGATTCGTGTTTGTTATGCTTGCACATGAATTAAATTTTACATTGATTGGAGTTAAATACCAATATTGGTTTAAATAACTGTTCCCTGTTTCTTGAGTTTGCAGACCTTTTTGGTAGTATTCTTCTTTAACACCAAAGAATAACAAACCTCCCATTAGGTGGGAAGAATAGCACTATTTTGATGCATGTGTTTGTGGAAATTTATGTGCTGATAATAAATAACTTTTAAGTGAAGTTATTTTAGGAAGTGGTTGGGTGGCTGTTTATTTCTTTGCTCAGTGGGAGATTGAAACAAGTTATATTTTAAGATGAGCCTCTGTACTAGGGACAACTTACAATAATTCACATACAAATTTACACTAAAAAAGAGAGTAGTATGCCTGAATGAGTGAAAAGTGAGTTTTAGAATTCCTTTTGAGCAGAATGTCAAATATATATGTGAACATTGATCTATGTTAAATAGTGCTCATTTATGTCTTAGTACCTAATGGCTCTCTTCTTGGTATTTTCTCTTCCTCCAAACATGCATATCCAAACTACCATATTTTTTCTCTTTTCCTTCTCACTGTTACTCCTCTGAAGAGAATGGCTTATTCAATATTTGTTTTTCTGTCACATGCTTAAAATCACACTTGATCCACCTTTCATCTTCACTGCTTTTTAAACTACTGTCAAAGTCATGTCTCAGAAACGAAACCACTGACTTATGTCCATGCCATAATATCTTTGGCCCCTCTTTTGCATTAAATCATGGTGAACATTCCTTTGTTTACATGATATTAAAATAATAAAATTTTAGAATTAGAAGGGATCCCAAAGGCCAATTAGTCACACTTTAAGCTAAGGTAGAAATGCTCCGTACACACCCTTTAGCAAGTAACCTTCCAACTTTTTTTAACCATTTTACAATTGGCAACTTAGTTTTTTCCCTCATCATGCTCAAACAATAAGAAAGAGAAAACACTCCTCTCAACCTAGTTTTTCACCAGCAGTAACTAATCTTTGGACAAGTTTTCATATCAGCACACAGATCAACCTTATTCTTTTTAATAGCTCTGTACTTTTGCTATTATAAATGTACTTTTTTTCAATAGCCAGCCCCTCTATGTAGTGGTAAAGTAACTTCTGGGCTTTTTTTTTTTTTTTTTTTTCTGTTTCTCTTTCTTCCTCCTCCTCATTTTTTCTTCTTTTTCTTCTTCACAATTCTGTATAATGCTGCATTGAGTATCCTCCTACATACTTTTTCATGTATATGTTTCATGTATTTTGTTAGAAATGAAATTATTGGATCAGAAAGTATATGCAATTTAAAATTTGATAGTAATTAGCAAATCACTCTATAAAGATATTATGTCAATTTATGCTACAACCATCAATATGTGAGGATGTCTATCTTTTTTTTTTTTTTTAAATCTCTCTCCTGTATTGGAATTCAAGGCTTAAGTAGACTCATTTAATTGTTTTTTATTGAAGTGTAATTAACATATTGTTTTATATTAGTTTCAGACATACAATATAATTAAACAATTCAATACATTACTCAGCGCTCATAATAATTAATGAACTCTTAGTCCCTTTTTATCTATTTCATTCATTCTCCCACCTTCCTGTTTTCTGGTAACCACCAGTTTCTTCTTTGTATTTAAGAGTCTGTTTTTTTGTGTCTTTTTTTCTTTATGTTTTTTGTTTGTTAAATTCCAAATATAAGTGAAATCATATGATATATATGTCTTTCTCTAAGTGACTCATGTCAGTTAGCGTTATACACTTTAGGTCCATCCATGTTGTTGCAAATGGCAGGTTCTTATTCTTTTTTATGGCCAAGTAATATTCTATTGTGTATATATGCCACATCTTTTTTTACACCAAGTTTTTATTTAAATTCCAGTTAGTTGACATACAGTGTAATATCAGTTTCAGGTGTAAAATTTAGTGATTCAACACTTACATACAACACTCAGTGCTCATCACAATAAGTGTCTTCCTTAATCCCCATCACTTATTTACCACATCACCCTTCCCACCTCCCCTCTGGTAACCATCAATTTGTTCTCTATAGTTAAGAGTCTGTTTTTCTATTTGCCTCTCTTTCCCCCACTATGTTCATTTGTTTTGTTTCTTAAATTCCACGTATGAGTGAAATCATATGGTGTTTGTCTTTGACTGACTTATTTCACCTAGCACAATACCCTTTTGCTCCATTCATGTTATTTCAAATGGAAAGATTTCATTGTTGCTATTGCTGAGTAATATTCCATTATATATATATATATATGTATGTACATATGTATATACATGTATGTATATATGTATGTATATGTATATATATACATACATATATATGGCCAATTCTTCTGTATACATTCGTAGTCAATGGGCATTAGGACTCTTTCCATAATTTGGTGATTGTTGATAATTCTGCTATAAACATCAGGGTGCATGTATCCTTTTGAATTAGTTTTTTTTTTTTTAATTTTTTTTTTTTAACATTTATTTATTTTTGAGACAGAGAGAAACAGCATGAACAGGGGACGGGCAGAGAGAGAGGGAGACACAGAATCTGAAACAGGCTCCAGGCTCTGAGCTGTCAGCACAGAGCCCGACGCGGGGCTCAAACTCACGGACTGTGAGATCATGACCTGAGCTGAAGTCAGACACTCAACCGACCAAGCCACCCAGGCGCCCCTTGAATTAGTATTTTTGTATCCTTTGAGTAAAGACCCAAGAGTGCAATTGCTGGATAATTGAGTAGTTCTATTTTTAAACCTCCATACCATTTTCCAAAATGTCTGCACAAATTTGGATTTCTGTCAAGAGTGCAAGAGGGTTCCTCTTTCTCTGCATTCTTTACCAACATCTGTTGTTTCCTGAGTAGTTAATTTTAGCCATTATGACAGGTGTGAGGTGGTATCTCATTGTGGTTTTGATTTGTATTTCCCTGATGTTGAGCAATGTTGAGCATCTTTTCATGTGTCTGTTAGCCATCTGGATGTCTTCTTTGGAAAAATGTCTATTCATGTCTTCTACCCATTTCTTAACTGGATTATTTGTTTTTTATATGTTGAGTCCCAATAGTTTATTCTTGATTTTGTTTCTCTTGCCTCAGGAGACATATCTAGAAAGAAGTTGCTATAGCTAATGTCAAAGAGGTTATTGCGTATGTTATTCTCTATCTCACATTTAGGTCTTTCCTATCTCACATTTAAGTCTTTAATCCATTTTGAATTTATTTTTGTATATGGTGTAAAGAAGTGGTCCAGTTCCTTTCTTTTGCATGTTGCTGAACAGTTTTCCTAACACCATTTGTTGAAGAGACAGTCTTCTTTCCATTGGATATTCTTTCCTACTTTGTTGAATATTAATTCACCACATAGTTGTGGGCTTATTTCTGGGTTTTCTATTCTGTTCCATTTATCTATGTATATATTTTTGTGCCAGTATCATAGTATTTTGGTGACTACAGCTTTGTAATATAACTTGAAGTCCAGAATTGTGATGGCTCCAGCTTTGCTTTTCTGTTTCAAGGTTGCTTTGGTTATTTTTAGTCCTTGTTCATTCCATACAGGTTTTAGGATAGTTTTTTTCTGGTTCAATGAAAAAATGCTATTGTTATTTTGATAAGGATTGCAATAAGTGTGTAGATTGCTTTGGGTAGTATGGACATTTAAACAATATTTGTTCTTTTGATTCAGGTCATAGAATGTCTTTCTATTTCTTTGTGTCATCTTCAGTTTCCTTCATCAGTGTTTTATAACTTAGAGGGTACGGGTCTTTCACCTCTTGGGTTAGGTTTATTCCTAGATATCTTATTATTTTAGGTGAAATTGTAAATGGGACCAATTCCTTAATTTCTCTTTCTGCTGCTTCCTTATTGGTGTATAGAAATACAACATATTTCTGCATGTTGATTTTATATCCTGAGACTTTATTGAATTCATGTGTTCTAGACGCTTTTGGTCAAATCTTTTGGGTTTTCTATATGGAGTATTATGTCATCTGCATATAGTGAAAGTTTGCTTTCTTCCTTGCTGATTTGGATGTCTTTTATTTCTTTTTGTTGCCTGATTGCTGAGGCTAAGATTGCCGTACTATATTAAGTAGTAATAGTGAGAGAGAACATGCCTGTCTTGTTCCTGACCATAGAGGAAAAGCTCTCAGTTTTTCCTCACTGAGGATTATATTAGCTGTGAGTCTTTTGTATATGGCCTTTATGATGTTGAGGTATGTTCCATCTATCTTTACTTTGCTGAGGGTTTTTATCAAGAATGGTTGCTGTATTTTGTCAAATGCTTTTTCTGCATCCATTGAGATTATGTGGTTCTTACCCTTTCTTTTCTTAGTGTGATATATATGGTTGATTGATTTGTGAATATTGAACCACGCTTGTAGCCAGGAATAAATCCCACTTGATCATGGTGAATGATTTTTTTTAATGTACTGTTGGATTCGATTTGCTAGTATTTTATTGAGAATTTTTGCACCCATATTCATCAGTTATACTGTCCTGTAGTTCTTTTTTTAGTGGAGTCTTTATCTGGTTTTGGTACCAGGCTAATACTGGCTTCAGAGAATGAGTTTGGGGTTTTCCTGCCACTTCTATTTTTTGGAATAGTTTGAGAAGAATAGATATTAACTCTTCTTTAATTGTTTGGTAGAATTCACCTGTGATGTCATCTGGCCCTAGACTTTTGTTTGTTGGGAGATGTTTTATTACTGATATAATTTCTCTTATGGTTATTGGTCTGTCGAAGTTTTCCTTTTACCTGTTTCAGTTTTGGTAGCTTATATACTTCTAGGAATTTATCCATTTCTTCCAGTTTGTCCAATTTGTTGGCGTATAGTTTTTCATAATATTGTCCAATAATTGTATTTCTGTGGTGTTGGCTATTATTTCTCCTCTTTCATTTGTGATTTTATTTTTCTTGGTCTTTTTTATTTTGTAAGTCTGGCTAGGGGTTTATCAATTTTATTAATTTTTTCAAAGAACCAGTTCCTGGTTTCATTGATCTGTTCTATTGTGGGTTTTTTGTTGTCTTTTAGTTTCTATGTCATTTATTTCTTCTCTAATTTTTGTTATTTCCCTTCTGCTGGCTGCAGGCTTCATTTGTTGTTCTTTGTTGAGCTCCATTAAGTGTAAGACTAGATTGTTTATTTGAGATTTTTCTGGCTTGTTTAGGTGGGCCTGTATTACTATCTACTTCCCTATTAGGATCACTTTGCCACATCCAAAAGGTTTTAAACCGTTCTGTTTTCATTTTCATTTGTTTCCATGTATTTCCTTATTCTTTTATTTCCTGTGCGAACCATTCATGGTTTAGTTGCATGTTGTTTAACCTCCATGTGTTCAAGCTCTTTCCAGACTTTTTCTCATGGTTTTACTTCAAGTTTGATAGTGTTATGGTCAGAAAATATGCATGATATGATCTCAATATTTTTGTCCTTCTTGAGGCCTGATTTTTGACCTAGTATGTGATTTATTCAGGAGACTCTCCCATGTAGACTAAAAAGAATCTTTATTCTGTTATTTTAGATTAGCATGTTCTGAATATATTTGTGAAGTCCATCTGGTCCAGTGTGTCATTCAAAGCCATTGTTTCCTTGTTGATTTTCTGTTTGGATGCTCTCTCCATTGATATAAATGGGGTGTTAAAATCCCCTAATATTATGGTATTATTATCAATGAGTACTTTTATATTTGTTGTTAGCTTTTAAAATATATTTTGGTGTTTCATGTTGGGTGCATAAGTATTTATAATTGTTAGACCTTGTTGGATTGTCCCCCTTATTATAGCATAGTGCCCTTTTTGGTCTCTTACTACTGACTTTTTTTTTGAAGTCCATTTTTCGTGTATTAGTATGACAACTCCACTTTTCTTTTCATGTCCATTGCATGTCAATATTTCTCAATCCCCTCACGTTCAATCTGCAGGTGTCTTCAGGTCTAAAATGAGTCTCATAGGCAGCATATAAGTGGGTATTGTTTTTTTAAATCCATTCTGACACCCTATGGCTTTTGATTGGAGTGTTAAGTCCATTTATATTCAAAGTAATTACTGATAGATATATTCAGTGCCACATCATTACTTGTTTTGTCATTGTTTCTGGAGATTTTTCCTGATCTTTTCTTGTCTTTGCCACCTTTGGTCTCTTCTTTCTTTGCCACTTTTGGTCTTTCCACTCAAAGAATCCCCTTTAATATTTTTTTCAGGGTTGTTTAGTGGTCAGTAATTCCTTTGGTTTTTGTCTGTCTGGGAAACTCTATTTTTCCTTCTATTCTGAATGATAGCCATGCTGGAAAATATTCTTGACTGCAGTTTTTCCCCATTCAGCACTTTGAATATATCATGCCACTCCCATTTGGTTTGTCAAGTTTCTATTGAGAAATCTCCAGCTAGCCTTATGGGTTTTCCCTTGTAAGTTAAGGACTTCTTTAGTCTTGCTGCTTTAAAGATGTTTTCTTTCACTCTACTTTGCAAATGTAATTACAATATATCTTGCTGTTGGCTTGTTTTTGTTGATTTAAAAAATTTTTTAAATGTTTGTTTATTTTTGAAAGCCAGAAAGAGAGACAGAGTGTGAGTGGGGGAGGGGCAAAAGGAGATGGAGACACAGAATCTCAAGCAGGCTCCAGGCTCTGAGCTGTCAGTACAGATCTCAATGCGGGGCTTGAACTCACAAACTGTGAGATCATGACCTGAGCTGAAGTTGGATGCTTAACCGACTGAGCCACTCAGAGGCCCCACTTTTGTTGATTTTGATGGGAGTTCTCTGTGCCTCCTGGATCTGGATGTCTGTTTCCTTCCTCAAATTAGGGAAGTTTTCAACTACTATTTCTTCAAATAAATGTTTTGCCCCCTTTTCTCTGTCTTCTTCTTGTGGGACTCTTGTCATACAAATGTTATTACCTTTGATGCAGTCATTGAGTTCCTTAAGTCTATCTCATGTTGCATAATTCTTTCTTATTTTGTTTAGCTTCTTTAATTTCTCTTACTTTGTCTTCTATCATTAATTCATTCCTCTGCTTCTTCCACTCTGCTATTCATTGCATCAAGCCTGTTTCCAATCTCATTTATTGCACTATTCATCTCTGATTGATTCTTTTTGAACTCTTTTATATCTGTGGTAATGGTCTCACTGATCTCTTCTTTTCTTTAAAACATTTTTTTTAATGTTTATTTATTTTTGACAGAGAGAGAGACAGAGCATGAGCGGGGAATGGGCAGAGAGAGAGGGAGACAGAATCTGAAGTAGGCTCCAGGCTGCGCTGTCAGCACAGAGCCCAACGTGGGGCTTGAACCCACAGACCGCGAGATCATGTCCTGAGCTAAAGTCGGATGCTCAACCGACTGAGCCACCCAGGCGCTCCTCTCTTCTTTTCTTTTAAAATATTCATTTTATTTTTATTTTTTTGAGGTTTTTTTTTTGAAATAGACAGACAGAGAGAGAGAGAGGGAGAAAGAGAGAGAGAGAATCCTAAGCAGGCTCCATACTGTCAGCACAGAGCCTGATGCAGAGCTTGAACTCATGAACCATGAGATCATGACCTGAGCCAAAATCAAGAGTCAGACAATTAGTTGAGTGAGCCACCAAGGTGCTCTTCTTCTATTCTTTTTTTAAACCCAGAGAATATACTTATTATTTTTGCTTTAAATTCTCCATCAGACATGTTACTTATATCTGCCTTTCTCAGATCTCTGGTTGTGACCTTATCTTGTTGTTTCATTTGGGATGAATTCCTCTGTCATGGCATTTTGTCTAAGTCTCTGCCTTCTTCTGTGTGTTACAAGCCTGTATGTTTCCTGCTCCCTAGAGTAATAGCTTATGAAGAAGAGGTCATAAATGTCCAGGGCCTGTCACTTTAGGAAGTGTCTCTGGTGTGTGCTGCATGCACTGCTATTTGCTCTATTCTTCATACCATGCGTCTGCAGGCTCTCCTTGCCTGCAGTGGGCAATGTTGGGTCCCTGGCCAGAATGTGGAGTTTTAACTAGGTATGGCCTTATCTGTTTGTTGAATGAGACCTGATACTACTGAAGCCCTGCAGATCTTCCTGGTCAGGAGACATGGTGTGGCCAGGTGTTTATGCTGGTCTTTCCTCTGGGGAAGGGGCCTGCTGTGCTGGTACCGAGGTAAGCTTGACTGAGAAGGGCAGTTGTGCCAGAGTGTAGGGGTGTGGGATTTGGTGCAGGCAGGTTAGGCAGCCAGTCTTGGTACTGCCTGCTTACTGCAGGTGTGTCTATGTTTATATGAGGGTTGAAGGAGAGAACTGACATAAGCTGTCTCCTTTGTTCCTGTAGAGGTGACTCCTTGAATGCTGCCTCTCAGGGAAGCACTCCAAGAAAAGCAAATAATCTCCTCTCCATGTTTGACCCAGGCATTTTTGAGATGTCTGTGTCCAGACTCTCTGCTTCTGGATTATTGCTTACCTTTTATCCAGGAGCAGCACAGTGCCCTCTGGGATCTCTCCCAGCCAAGCCTGCTGACTTCTAAAACCCCAGGCTAGGGGTGCCTGGGTGGCTCAGTCGGTTAAGCGGCCGACTGGCTCAGGTCATGATTTCGCGGTCCATGAGTTCGAGCCCCACATCGGGGTCTGTGCTGACAGCTCAGAGCCTGGAGCCTGTTTCAGATTCTGTGTCTTCTTCTCTCTGACCCTCCCCCATTCATGCTCTGTCTCTCTCTGTCTCAAAAATAAATAAACGTTAAAAAAAAAAAAAAAAAAAAACTCCAGGCTTTAGGGACACGGTGTGGGCAAAGGCTTGTGGTAGTCTTCTTGGGGAGGAGCCAACTTCACTGGGACTGAGACAAGTTTGACTGAGAAGGGCAGTTGCACCAGAGCACAGAGGGTGAAACTTGGTGTAAGCAAGTTAGGCAGCCAGTGTCAGTGCTGTGCTATTTCCAGCAGGTGGCTCTGTGTATATGCTGAGGGGCTGCAGAGGGAAATAGCACCAGTGGCTCCTTTGTCCCCAGAGAGTCAACTCTGAATGCTGACTCTCAGAGATGCACTCCATGAGCAGCAAATAATCTCCCCCACTGTGTGCCCCAGGCATTCTTCATAGTACTGATCCCATGCCTTCTGCTTCCCCATTCCCCTCACCATCTCCTCCCCCCACCCCCCAGTTGTTTGCCTGCCTTATCTCTAGGAATAAATCAGTGCCTTCAGGGCTCAATCCTAGCAAAGCCTGTGGACCTTTAAAACTCATCTTTAAACCCTGCTGGTTGTAAGAACTCACAAAAAATCAACCCCTCTTGTTTTTCCTGCCAATGGCTTTAGGGGAAATGTTCTCCTTGTGTGTTCTTTCCCTTGTGTGCTCACTCTCTCTTGCTTTTTCCTGTGAACACAGCTGCTTCCTCTCTGCAGCACCCATTTCTCCACTAAACCATGTCTCCACACTTTCTACATTCTTTGATGTGGCTTCTTTCTCTCCCTTTAGTTATGGAGCCTGTTCTGCCAGTCTTCAGGTTGATTTCTGGATTATTTAGAATGATTTGATAGCTATCTAATTGTGTTCAAGGGATGAGACAAGCCTAGGGTCCTCCTACTTTGCTGCCATCTTCTCCATTATTTTGTCTTCTGTGTCACTAATTCATTCCTCTGCTTCTTCCACCCTACTGTTCATTGCATCAGGACTGTTTCTAACGTCGTTCATTGTATTCTTTATCTCTGACTGATTCATTTTAAGTCTTTTATATCTGTGGTAAGGGTGTCTGATGTCTTCCATTCTTTTCTCAAGCCCTGATAGTATTCTTATGATGGTTGCTTTAAATTTTCCATCAGACATGTTACTTATATCTGTTTCACTGGCCATGGCCTTATCTTGTTCTTTCATTTGTGATCAATCACTCCATCTGTGCATTTTGTTTATGTCTCTGCCTTCTCTCTGTTAGAAAAGCCAGCTATGTCTCTATTCTGAAATAATGGCCTTATGAAGAAGAGATCATGTAACATCCCCAGCCTGTCATTTCAGTAAGTGTCTGGATGTGTGCTGCATGCACTCTGCTATTGTGTTTTGGCTACTCTATCCTTCAGGCCAGTCATCTGCAGAGGTTCTCCTTGTCTGCTGTGGGCATTGTTTGGTCCCTGGCCTAAATGTTGTGAGTTTTAATTAGGTGTGTTCTGGTCTGCTTATGAAATGAGACCTGACACTACTTCCACCGGAACTAAGTGCCCATAAAATTCTCTGGTCAAGAGACATGATGTGGACAGGGGTTTGTGCTTGCCTTCTAAGGGAGGGGTCCACCCCATTGTGCTTGAGGTGAGCTTGAATGAGAAGGGCAGTCCCATCAGAGTGCAGGGAGTGGGCTTTGTGCAAGCAAGTTAGTGTGGGCACTGCACTGCTTCCGCAGGTGGCTCTTTGTTTATGCTGAGGGGCAGGGGACTGAAATGGTGCCAGGTAGCTCTTATGTTCCCACAGAGGCATCTGTGAATGATGCCTCTTTGGTATGTGCTCAGAGAAGAGCAAATACTTTCCCCACTATGTGCCCAGGCATTCTTTGGAGTGCTGTTTCCATGGGATCTGCCCCTGGGTTGTTTGCCTGCCTTATATCCAAGAGCAGAAAAATGCCCTTGGGGCTCTCTCCCAGACAAGCCAGCTCACCTTTAAAACTCCAGGCTTTAAGCACCATTGGTTGCAAGAACTCATGAAATTCAGCCCCTCTAGTTTTCCAAACCAATGACTTTTGTAAAATATTCTCCTTGGGTGTTCCCCTCTGTGCTCCTTTCTCACCCTTCTCTGTGATGCTGGCTCCCTCCTTTCTGAAGCACCCATAATCTTTTTCTCCCCTATACCACTTCTCTGCACCTCATACCTTCTTTGATGTGGCCTCTTCTCTCCCTTCATTGTGGAGTTTGTTCTGTCTGTCTTCAGATTGATTTCTGGAGTATTTAGGATGATTTTATAGTTATCTATTTGTGTTCAAGAGACAAGATGAGGCTAGGGTCCTCCTACTCTGCTGCCATCTTCCTCTCCCTCCTGCAGATTTACTATTTTTAAAATTGAAAGCAAAAACTACGTGTCTGGACAAGACTTACTTGCTCACAAATTTACTTAATTCAAATCTTGTCTGAGTTATGATAATCAAATGATAATTCTAATTTCTTAAACCTATTATTAAAATTATTTTTTCAAATGATATTACTAATTTTAATTAATTGTTTTATTTTTGTGTTTTTAAGCAAAGAGGAGATAGTGTCCGTTGCTTAACAACGCTTGGTCATTTTGGTTTTGAATGTTTGCCTCATCAGTTGGTAAACCAATCTATTCAACAAGGATTTTCTTTTAATATTCTCTGTGTGGGTAAGTACCTGATTCCTCATCTGAATTAGTACTTAATTTTCTCAAATGCTTACTTCAACTTACCTAAGTAGTGTAACACTGGTGCTGCTAATTCAAGACCATGTCCTTCTATCTGTATTTGTTCCCATCATGTTAGTCACATTACTTAGATTTTTTATACAAATAAATTTTTATTTGTTTTTGAGAGAGAGAGAGACAGAGTGGGGGGGGGGACAGAGAGAGATGGAGAGAGAATCTCAAGCAGGCTCCACACTGTCAGTACAGAGGGCAATGTGGGGCTAGAGTCCATGAATCATGAGATCATGACCTGAGCTGAAACCAAAAGTTGGACGCTTAACTGACTGAGCCACCCAGGCACCCCTAGACTTTTATTTTCTTTGGATGTTTCAGTGCTCTTCAAAATCTGATATGTTTTCATGTATATTTTTTCTATATTATATTAATGACTGAGAGAGTCAAGAGAAACATGTATACCTCATTTTTATTCACAAGATTTTTTAAATGCATTTTTTATATTTATTTATTTTTGAAAGAGAGAGAGTGCACACACATAAGCAGGGGAAGGGGCAGAGAGAGAAGGAGACAGAATCTGAAGCAGCTACAGGCTCTGAGCTGTCAGCATAGATCCCAATGCGGGGTTTGAACCCATGAGCTGTGAGATCATGACCTGAACTGACGTTGGACGCTCAACCAACTGAGCCATTCAGGAGCCCCTAAACATGTATACTTTAAAGGACATTATAGTCATTGATGTATTTGGGTTAAGCGTTACTTCTTCTTAGCCATTTTATGCCCCTAGATAATGTATCTATGTTTATTACAGGGGAAACTGGAATTGGAAAATCAACACTCATCGACACATTATTCAATACTAATTTGAAAGACAAAAAATCCTCACATTTTTACTCAAATGTTGGACTTAAAATTCAGACATATGAACTTCAGGAAAGTAATGTTCAATTGAAATTAACTGTTGTGAAAACAGTGGGATACGGTGATCAAATAAACAAAGAAGCCAGGTTAGTGTTTTCTTATTTTAATTACAAAAGATTTTATTCTTTAAAGGAATTTACCTTCTTTACTGACATTTCCTCTGGCTATATCACTCCCATCTGCCTCCACCTTTATATAGCCTTCTCTGCTCTCCTTATGTCTCTTTTAAGGACATTTGTTGTTTGAACTAAGATGTATCCAGAAAATCCAGGATGATCTTGTTTATACAAACACTCTTTTTTTCCCAATAAGATTAAATTTACTGGTTTTATAGATTAGGGTGCAGACATATCCATCTGATTCTCACCATTGAATCCTTTATATAAGAGTATATCCTTATATATCTATATCAATATCGATATAGATATCCTATATATAAGGTTGATTTCTATAAATTTTTCAAATAGATTTTCCCCATATATTTACTTGTTGGATATTCTCATTTTTAAAATCACTTACCCAAGTTATAAGTAAATTTATTTCTGTAAAAATTTAAACGATCCAGATGAAATGAAAACCCACTTAGCCAAATGTAAGTACTTAGAGCCTTTTCTTTTTCCAAAAATAGCCACTATTGTAAGTTTAGTAACTTACAATAACTCAGACCTTATGTTGAATTTTTATAATAATTAAAATACATTTGAAATAATACAGAACAAGTTTCCTTAAACTATATTATGTATAATATAAAAACGCATAAAACATTTATGAACAGGTTAATAGATAATTCTGAAACATCCTATGTAATCACCTTTCATTCAAATTGTGGTCTGATTCCCATGGGCCTTAGACATTTCCCTTTCTTATAAAAATTTTTTTAATGTTTATTTATTTTTGACAGAGAGAGATAGAGAGACAGCATGAGCGGGGGAGGAGCAGAGAGAGAGGGACACACAGAATCTGAAGCAGGCTCCAGGCTCTGAGCTGTCAGCACAGAGCCCAATGCAGGGCTCAAACTCACAGACCGTGAGATCATGACCTGACCTGAGCTGAAGTCGGACACTCAACCGACTGAGCCATCCAGGTGCCCCAAGACATTTCCCTTTCTTGATCACAACCCCTCACCAAACTCATAGAAGAGTATAAAATGTTTGCCAATGGTTGGGGAGAAGGAGGAATTAAGAGTTCTTGTTCAATGGACATAACGTTTTAATCATGCAAGATGAGATCTGCTGTACAACAGAAGGTTTAACAGTATATGTAATAGTACTTTATATTACATTCAAAAACTTGTTATGAGAGTAGATATCCATTAAGCGATCTTACTGCAATTAAAAAAAAGCTATGGAATGCCGCAGGAGTTTTACTTAGAGGGAAATTTAAAAAAATTTTTTAATGTTTTTTTTTGAGAGAGAGAGAGAGAGAGAGAGTGAGTGAGTGGGGGAAGGGCAGAGAGAGGAAGACACAGAAACTGAAGCAGGCTCCAGGCTCTGAGCTGTCAGCACAGAGCCCGATGTGGGGCTCGAACCCACGAACCATGAGATCATGGCCTGAGCCAAAGTCGGATGCTCAACCGACTGAGCCACCTAGGGAAATTAATAGCATAAGATACTTATGTTAGAAAAAACGACAATCTCAAGTATTATAAATTTCAATGTTAAGAAACTAGCCAAATAAGAACAAATTTACCCTAAAGCAAGAAAAAGAAAGGAAAAATCATACTACAGCAGAAATTGATGAAAACAGAAAAAATGTCAGAAAATCAATAAATTGAAAACTTTTAACTAGACTGAGCAAGAAAAATAAATGAGAAGCCAAATATCACCAACATCAGGAACAAAAAAGAAGACATTATTACTGATTTCACAAATATTAGAGGAGAGAGGGAAGATGGCGGCGTAGGAGGACGCTGGGCTCACCGCGCGTCCTGCTGATCACTTAGATTCCACCTACACCTGCCTAAAGAACCCAGAAAACCGCCAGAGGATTAGCAGAACGGAGTCTCCGGAGCCAAGCGCCGACGAGAGGCCCACGGAAGAGGGTAGGAAGGGCGGCGAGGCGGTGCGCGCTCCACGGACTGGCGGCAGGGAGCCGGGGCGGAGGGGCCGCTCGCCGGCCAAGCAGAGCCCCGAGTCTGGCTGGCAAAAGCGGAGGGGCCGGACGGACTGTGTTCCGACAGCAAGCGCGACTTAGCGTCTGGGAGGTCAGAAGTTAACAGCTCTGCTCGGAAAGCGGGAAGCCTGGGGGACAAAGGGAGGGAGAGCTGCTGAGCCCCCGGGCGACAGAGCTCAGTTTGGCGGGGAACAAAGGCACTCGCCAGCGCCATCTCCCTCGCCCATCCCCCAGCCAAAATCCCAAAGGGAACCAGTCCCTGCCAGGGAACTTGCTCGCTCCGCGCAAACACCCAACGCTGTGCTTCTGCGGAGCCGCCCCTCCGGCAGCGGGTCTGACTCCCTCCCGCTGCCACAGGGCCCCTCCTGAAGTGGATCACCTAAGGAGAAGCGAGCTAAGCCTGCCCCTCCTGCCCCCGTGCACCTTGCCTACCCACCCCAGCTCATACGCCGGATCCCCAGCACCACAAGCCCGGCAGTGTGCAAGTAGCCCAGACGGGCCACGCCACCCCACGGTGAATCCCGCCCCTAGGAGAGGGAAGAGAAGGCACACACCGGTCTGACTGTGGCCCCGGCGGTGGGCTGGGGGCAGACGTCAGGTCGGACTGCGGCCCCGCCCACCGACTCCAGTTATACACCACAGCACAGGGGAAGTGCCCTGCAGGTCCTCACCACTCCAGGGACTATCCAAAATGACCAAACAGAAATAACAACAGCTAATGAACTGATCATAAAGGATTTAAATAATATAACAGAAAGTGAATTTAGAATAATAGTCATAAAATTAATCGCTGGGCTTGAAAACAGTATAGAGGACAGCAGAGAATCTCTTGCCACAGAGATCAAGGGACTAAGGAACAGTCACGAGGAGCTGAAAAGCGCTTTAAACGAAATGCAAAACAAATATTAAAAAGATAAGAATACAACAAACAATTCAATGCCCATAAAGTTAACAATTTAGAGGTTGGCCATGGGCTTTTCATATATAGCTTTTATTGTGTTAACATAAATTCTTTTCTACATAGTTTCAAGAGTTTTGCTATTTTTTAAATGATGAAAAGGTGTTAAATTACATCAAGTATCTGTTCTGCAACTATTGAAATAGTTATGTAATTTTTCTTTTTCAATCAATGTGGTGTTTATAAATCAACTTACTTATATTGAATAATCCTTGCATTCTGAGGATAAATCCCACCTACTCATTGTGTATGATCCTTTTAATTTGCTGTTGAATTCACGTTGCTAAGTATTTTGTTGAAGATTTTGCATCTGTGTTTATTAGGGATATTTATCTGTAATTTTTTTTTATATCAGGATAATTCTGGCCTTCAAAAGAGTTGGAAATTTTCCCTTTAATCCTCTTGGAAGATTTTAAGTATTGGTGTCAATTCTTCTTTAAGTGTTTATTAGAATTCAATACTGAAGCCTGAGTTTTCTGTGTTGGTAAATTTTTGATTACTTATTTAACCTCCTTATTTGTACAAGAATACCTGATTTTACTAGATTTACCTTATTGTGCTTGTCAGATATATTTCTTTTTATGTATTTTTTTTACAAATTGAAAGTTTATTGCAGCTCTGTGTAAAACAAGTCTATCAGCCTGGCTTTTCCAAGAGCATTTGATGACTTTGTGTCTCTGTGTCACATTTGGTAACTTTGCAATATTTAAAAATTTTTCATGATTATATATTGTTATGATCAGAGATCTCTGATGTTACTTTGTAATTGTTTTGGGGTGCTATGAGCTGTGTCCACAAAAAACAGGAAATTTAATTTGTAGATGTTGGGTTTTTAAGTTTTTATTTTAATTCTAGTTAGTTAACATACAGTATTATATTAGTTTGAGGTGTACAATATTATGATTCCACACTTCCAAACAACACCCAGTTTTTTTTGCCTTTGTTTGTTTTGTTTCTTAAATTCTACATATGAGTGAAATCATATGGTATTTGTCTTTCTCTGTCTTATTTCACTTAGCATTATACTCCCTAGCTCCCTCTATCTTATCGAAAATGGCAAGATTTCATTATTTTTATGCTGAATAATATTCCATATATAATATTCCATATATAATACATAATATTCCACATATCATATATAATATTCCATATATAATATATAATAAATATATAATATATTCCATACATTATATGGAATTACATATATATTTTTTATTCAGCATAAAAATATATGAGTGCGTATATGAATAATATATATAAAATATATATGCCTCTTCTTTATCCATCAGTCTATGGACATTTGGGCTACTTCCATATCTTGGCTATTGTAAACAATGCTGCTATAATTATAGGGGTACATATAGCTCCTTGAATTAGTGTTTTTGTATTCTTTGCTTAAATACCCAGTAGTGCAAATGCTGGATCTTAGGCTAGTTCTATTTTTAACTTTTTGACAAACAAAACTTCATATTGTTTTCCAGAGTGGCTGCCTCAGTTTGCATTTGCACCAACAGTGCATGAGTGTTCTTTTACTCTACATCTTTGCCAACACCTGTTGTTTCTTGTGTTGTTAATTTTAGCCTTTCTGACAGGTGTGAGGTGATACCGCATTGTAGTTTTGATTTGCATTTCCCTGATGGTAAGTGATGATGAACATCTTTTCATGTGTCTGTTGACCATCTGGATGTCTTCTTTGAAGAAATGTCTATGTCTTCTTCCCATTTTTAATTTTTAAAAAATGTTTATTTAGTTTTGAAAGAGAGAGAGAGACAGAGTGTGAGCAGGTGAGGGCCAGAGAGAGAGAGGGAGACACAGAATCCAAAGTAGGCTCCAGGCCCTGACCTGTCAGAACAGAGCCTGATGCAAGCCTCGAACCTACAAACTGTGAGATCATGACCTGAGCTGAAGTCAGACGCTTAACCTACTGAGCCACCCAGGTGCCCCACCCCTTCTGCCCATTTTAAAATTAGATTATTTGTTTTTTGGATGTTGCATTTTATAAGTTCTTTATACAGTTTGGATACTAACCCTTTATCACATATGTAATTTGCAACTATCTTCTCCCATTCCACAGGTTGCCTTTTAGTTTTGTTGTCTGTTTCCTTTGGTGGGCAGAAGCTTTTTATTCTCATGTAGTTGCAATGGTTTATTTTTTATTTTGTTTCCCTTGCCTCAGGGGGCTTACTGAAAAAAAGGTTGCTGCAGCTGATGTCAAAGAGGTTACTTCCTGTGTTCACGTCTATGATTTTTATTGTTTTAGGACTCGAATTTAAGTCTTTAATCCATTTTAAATTTGTTTTTATGTATGGTGTAAGAAAATGGTCCAGTTTCTTTCTCTTTCGTGTAGCTGAGCCGTTTTCCCAATACCATTTGTTGAAGGGACTGTCCTTTTCCCATCAGATATTCTTTCCTGCTTTGTCAAAGATTAATTGACTATATAGATGTGGGTTTATTACTGGGTTTTCTATTCTGTTCTATTGATCTATATATCTATATTTGTACCAGTACCATATTGTTTTGATTACTACAGCTTTGTAATATAACTTGAAATGTGGAGTTGTGATGCCTCCAGCTTTTCTTTCTCTTTTTATGTTTATTTATTTATTTTGAGAGAGAGAGTGAGTGAGTGAGAGAGAGAGCACGTATACAGAAGTGGGTGAGGGGCAGAGAGAGAGGGAGAGAGAGACTCCCAAGTAGGCTCTGTGCTGTCAGCTCACAGCCTGATGCAGGGCTCAATCCCATGACCATGAGATCATGACCTGATCTGAACTCAAGAGTCAGATGCTTCACTGACTGAGCCACCCAAGTGGCCCTGCTTTTCTTTTTCAAGATTGCTTTGGGAATTTGGGGTCTTTTATGGTTCCATATAAAATTTAGAATTGTTTGTTTTAGTTCTGTGAAAAATGCTGTTGGTATTTTTTTTAGGGATTTAGTTAAATGTGTAACTTGCTTTGGGTAGTATAGACATTTAGCAATATTTGTTCTTTTGATCCATGAGCATGACATATCTTTCCATTTCTTGGTGTCATCTTCAATTTCTTTCATCAGTGTTTAAATAGTTTTCAGAATACAGGTCTTTCACCTCTTTGTTTAGGTCTCTTACTAGCTATCTTATTGTGTTTGGTGCAATTGTACGTGGGATTGAGTCCTTAGTTTCTCTTTCTGTTCTGTAATGATAGCTTCATTGGGGCTATCTAGAAATGCAACAGATTTATGTATTGACTTTGTATTCTGCAACTTTACTAAATTCATTTATCAGTTTGTGCAGTTTTTTAATGGAGTCTTATGAGTTTTCTATATACCATCATGTTATCTTCCAATACTGAAAGTTTTACTTCTTCCTAATTTGTATGCCTTTTATTTCTTTTTGTTGTCTAATTGCTATGGTTAAGACTTCTAGTACTATGTTGAAAAAAGTTTGGGGATGGACATCTTTGTATTTTTCCTGTCCTTAGAGGATAACCTCTCCATTTTTAAATATCGCCTTTGATATTCACTGTGGGTTTTCCATATAAGGCCTTTACTATGTTGAGGTAAGCTTCCTCCAAACCTGCTTTGTTGAGGGTTTTTATCATGAATGGATGTTGTACTTTGTCAGATGGTTTTTCTTTGTCTATTGAAGTGATCATACGGTTCTTATCCTTTGTCCTATTTATGTGATGTATCACATTCTTTGATTTGTGAATATTGGATCACCCTTGCAACCCAGGTATAAATCCCACTTGATCATGGTGAATGATTTTTTAATGTATTGTTGAATTCTTTCTGCTAATATTTTGTTGAGAATTTTTGTAGCCTTATTCATCAGGGATATTTCCCTGTAGTTCTTTTTTTTTTTTTTAAAGGAAAACAACTTTTTTATTGAAGCATAGTTGAAACACAATGTTACATTAGTGTCAGGTGCACAACATAGTGATTTGACAAGTTTATACATTATGCTAGAGAAAAACAACTTTTGGGGTAAAAGAGAATCCCCATAAGACTAATAGATTTTTCAGCACAAAATTTGCAGGTCAGAGGAAAGTGGAATGACATATTCAAAATACTGAAAAAAACTCCTAACCAAGAATATATTCTGAATTGAAGGAGAGAGAAACAGTTTTCCAGGCAAGAAAAGCTGGAGTTTATCAGCACTAAACCAGCCTTACAGGAAGTATTAATGGGATTTTTTTTAAGTTGAAAAGAAAGGGTGTTAACTAACAACAAGAAAACACGTGAAAGAATAAATCTCACTAGAAAGGTGAATATATAGTAAATGTAGATTATTCACTTTTTAACATTTATTTTATTGTTTAAATTAATTAATTAATTTTTAAATTTACATCCAAGTTAGTTAGCATATAGTAAAATAATAATTTCAGAAGTAGATTCCTTAATGCTCCTTACCCATTTAGCCCATCCCCCCCTCACACAACCCCTCCAGAACCCCCCTATTTTGGCCCCTTCCTGTTTTTATATTATTTTTGCTTCACTTCCCTTATGTTCATCTGTTTTGTGTCTCAAATTCCTTATATGAGGGAAGTCATATGATATTTGTCTTTCTCTGACTAATTTCACTTAGCATAATATCCTCTCATTCCATCCATGTAGTTGCAAATGGCAAGGTTTCATTCTTTTTGATTGCCAAGTAATACTCCATTGTGTGTGTGTGTGTGTGTGTGTGTGTGTGTGTGTGTGTGTCTGTGTGTGTATGTGTGTGTGTATCTATCTATCTATCTATCTATCTTCTTTATCCATTCATCCGTCCATGGACATTTGGGCTCTTTCCATACTTTGGCTATTGTCGATGGTGCTGCTATAAACATTGGGGTGCATGTGCCCCTTCGAAACATCACATCTGTATCCCTTGGATAAATACCTAGTAGTGCAGTTGCTCGGTCATAGAGTAGTTCTATTTTTAACTATTTGAGGAACCTCCATACTGTTTTCCTGAGTGGCTGCACCAGCTTGCATTCCCACCAGCAATGCAAAAGAGATCCTCTTTCTCTGCATCCTCGCCAACATCTGTTTTTGCCTGAGTTGTTAATGTTAGCCATTCTGACAGGTGTGAGGTGGTATCTCATTGTGGTTTTGATTTGTATTTCTCTGATAATGAGTGATGTTGAGTATCTTTTCATGTGTTAGCTGGTCATCTGGATGTCTTCTTTGGAGAAGTGTCTATTTATGTCTTTTACCCATTTCTTCTCTGGATTATTTGAATTTTTTGAGTGCTGAGTTTGTAAGTTCTTTATAGATTTTGGATACTAACCCTTTACCTGATATGTCATTTGATAATATCTTCTCCCGTTCTGTTGGTTGCATTTTAGGTTTGCTGATGGTTTCCTTTGCTGTGCAAAAGCTTTTTATTTTGATGAGGTCCCAGTAGTTCAGTTTTCCTTTTCTTTCCCTAGCCTCTGGAGACATGCTGAGTAAGAAGTTGCTGTGACCAAGGTTAAAGAGGTTTTTGCCTGCTTTTCCCTCGAGGATTTTGATGGCTTTCTCTCTTACGTTTAGGTCTTTCATCCATTTTGAATTTATTTTTATGTAGGATGTAAGAAAGTGGTCCAGATTTATTTTTCTGTATGTTGCTGTCCAGTTTACCCAGCACCACTTGCTGAAGAGACTGTCTTTATCCCAATGGATATTCTATCCTGCTTTGTCAAAGATTAGTTGGCCATACGTTTGTGGGTCCATTTCTGGGTTCTGTATTCTGTTCCATTGATCGGAGTGTCTGTTCTTGTATCAGTACCATACTGTCTTGACGATTACAGCTTTGTAATACATCTTCAAGTCCTGGAGTGTGATGCCTCCAGCTTCGGTTTTATTTTTCAAGATTGCTTTGGCTATCCAGGGTCTATTCTGGTTCCATACAAATTTTAGGATTGTTTGCTCTAACTCTGTGAAGAATGCTGGTGTTATTTTGATAGATATTGCATTGACTATGTAGATTGCTTTGGGTAGTATCAACATTTTAACAACGTTTATTCTCCCTATCCAGGAGCATGGAATCTTTTTCCATTTTTTTGTGTCTTCTTCAATTTCTTTCATAAGCTTTCTATAGTTTTCAGTGCATAGATTTTTCATCTCTTTGGTTAGGTTTACTCCTAGGTATTTTATGGTTTTGATGCAATTGTTAATGGGATAGATTCCTTGATTTCTCTGTTGCTTCATTGTTGGTGTATAGGAATGCAACCGATTTCTGTGCATTGATTTTATATCCTGCAATTTTGCTGAATTCGTGGATCAGTTCAAGAAGTTTTTGGTGGAATCTTTTGGGTTTTCCATATAGAGTAGCATGTCATCTGTTAAGAGTGAAAATTTGGCTTCCTCCTGGCTGATCTGGATGCCTTTAATTCCTTTGTGTTGTCTGATTGCTGAGACTAAGACTTCCAATATTATGTTGAATAACAGTGGTAAGAGTGGACATCCCTGTCTTGTTCCTGACCTTAGGGGAAAGCTGTCAGTTTTTCCCCATTAGGATGATATTAGCCATGGATCTTTCATACATGGCTTTTATGATCTTGAGGTATGATACTTCTATCCCTATTTTCTTGAGGGTTTTTTTTATCAAGAAAGAATGCTATATTTTGTCAAATGCTTTATCTGGATATATTGAAAGGATCATGTGCTTCTTGTCCTTTTTTTTAAAATTGATGTGAGGAGTACTGATGCATAGGGGCACCTGTACCCCAATGTTTATAGCGGCACTCTCAACAATAGCCAAATTATGGAAAGAGCCTAAATGTCCATCAACTGATGAATGGATAGAGAAATTGTGGTTTATATACACAATGGAATACTACGTGGCAATGAGAAAAAATGAAATATGGCCTTTTGTAGCAACATGGATGGAACTGGAGAGTGTGATGCTAAGTGAAATAAGCCATACAGAGAAAGACAGATACCATATGGTTTCACTCTTATGTGGATCCTGAGAAACATAACAGAAACCCATGGGGGAGGGAAAAAAAAAAAAAAGAGGTTAGAGTGGGAGAGAGCCAAAGCATAAGAGACTGTTAAAAACTGAGAACAAACTGAGGGTTGATGGGGGGTGGGAGGGAGGGCAGGGTGGGTGATGGGTATTGAGGAGGGCACCTTTTGGGATGAGCACTGGGTGTTGTATGGAAACCAACTTGACAGTAAATTTCATATATTAAAAAATAAAAAATAGGGGCGCCTGGGTGGCGCAGTCGGTTAAGCGTCCGACTTCAGCCAGGTCACGATCTCGCGGTCCGTGGGTTCGAGCCCTGCGTCAGGCTCTGGGCTGATGGCTCGGAGCCTGGAGCCTGTTTCCGATTCTGTGTCTCCCTCTCTCTCTGCCCCTCCCCCGTTCATGCTCTGTCTCTCTCTGTCCCAAAAATAAATAAAAAATGTTGAAAAAAAAAATAAAAAAATAAAATAAAAAATAAAAAAAATAAAAAAAAATAAAAAAAAAATAAAATTGATGTGATGTATCATATTTATTGTTTTGTGGATATTGAACCAGCCCTGCATCCCATGTATAAACCCCACTTGGTCGTGGTGAATAATTCTTTTAATGTATTGTTGGATCCGGTTGGCTAGTATCTTGTTGAGGATTTTTGCATCCATGTTCATCAGGGAAATTGGTCTGTAGTTGTCCTTTTTAATGGGGGCTCTGTCTGGTTTTGGAATGAATGTAATTCTGGCTTCATAGAATGAGTTTGGAAGATTTCCTTTCATTTCTATTTTTTTGGAACAGCTTCAAAAGAATAGGTGTTAATTCTTCTTTAAATGTTTGGTAGAATTCCCCTGGAAAGCCATTCTGTCCTGCACTCTTCTTTGTTGGGAGATTTTTGAATATTATTTTGATTTCTTTGCTGGTTATGGGTCTGTTCAAATTTTCTCTTTCTTCCCGTTTTAGTTTTGGTAGGAATTTGTCCATTTCTTCCAGATTGCCCATTTTATTGGTGTATAATTGCTGATAATATTATCTTATTATTGTTTGTATTTCTGCAGAGTTGGTTGTGATCTCTTTCATTCTTGATTTTATTTATTTGGGTCTTTTCCTTCTCATTTTTTTGGGGTTGAACTGGCTAGGGGGTTATCAGTTGTGTTAATTCTTTCAAAGAACCAGCTCCTGGTTTTATTTATCTGTTCTATTGTTGTTGTTTTTTTTTAGTTTGTTTCTTTGGTTTTGATAGCATTGATTTATGTTCTAATCTTTTTTTTCTTGTCTTCTGCTGGTTTTAGGTTTTATTTGCTGTTCTTTTTCCAGCTCTTCTGGTGTAAGGTTAGGTTATGTATCTGAGACCTTTCTTCCTTCTTTTTGGAAGGCCTGGATTGCTATATACTTCCCTCTTATGACAGCCATTGCTACATCCCAGAGGTTTGAGGCTGTGGTGTTATCATTTTCATTGGCTTCCATGTACTTTTTAATTCCCTCTTTGACTTCTTGGTTAGCCCATTCATTCTTTAGTAGGATGTTCTTTAGTCTCCAAGTATTTGCTATCTTCCCAAATTTTTTCCTGTGGGTGATTTCAAGTTTCATAGCATTGTGGTCTGAATATATGCACGGTATGATCTTGATCTCTTTGTACTTGTTGAGGGCTGCTTTGTTTCCCAGTATGTGACCTATTCTGGAGAATGTTCCATGTGCACTGGAGAATAATTTGTATTTCACTGCTGTAGGATGAAATGTTCTGTATATATCTGTTAAGTCCATCTGGTTCAGTGTGTCATTCAAAGCCAAACAATGTCATTCATTGTTTCCTTGTTGATTTTCTGTTTAGATGATCTGTCCATTGCTGTAAGTGTGGTGTGAAGTCCCCTACGATTATGGTAGTATTATCAATGAGTTTCTTTATGTTTGTGAATAATTGATTTATATATTTGGATGCTTTCACATTTGGAGCATAAATGTTTACAATTGATAGGTCTTCTTGGTGGATAGACCCATTAATTATGATATAATGCCCTTCTTCATCTCATGTTACAATCTTTTTTTTTAAACGTTTATTTATTTTTGAGACAGAGAGAGACAGAGCATGAATGGGGGAGGGGAAGAGAGAGAAGGAGACACAGAATCTGAAACAGGCTCCAGGCTCTGAGCCATCAGCCCAGAGCCCGACGTGGGGCTCGAACTCACAGACCGTGAGATCGTGACCTGAGCTGAAGGCAGACGCTTAACCGACTGAGCCACCCAGGCGCCCCTCATGTTACAGTCTTTGTTTTAAAATCTAGATTGCCTGATATAAGTATGGCCACTCCAGATTTCTTTTGTTGACCATTAGCATGATAGATGGTTCTCCATCCCCTTATTTTCAATCTGAAGCTGTTTTTAGGTCTAACATGGGTATCTTGTAAACAACATATAGATGGATATTGTTTTCTTATCCATTCTGTTACCCTATGTCTTTTGATTGGAGCATTGAGTCCATTGACATTTAGAGTGAGTACTGAAAGATATGAATTTATACCATTATTTTGCCTGTAGAGTTGATGTTCCTGGTGGTATTCTCTGGTCATTTCTAGTATTTGCTGCTTTTGGTAATTTTTTTTTTCATTTTTTTCTCCCCTCAGAGAGTCCCCCTTAAAATTTCTGGCCAGGCTGGTTTAATGGTCACAAACTCTAATTTTTGTTTGTCTGGGAAAATTTTTATCTCTCCTTCTATTTTGAATGACAGCCTTGCTGGATAAAGAATTCTTGGCTGCATGTTTTTCTGATTTAGCACATCGAATATATACTGCCACTCCTTTCTGGCCTGCCAAGTTTCTGTGGATAGGTCTGCTGCAAACCTGATATGTCTTCCCTTGTAGGTTAAGGACTTTTTTTCCCTTGCTGCTTTCATGATTCTCTCCTTGCCTGAGTATTTTGTGAATTTGACTATGACATGCCTTGTTGATGGTCAGTTTTTGTTGAATCTAATGGGAGTTCTCTGAGCTTCCTGGATTTTCTTGTGTATGTCTTTCCCCAAGTTAAAAAGTTTTCTGCTATGATTTGCTCATGTAAACCTTCTACCCCTATTTCTCTCTCTTCATCTTCTGGAGCCCTTATGAGTCTGATGTTATTCATTTTTAATGAGTCACTGAGATCTCTAATTCTTATTTCGTTCTCATTTGCATTAGTCTCCCTCTTTTTTTCTGTTTCAGTATTCTCCATAAGTTTGTCCTCTGTATTGCTGATTCGCTCCTTTGTTTCATCCATCCTTGCCACTGTGGTGTCCATTCGAGATTACAGCTCAGTTATAGCAGTATAATTTTATTTTCATCCTGACTAGATTTTACTTCTTTTTTTTTCCACAGAAAGGGATTCTAGTCTGTTTTAAACCCCAGATAGTATTTTTATTATCGTGATTCTAAACTCTGTTTCAGACATCTTGCTTGCATGTGTGTTGATGAAGTCCCTGGCTGTCGTTTATTCCTGTTCTTTCTTTTGGGGTAAATTTCTTCCTTTCATCATTTTGAAGGAAAAAAGGAATTAATAAATTAAAAAAATTAAAATTAAAATTAAAAAATTAAAAACAACACAAAGAAATCAAATAAAGGATGATAGATCCTACGTATGTTTTGGTCTTGTTGAAAAATACTTGATAGATCAGAGAAAAAAGGGGAAAAAAAAAGAAAAGAAAAAAGAGGACAAAAAAAGGAAATAGGTTGAAAATTTGAAAAAATGGATACAATAAAATAAATAAAGTGAAATGATGGAAGTAAAATAGAATTTAAAAAATTTACAAAAAGGTAAAAAATATAGTAGGAAAAAATTAAAAGTCTTTTTAAAAATATGGAAAATAAAAATAGTGTCTCTTTCTATATACAAGAATAAGAAAGAAAAGAAAAAGAAAAAGAAATTGAATAGATGAACCAGTGAACAGAATCAAGTACAATTGAAATTACATCCGGTTTCCCCTAGAGGACAAACTATGAAGCACTTTATAGTCTGTAAACTAAGCAGGTGGAGAGACTTCTGTTCCTCAAGAGGGCAGTTGGCCCAGTTGTGCAGGGCTTAATGTAATGGCTCCGTTCTCCACTAGATGGCGTTGCTTAGCTTACTGGGGTGGATTGTTGTGGCACTTGTGGGTGTGTATGTGAATATGCCAGAGGGTGAAAATGGAGTCACCCAGCTACCCAGTGTCTCTTACCAGAACTCTGTGCTCTCCCCAACCTGCAATCAAGCACGTCTCCTTTGTCTCTGGCTTCCATCCACCACCTGCTTCTACACTGTCTGTGACAAAGCCATCAGGCTGCCAGGTGGCACCTCCATCCTGAGTTTTATCTCAATGGGTCTGTTTCCCAACCCCTCACTTCTGAGGCACTGCAGCTTTGACTCACTCTGACCCTCTGGGGGAGGGTCTTGCTGAGCAATGGCCAGGTGCTGGTCTGTCCCCAGGAATGTTCATGAGCCTGTGCCACTGCCTCTGCCCAGCAACTGTGGCCAGGTGCCAGCCTGCCCCAGAATAAGTTCATGTGATCATGTAGCAACAGTGTTTCAAGGATTATGGCAAATCACAACACACATCTGGCACCAGACTTCACCCTTAATGTCCTTGCTCCAACACCGGCAAATGTGGCCATTCTTTGGGTCCACTGGGACCTTTTTCTTTGTGGAAGCTGCACTGCTGCAAATGTTCTCCCAGCAGGGAACTGCCTCTCCCTGTGTGGCCCAAGGACCCCTTGGACCTCTCTTTCTGCTCCTAGGGATTTGTCTTTCCCCCCAGAGCACCACCAGGTATCGACCTGCAGAGTTTCAGACTCTGTGCTCCCCCTGTTTATAGAGTCTTAATGGAATTTAAACCCTCTATTTTCTCCTTTCTCCCTTTTTTTTCAGTCCCTTGTGGCTGTTTCCACTCTCCCTTTTTCTCTCCAGCTACTTTCCAGGTGTGCTTTGCCCATACTCTCCTCCTGCCCCCATTTTCATCTCTCCACAAGCAAAAACAGCTCCCTGCTCTCTGCAGCTTTTCTCTACCCCAGTTCACCTCTCTGCGCCACATACCTGCTGAGTTCTATGGTTCAGGTTGTGCATATTGTTGTGTTAATCCTCAAATCAGTTTTCTAGGTGTGCAAGAAGGTTTAGTGTTGATCTGGCTGCATTTAAGAGATGAGAGACAAAAAAAAAACCTTCCATGCTCTTCTGCTGTCTTGGCCCCTCCCTTGTAGTTTTCTTCTTTAGTGGAGTCTTTATTTGATTTTGGTATCAGGCTAATGTTGGCCTCAGAGAATGAGTTTGGAGGTTTTCCTTTCTGTTATATTTTTGGAATAGTTTGAGAAGAATAGGTACTAACTCTTTAAATGTTTGGTAGAATTCTCCTGGGAACCCATTTGGCCCTGAAGTTTAGTTTGCTGGGAGTTTTCTGATTACTGTTGCAATTTCTTTGCTGGTTATATGTCTGTTCAAATTTTCTATTCTTTCCTGTTTCAGTGGTGGTAGATTATATGTTTCTAGTAATTTATACATTTCTTCCAGGTTGTCCAATTTGTTGGCATATAATGTTTCATAGTATTCTCTGATTATTGTATTTATGTGGTGTTGGTTGTTATTTCTTCCTTTTCATTTGTGATTTTATTTGGGTCCTTTCTCTTTTCTTTATGATAGGTCTGGCTAGGGGTTTATCAATTTTATTAAATTTTTCAATGAACCAGCTCCTGGTTTCATTGATCTGTTTAAAATTTTTTAAGTTTGTATATCATTTATTTTTGTTCTAATCTTTAGTATTTCCCTACTTCTGGCTTTAGGATTCATTTGTTGTCCTTTGGCTAGCTCCTTTAGGTGTAAGGTTTGGTTGTTTATTTGAGATTTTTCTTGCTTCTTAAGGTAGCCTTATATTGCCATATACTTTCCTCTTAGGACTGCTTTTGCTGCATCCCAAAATTTTGGACCATGGTGTTTTCATTTTCATTTGTTCCCATGTATTTCTTTCTTTACTCTTTGATTTCCTGTTTCATCCATTCATTATTTAGTAGCATGTTGTTTATCCTCCATGTATTTGGGCTCTTTCCAGATTTTTTTTGTTGGGTTGACTTCACATTTTATAGTGTTGTGGTCAGAAAAGATGCAATGTATGATTTCAATGTTTTTGTATTTGTTGAGGCCCGATTTCTGACCTAATATGTGACCTATTCTGGAGAATGTTCCATGTTCACTTGACAAGAATGTGTATCCTGCTATTTTAAAATGGCATGTTCTGAATATATCTGTGAAGTCCATCTGGTCCAGTGTGTCATTCAAAGCCATTGTTTCCTTATTGATTTTCTGTTTACATGATCTGTCCATTGGTAAGTGGAGTGTTTAAGTCTGCTATGATTTTGGTATTATTATTGATTAGTTCCTTTATGTTTATTACACATATATATTTGAGTGTTACCATGTCAGGTGCATAAATATTTATAATTGTTATATCTCCTTGTTGGATTATACCTTTTATGATTATATAGTGCCCTTTCTTGTGTCTTGTTACAGTATGTTTTAAAATCTAGTGTGTCCAATGTAAGTATTACTACTCTGACTTTCTTTTGACATCCATCTGCATGATAAATATTTCTTTCTCCCCTCATTTTCAGTCTGCAGGTGACTTTAGGTATAAAATGAATCTCTTGTAGGCAGCATATAGATGAGTCTTTTTTTTTTTTTAAATACACTCTCACACTCTATGTCTCTTGATTGGAGCATTTAATCCATTTACTTTCAAAGTAATTATTGATAGATAAGTATTTAGTGTCATTTTATTACTTGTCATTGTGTCTGGAGATTTTTTTCTGACCCTTTCTTGTCTTTTCCACCTTTTATGATCCATTCTTGGCTGCGGATTTTACCCATTCAGCACTTTGAATGTATCATGCCACTCCCTTCTGGCTTGTAAAGTTTCTGCTGGAAAATTTCCTGCTAGTCTTATGGACTTTTTCTTGTTAGTTACTGTTTTCTTTTGTCTTGCTTCTTTAAATTTGTTCTTTATCATTGTATTTTGCCAATTTAATTACAATAGGTTTTGCTTCTGGTCTGGTTTTGTTGATTTTCATGACAGTTCTCTGTGCCTCTTTGATCTGGAGAGGTGTATTTTTTTCCCCACATTAGGGGAGCTTTCAACTATTATTTCTTCAAATAAATTTTCTGCCTCCCTTTGTCTCTTCTGCTTTTGGAATTCCTATACTGTGGATGTTATTATGTTTGGTGGAGTCACTGAGTTTCCTGAGTCTATTCTCCTTTTGCATAATTCTTTTTCTCTCTTTTGTTCAGCTTGGTTACTTTCCATTACTCTATCTTCTAGGTCACTAATTTGTTCCTCTGCTTCTTTCATCCTGCTGTTCATTCCATTAACCATGTTTCTTATTTAGTTTATTGTGTCCTTTATTTCTTCTCTTTGTTCCTTATATCTTTGTTAAGAGTTTTACTCATGTATTGCACTCTTTTCTCAATTCCAGTGAATCCTCGTGATCATTACTTTAAATTCTCTATCAGGCATGTTCTTTTTATCTGTCCCACTTTGATTTTGCTGTTGCCTTGTCCTATTCTTTCAGTTGGGCAAATTTATTTGTCTCCTGATTTTGTCTGCCTCTCTGTGTCTGTTTGTGTGTGTTAAGAATGTCAGTTATGTCTTCTGCTCTTGAAAGTAGTGACTTTATGAAGAAGAGGTCCCGGAGTGGTTTGCTGTGCAGTGCCTCCTATGCACCAGAACCTGGTACTTCGGGAGAATTATCCTTTGTGTGTTGCTTACATCCTGCTTTTGTGTGTGAACAACTCTTCCTTTCAGTTCAGTCATCTGCACTGACTCTCTGCCTATTGTGGACTGTATTTATTCTCTGTGGCATTAGTGGGACCGAGACAGGGCAGCTCTTAAGGGTTCTGCCTGCTGGGGAACTTGGGGGTGGGGCGGCAGTTTTAGCAAATTTGCCTGGTGCCACTAGTCCTATGCTGGATCCCTCAAAGTGCTGGGGCATTGGGGGGCTGGGCATTAGGGTGGGAAGTTGTGTGAGACTGGGCACAGCATATGGTGATATTTGGACATGGCTTGGTCAGGTGTGCCGTGGTGGATGTGCACCCAGTAGCTGGGCAGGGCTTGTATGCAGCTTGACAAAATTTTCCCTGGGCTCAGGGCTGAGGCTAGCAGGCTTGGAGTGTGAGTGTCCTCAGGAGAACTTGTGGGCATGGCACATTGCTAGCAAGTTATTTAGCTAGTGTCTGTGCAGCCTGGCCTCCTGCAGATGGCCCTATGTTTATGTTGGGGGCTGGGGAAGGCAAGTGGCACCTGCCATCTCCTTTGTCTTTGGTGAAGTCCCCTAACATGCTCTGAATAAATATAAACAGCTGTGTCTCCTGTTTGCCCCTGGTGTATAAATTGCCATTTTTTATGTTGCTTCTATGCACAGGCTGCTGTCTCTTTACAGGCAATGACACAGCTATCACTAGCCCTCTGGGCTCGCCCAGTGCTGAGCCAGCCAGCAGTTAAAGGTCCAGGTTCCAAGTTCCACTGGTTACACAAACTCAAGAATTCAACCCCTCTGGTTTTTAAAGCCGAACTTTATGGGGATTTGTCTTCCCTGTGTGAACTCCCTGGTGCAAGGGCCTATTTATCTACCCTTCTGCATGTGCAGCTCCCTTCCTCCTGTGGGAAGTCTCCCTCCATCATTCTGGCCTGCCTAACCTTTCAGATGCAGCCTCTTCTCTGTATTTAGTTGTGGAGTTTGTTCTGCCAATCTTTGGATCACTCTCTGGTTTATTGACTTGGATGTAGATGATATCTATTTGTAAACATGGGATGTAGTGAGCTCAGGGTCCTCCTACTATGTCATCTTCCCAAGCTCCCCCATATTAGCTATTTATTAAGTGGTGAAAAGACAGACTATAGATGTTATTAATCTTTTATACTAATATGTTGAAATAACCTTTTTTTCCCCAGCTACCAACCTATAGTTGAATATGTAGATGCTCAGTTTGAGGCCTATCTTCAAGAAGAATTGAAAATTAAACGTTCCTTCATTGACTACCATGATTCCCGTATACATGTGTGCCTTTACTTCATTTCACCTACAGGACATTCTTTGAAGTCCATTGATCTATTAACTATGAAGAACATTGACAATAAGGTGTGTTAGGTAAATCTATTAACCTGTCAGGATTTGATAATTATTTTATGATAATATATAATTTGAAGGTATTTGCATACAAAAATTTATTATTATTATTATTTTTTTCAACGTTTTTTATTTATTTTTGGGACAGAGAGAGACAGAGCATGAATGGGGGAGGGGCAGAGAGAGAGGGAGACAGAGAATCGGAAACAGGCTCCAGGCTCCGAGCCATCAGCCCAGAGCCTGACGCAGGGCTCGAACTCACGGACCGCGAGATCGTGACCTGGCTGAAGTCGGACACTTAACCGACTGCGCCACCCAGGCACCCCAAGAATTTATTATTTTTTAATATGTTTAATATATTTAAAATATGTTTAAAATGTTAAAAGGGATAGCATTACAACATGCCACAAACTTAGTAGTTTAAACAACAGAAGTTAATTTTCTCACAGTAATGGAAAGTAGAAGTCCATGATGAAGATGCTGCCAACATTGCTTTCTTCTGCAATCTTTTTTATTGAGTGGTAGACCATCACCTTCCCACTGTATCTTCACATGATCTGTACTCTGTGCAAGTATCTGATGTCTTTTTGTTGTATGTCTATGTTTCCTCTTCTTTTAAGGATACCAGTTACATTGTATTAGCCCCTATTCTAATGGCTTTATTTTAACTTAATCACCTCTTTCAAGATTCTCCAAATACAGTCTTGTTCTGAGATATTGGGTGTTAGGAACTCAACATATGCATTAAGGGAGGAATGATACATTCAGCCCATAATAGCATTTGATAAATTTCAACCTTAGTTTGCTTTACAGATAAATTTAATTAAGTATCTGTTAGGAAAATAAGATACAGGTTAAAAAATATTTTAAAAAAACTTACAGGTTTTTTTTTGTGATTAAAGATCATACAGATTGTGGTAATTTGCCTGTATTTGTAAATTTGAATTTATTCTATTGTACTATAAAACAATCCCATTAACATTTACTTGACACCATTGATTGTGTGAAACATGAAGTTTTTATGATCCTGGCTAGTGATCCTATCAGAGGGATTCAGAATGCAATATGTTCATGTATATTTTTTCCAATAGAAGGTAAATATACATATGAAAGAAACTTCTATTTCATGAGATTCTTTTCTGTACTTTATGAAGTTGAAGAGAGAATAACTTTTAAAATTTGGTTTCTTTTTATCAAAGAAGGCCTGACTTTTGCTTCAAACTAGAAAGAAATTTTGTACCTAATCATATATGTCACCAAGTTGTTGGAAGAAGTTAGATTTTTACTTAAAATCAAGAGCTGACCTAATTTCTTTATTATTAGTGTATTCAATAGCCTGAGGCACAAAGTTTTATTTTTAATCTTATGGGTAGCTGTTATCATCAAAGAATTTCCAGATATAGAAAATTGCTATTTTTTTCTGCAAGGACATTACATAAAGGGGTGGATAACCGTGCCTATGTGTCTGTTGTCTTCTAGGTTGCTCAGTTCCCTTCTGCAATAAGTGACTTTCATTCCTCAAATCTGAACACCTAACAAATTAACATGGAAAATTTCCACTTGTTATGTGTTAAGGATTTACTATCATTAGAGGATAGCTTTCTCAGCAGTATAATCCAAGATATTTATGTTAGACTTGAATCTATCTTAGTAGCTGTCTGCTTTTTACTGTGGAAACTATTATTTAAGTTTTGAAAGCTAGATAAAAATTTGAACATCAGTGTTATATTGAAGCCCTAGATTTGTACAAGGATTTTTTAAAATGTATTTTGAAGAATCTAAAACAAAAGCAAAATACATAGAACTGATTCTTATGCATTCACACTATATCACAAGCCTTGACATTATGTAGCTATGATTTAATAAAATATCTTAGTTTAACAGTAATAAAACATATTTTAGAATTTTGCATATTTTTACTTTCTGCAAAGTTTAATTATTAAGATATAAATGCATGGAGACAGGAGGGATCATGTTGTAGAACTATGAAGAAAAATTTATGAGTAAAATTTCAACCTCAAATATGCAATATGGAAATAGTGCCTTTTTACAAAATATGAATGAAGAGTTTTGTGAGCAAGATATTACACAAATGTATACATACATTCAGCCTTTAGAGTATGGTAACAATAAAAGTCTATTATTTTTACATGGTCTTTGGAAAACAGAAGCAAATATATCTGCAAAGACATGTAGGTAGATCAAGGATCTGTGAAAATGGGACATTGATTAAGATGAATTTATGAAGAAGGTGATGCAAATGAATGACAGGTAGATGGACAAAATAAATCTCATATATAGTGTGATGAAAGGTCTCTTCTGTCTTTTAGCACTCAATTTAATAAGAAATCAAATCGATAATGAGTTAAATAGACTATTTCATTATACCACTTACATTTTACTAACTCCAAATGTGTTGAAAGTGTAAGAAAGTTTGAGAAAAAAAGTTTGAAACTTTTAAACCTGAATTCTGAGAAAAGATTCATCTTCAAAAGTACTGATGATTTTGGGAAGCAATTTTGTGATGAAGGTATGGTAGCCACTGATTATCTAGTTGTAAAAATTTATTGTCAGAGTGAGGTTTTGACTGTAAAAATTCCAAGATTAACAACAAATCCTCAATGGTGAGATTTTATTTGCTTCTTTATTTACAGGTGAACATTATACCATTGATTGCCAAAGCAGATACAATTTCTAAAAACGACTTACAGAAATTCAAGTGTAAAATAGTGAGTGAATTGGTTAGTAATGGCATCCAGATATATCAGTTCCCAACAGATGATGAAACTACTGCTCAGGTGAATTCCTCAATGAATGTAAGCTTCTAACTATTGAATATCATTTCTATTTTGTGTGGGAATAAAAATATAATTTATAAGTAACAATATTAGTAATAAATTGTCACTCATATCTGACAAAGAGACTTTAAATAAGGCATTTCCCCCCAAAATTTATTGTGGGAAACCTTGCCTTGTCTTCCCTTCCCCTCCCGTCTTCCCTTCCCCTCTCCTCCCTCTTTCCTTCCTTTCCCTTCTTTTCCCTTCCCTTCCCTTCCCTTCCCTTCCCTTCTTCTCTTCTCCCACCTGTCAGACCTCGCCACCAATGCTAAGCAACTACTAATCAACTCTCTATGTAGATTTTTTTGTTATGGAATTAGCATATGAATAAATTTAATAATATTTGGTCTCTTCGTGTACATATTGGTTATTAGTATATCTTCCCACGAGAAATGTTTGCTTATATCCTTTTTACAAGGATTGGAAAATGGAAAAAACATCCATTTTTTAATTGAGGTTTTGTCTTTTTTATCATTGAATTGTAAGTTTTTTAATATATTCTGGATACAAGTTCCTTATGAGAAATATGGCTTGCAAGTACTTTCTTCCAAGCTCTTGGTCATTTCCTCATTTTCTTTTTGCTATCATTTGAAACACAAAAGGTTTAATTTTGATGAAGTCCAATTTATCTATTTGTGTTATTGTTACTTGTATCTTTGGTGTCATATCTAAGAATATTTTGCAAAATCCAAGGTAATAAGTATTTACCTTCTTCTAAGAGTTTAAAAATTATGGTAAAATACACATAGCATGAAAATTACCATCTTAAATATTCTACACTGTACAGTGGAGTTGTATTATACATTCACATTTTTGTGCTCCCATCACCATTATCTATTTACAGAACCCGTTTCATCTTGTAAAACTGAAGCCCTGTATCTAAGAAACAGTAACTCCACATTACCCTTCCCTTTAGCCCCTGGAAACCACCATTGTACTTTCTATCTATAAATTTGACTACTCAAGTTACTTCCTGAAAGCACAATTATACTATATTTCTCCTTTAATGGATGTACAAATAACTCTTTGAATTACTTTGAATATATTCCAAGAAGTGGAATTGTTAGATTTTATGGTAATTATATGTTTAATTTTTTTTGAAGAACTGTCATACTGTTTTCATAGTGTCTGCACTATTTTTCATTATCAACTATAGTGTGCAAGTTTCTCTACATCCTAACCAATGCTTGTTATTTTCTATTTTTTTAAATAGCTAATCTTAATGGATATGAAGTGGCATCTCATTGTAGTTTTGATTTGAATTTTCCTAATGATTATGTATGTTAAGCATCTTTTATTGTGCTTTTGGTATTTGTATACTTTCAGTGGAGAAATATGTACATTTCCATTCTATTTAGTTGTCTAATTTGTTGGTGTTCAGTTGTTCATAATATTCATTTATAATTATTTTTATTTCTGAAATGTTGGTAGTAATGTGTCTCTTTCATTTCTGATTCTAATAATTTGAATCTCCTTTTTTACCTTGGTTGATAGAGCTAAAGTTTGGTCAATTTTGTTGTTTTTTTCCCCAAAGAACCCACTTTAAATTTCTTTGATTTTCCTATATTTTATTATTCCTTATGTCATTAATTCCCAATGTGACCAGTATTATTTTCTTCCTTCTGTCTGCTTTAGGTTTAGCTCTTTCTTCTTTTGTAAGTGTCTTAAAATGAATGGTTAATTTGTGGATTTGACATCTATCTTCTTTCTTTATAGGGATTTATGGCTATAAATTTCCATCTAGTCATTGCTTTGGCTACCTCACACAATTTTTTTAGTATTTTTATTGTATTTTATTATTATTTTTATTAAGTTTTTATTTTAATTTCAGCATATTTAACATATAATGTTATATTAGCTTCAGGTGTACAATATAGTGATTCAACAACTCCATTCATCACCCAGGGCTCATCAGGACAAGTGTACTCCTTCATCCCCATCGCCTATTTAACCCATCCACTACCCAACTCTCCTCTGGTAACCATCAGTTTGTTCTCTATAATTAAGAGTCTCCTTCTTGGTTTCTTCCTCCCTCCCTCTTTTTTCCCTTTGCTCGTTTGTTTTGTTTCTTAAATTTCACATTAATGAAATCATATGGTATTTGTCTTTCTCTGATTTATTTCACTTCTCATTATACTCTCTAGCTCCATCCATGTTATTGCAAATGGCAAGATTTCATTCTTTTTTATGCCTGAAAATATTCCATTGTATATATGTATATATGTGTATATGTATATCTCTATCATTTACCTATCATCTATCTATTGTCTACATATCTATCACTTGCTCTTTATTCATCAATCGATGGACACTTGGGCTTCTTTCAAATCTTGACTATTGTAAACAATGCTGCTATAAACATTGGGGTGCATATATCTCTTTGAATTAGTATTTTAGTATTCCTTGAGTAAATACCTTGTAGTATGATTACTGATATGTGTGATTAACTTTTTGAGGAACCTCCATACCATTTTCCACTGTGGTTGAATCACTGCATTCTCACCAAACAGTGCACAAGTATTCCTTTTTTTCCACATTCTTGCCAACACTTGTGTCTGACAGGTGTGAGATAATATACCATTGTAGTTTCGATTTGCACTTCCCTGATGAATGATGTTGAGCATCTTTTCATGTGTCTGTTGACTATCTGGGTGTTCTCTTTGGAGAAATGACTGTTCATATATTCTGTCCATTTTTAATTAGATTATTTGTTTTCTTGGGTGTTGAGTTTTATAAGTCCTTTATATAATTTGGATACTAACCCTTTAGCAGATATGTCATTTGCAAATATCTTCTCCAATTCTGTAGCTTGGCTTTTAGTTTTATTGTTTTCTTTCCTGTACAGAAGCTTTTTATTTTTTAATTTTTATTTTATTAAAAACTTGTTTTTAATGTTTATTTTTGAGAGAGAGAGAGAGAGAGAGAGAGAGAGAGAGAAAACGAGCAGGGGAAGGGCAGATAGAGGGAGACACATAATCTGAAGCAGTCTCCAGGGTTGAGTTGTCAGGGTAGAACCCCACGCAGGGCTCAAACTCACAGACTGCAAGATCATGACCTGAGCCAAAGTCAATAGCTTAATCGACTAAGCCATCCAGGTGTCCCTGCAGAAATTTTTTATTATGATGTAGTCCTACTAGATTATTTTTGCTTTTATTTCCCTTGCTTCAGAGGACATATCTAGACAAATGTTGCTATGGCCCATGTCAGAGAAATTATTGTCTATGCTGCCTTCTTGTTTTATGGTTTCAGGTCTCACGTTTAAATCTTTAGTCCATTTTGGGGCACCTGGGTGGCTCAGTTGGTTAAATGGCTGACTTCAGCTCAGGTCATAATCTCATGGTCCGTGATTTTGAGCCCTATGTTGGGCTCTGTGTTGACAGCTCGGAGCTTGGAGCCAGCTTTGGGTTCTGTGTCTCCCTCTTTCTCTGCTCCTCCGCTGCTTGTGCTCCGTCAGTCTCTGTCTCTCAAAAAAATGTTTAAAACATTTTTTTAAATCTTTAGTCCATTTTGAATTTATTTTTATGCATGGTGTAAGAAAGTGGACCAGTATCATTCTTTTGCATATAGCTGTTCACTTTTCCAAACACCAGTTGCTGAAGAGACTATCGTTCCTTTTTGTGTGTGTGTGCTATTTATTTATAATTAAATTTTTATTTTAAATTTACATCCAAAGTAGTTAGCATATAGTGCAACAATGATTTCAGGAGTAGATTCCTTAGTGCCCCTCCATTTAGCCCATACCCCCTCCAGTAACCCTCTGTTTGTTTTCCATATTTAAGAGTCTCTTATGTTTTGTCCCCCTCCCTGTTTTTATACTGTTTTTGTTTCCCTTCCCTTATGTTCATCTGTTCTGTGTCTTAAAGTCCTCATATGAGTGAAGTCATAGATATTTTGCTAATTTTGCTTGGTATAATACCCTCCAGTTCCATCCATGTAGTTTCAAATGGCAAGATTTCATTCTTTTTGATTGCCAAGTAATACTCCATTGTGTGTGTGTGTGTGTGTGTGTGTGTGTGTGTGTGTATACATATATATATCACATCTTCTTTATCCATTCATCTATCGATGGACATTTAGGCTCTTTGCATACTTTCGCTATTGTTGATAGTGCTGCTATAAACATGGGGGTGCACGTGTTCCTTTGAAACAGCACACCTGTATCCCTTAGATAAATACCTAGTAGTGCAATTGCTGGGTCGTTCTTTTTTCAGTTTTTTGAGGAACCTCCATACTGTTTTCCAGAGTGGCTGCACCAGCTTGCATTCCCACCAACAATGCAAAAGAGATCCTCTTTCTCTGCATCCTTGCCAAATCTGTTGTTGCCTGAGTTGTTAATGTCAGCCATTCTGACAGGTTCCCTGATGATGAGTGACGTGGAGCATTTTCTTATGTGTTGGTTGGCCATCTGGATGTCTTCTTTGGAGAATTGACTATTCATGTCTTTTGCCCATTTCTTCAGTGGACCATTTGTTTTTTGGGTGTTAAATTTGAGAAGTTCTTTATAGATTTGGGATACTAACCCTTTAGCTGATACATTGTTTGCAAATATCTTCTCCCATTCTGTCAGTTGCCTTTTAGTTTTGCGGATTGTTTCCTTCGCTGTGCAGAAGCTTTTTATTTTCATGAGGTCCCAGTAGTTCATTTTTGCTTTTGTTTCCCTTGCCTCCGGAGATGTATTGACTAAGAAGTTGCTATTGCCAAGGTCAAAGAGGTTTTTGCCTGCTTTCTCCTCAAGGATTTTGATGGCTTCCAGTCTTACATTGAGGTCTTTCATCCATTTTGAGTTTATTTTATTTTATTTTATTTTTTAATTTTTTTTTTTTTTTATTTTTGGGACAGAGAGAGACAGAGCATGAACGGGGGAGGGGCAGAGAGAGAGGGAGACACAGAATCGGAAACAGGCTCCAGGCTCCGAGCCATCAGCCCAGAGCCCGACGCGGGGCTCGAACTCACGGACCGCGAGATCGTGACCTGGCTGAAGTCGGACGCTTAACCGACTGCGCCACCCAGGCGCCCCATTTTGAGTTCATTTTTGTGTGTAGTGTGAGAAGGTGGTCCAGGTTCATTATTCTGTATGCCGCTGTCCAGTTTTCCCAGCACCACTTGCTGAAGAGACTGTCTTTATTCCATTGGATATTCCTTCCTGCTTTGTTAAAGATTAGTTGGCCATACGTTTGTGGGTCCATATCTGGGTTCTCTATTCCATCCCATTGGTCTGAGTGTCTGTTCTCGTGCCAGTACCATACTGTCTTGATGATTACAGCTTTGTAGTATGGCTTGAAGTCCGGGATTGTGATGCCTCCTGCTTTGGTTTTCTTTTCTTTTCTTTTTTTTTTTTAATTTTTTTTTAGCGTTTATCTATTTTTGAGACAGAGAGAGACAGAGCATGAACGGGGGAGGGTCACAGAGAGGGAGACACAGAATCCGAAACAGGCTCCAGGCTCTGAGTTGTCAGCACAGAGCCCGACACGGGGCCTGAACTCACGGACCGCGAGATCATGACCTGAGCCGAAGTCGGCGGCTCAACCGACTGAGCCACCCAGGCGCCCCTGGTTTTCTTTTTCAAGATTTCTTTGGCTATTCGGGGCCTTTTCTGGTTCCATACAAATTTTAGGATTATTTGTTCTAGCTCTGTGAAGAATGCTGGTGTTATTTTGATAGGGATTTCACTCAATATGTAGATTGCATTGAATATGTAGTATTGACATTTTAACAATATTTGTTCTTGCTATCCAGGAGCATGGAATCTTTTTCCATTTTTTTTGTCTTCTTCATTTTCTTTCATAAGCTTTCTATAATTTTCAGTGTATAGATTTTTCACCTCTTTGGTTAGATTTATTCCAAGGTATTTTATGTTTTTTTTGTGCAACTGTAAATGGGATTGATTCCTTGATTTCTCTTTCTGTCGCTTCATTGTGGTGTATAGGAATGCAACTGATTTCTGTGCATTGATTTTATATCCTGAAACTTTGCTGAATTCATGAATCAGTTCTAGCAATTTTTTGGTAGAATCTTTTGAGCTTTCCATATAGAATATCATGTCATCTGCGAAGAGTGAAAGTTTTACCTCCTCCTGGCCAATTTGAATGCTTTTTATTTCTTTGTGTTGTCTGATTGCAGAGGTAAGACTTCCAATACTGTGTTGAATAACAGTGGTGAGAGTGGACATCCCTGTCTTGTTCCTGACCTTAGGGGAAAAGCTCTCAGTTTTTCCCCATTGAGGATGATATTAGCGTTGGGTCCCTCATATATGGCTTTAATGGTCTTGAGGTATGATATTTCTAGTCCTACTTTCTTGAGGGTTTTTATCAAGAAAGGATGCTGTATTTTGTCAAATGCTTTCTATGCATCTATTGAGAGGATCCTATGGTTCTTGTCCTTTATTTTATTTTTATTTTTATTTTTATTTTTATTTTTATTTATTTATTTATTTATATAAATATATTTTATATTTATTTATTTATTTATATAAATATAAATATTATTTTTATTTATATTTATTTTTATTTTACTTATATTTATTGATGTGATGAATCATGTTAATTGTTTTGAGGATATTGAACCATCCCTGCATCCCAGGTATAAATCCCACTTAGTCATGGTGAATAATTTTTTTAATGTATTTTTGGATCCAGTTGGCTCCTCTTGTTGAGGATTTTTGCATCCATGTTCATCAGGGAAATTGGTCTATAGTTCTCCTTTTTAGTGGGGTCTCTGTCTGGTATTGGAATCAAGGTAATGCTTGCTTCATAGAATGACTTTGGAAGTTTTCCTTCCATTTCTAATTTTGGAACAGCTTCAAGAAAATAGGTGCTAACTCTTCCTTAAATGTTTGGTAGAATTCCCCTGGAAAGCCATCTGGCCCTGGACTCTTGATTTTTGGAAGATTTTGATTACTAATTTGATTTCCTTACTGGTTATGGGTCTTTTCAAATTTTCTACTTCCTCTGTCAGTTTAGGTAGTGTATATGTTTCTATGAATTTGTCCATTTCTTCTATATTGCCCATTTTATTGGCATATAATTGCTCATAATATTCTCTTATTATTGTTTTTATTTCTGTTGTTTTGGTTGTGAACTCTCCTCTTTCATTCTTGATTTTGTTTATTTGGGTCCTTTCCTTTTTGTTTTTGATCAAACTGGCTAGTGGTTGATCAATTTTGTTAATTCTTTCAAAGAACCGGCTTCTGGTTTCATTAATCTGTTCTACTGTTTTTGTTTTGATAGCATTAATTTCTGCTCTAATCTTTATAGTTTCCTGTCTCCTGCTGGTTTAGGCTTTTATTTGCTGTTCTTTTTCCAGTTTTTTGAGTCATAAGGTTAGGTTGTGTATCTGAGATCTTTCTTCCTTGTTTAGGAAGGCCTGGAGTGCTATATACTTTCCTTTTAATACTGACTTTGCTGCTTCCCAGAGGTTTTGGGTTGTGGTGTTATCATTTTCATTGGCTTCCATATACTTTTTAATTTCCTCTTTAACTTCTTGGTTAGCCCATTCATTCTTTAGTAAGATGTTCTTCAGTCTCCAAGTATTTGTTACCTTTCCAAATTTTTTCTTGTGGTTGATTTCGAGTTTCATAGCATTGTGGTCTGGAAATATGCACAGTATGATCTCAATCTTTTTGTACTTGCTGAGGGCTGATTTTTGTCCCAGTATGTGGTCTATTCTGGAGAATGTTCAAAGTGCACTGGAGAAGAATGTATATTCTGCTGCTTTGGGATGAAATGTTCTGAATACATCTGTTAAGTCCATTTGGTCCAGTGTGGCATTCAAAGCCATTGTTTTCTTCTTGATTTTATGATTAGATGATCTGTCCATTGCTGATAGTGGGGTGTTGAAGCCCCTACTATTATGGTATTATTATCAATGAGTTTCTTTATGTTTGTGATTAATTGATTTATGTATTTGGTTGCTCCCACATTTGGCAAATAAATGTTTACAATTAATAGGCCTTCTTGGTGGATAGACCCCTTATTTATGATATAATGCCCTCCTGTATCTCTTGATACAGTCTTTATTTTAAAGTCTAGATTGTCTGATATAAGCATGGCTACTCGGGCTTTCTTTTGTTGACCATTAGCATGATAGATGGTTCTCCATCCCCTTACTTTCAATCTGAAGGTGTCTATAGGTCTAAAGTGGGTCTCTTGTAAACAGTATATTGATGGATCTTGTTTTCTTATCCATTCTGTTACCCAATTCTGTTACTCCAGTCTTTTGACTGGAGCATTGAGTCCATTGATGTTTAGAGTGAGTACTGAAAGATATGAATTTATTTCCATTATGTGGCTTGTAGAGTTGGAGTTTCTGGTGGTGTTCTCTGGTCCTTTCTAATCTTTGTTGCTTTTGGTATTTATTTATTTATTTATTTATTTATTTATTCATCTTTTCTCCCCTCAGAGAGTCCCCCTTAAATTTCTTGCAGGGCTGGTTTAGTGGTCACAAACTCCTTTAATTTTTTTACCTGGGAAACTTTTTATCTCTCCTTCTATTTTTAATGACAGCCTTGCTAGATAAAGAATTTTTGGCTGCATATTTTTCTGATTCAGCACACTGAATATATCCTGCCACTCTTTTCTGGCCTGCCAAGTTTCTGTGGATAGGTCTGCTGCAAACCTGATCTGTCTTCCCTTGTAGGTTAAGGACTTTTTTACCCTTGCTGATTTTATGATTCCTTGCCTGAGTATTCTGTGAATTTGACTATGACATGCCTTGTTGATGGTCAGTTTTTGTTGAATCTAATGGGAGTCCTCTGTGCTTCCTGGATTTTGATGTCTGTGTCTTTCCCCAGGTTAGGAAAGTTTTCCACTATGATTTGTTCACATGACCCTTCTACCTCTATTTCTCTCTCTTCCTCTTCTGGGACCCCTATGATTCTGTTGTTTTTCCCTTTTAATGAGTCACTGATTTCTCTAATTCTTAAATCGTGCTCTTTTGCCCTAATCTCCCTCTTTTTTTCTGCTTCATTATTCTCTATAAGTTTGTCCTCTATATCACTGATTCTCTGTTCTGCCTCATCCATCCTTGCTGCCGGGGCATCCATCCATGATTGCAGCTCAGTTGAAGCATTTTTTATTTCATCCTGACTAGTTTTTACTTCTTTTATCTCCACAGAAAGGGATTCTAATCTATTTTCAACTCCAGCTAGTATTTTTATTATCATGATTCTAAATTCTGCATGATACATCTTGCTTGTATCTGTGCTGGTTAAGTCCCTGGCTGTCGTTTCTTTCTGCTCTTTCTTTTGGGGTGAATTCCTTTGTTTTGTCACTTTGAAGGGAGAAAAGGAATTAATGAGGTGAAAATATTAAAATTAAAAAAAATTAAAATTAAAAAATATTAAAATTAAAAAATTAGAAACACACACACACACACACACAAAATTGAATAAATGATGCTAGATCCTAAGTGTATTTTGGTCTGGATGTTGAACGTGGCTTGATAGATTAGAGAAAAAAGGGGGAGAAGAGAAAAAAAAAAGAAGTCATTTGAAAATTTGAAAAAATGAATACACTGAAGTAGACTAAAATGAAATGGAGTAAAATAGAATTTGAAAAAATGTACACAAAAGTAAAGAATATAGAAAAAATTAAAGAAAAATATTTTAATAAAAATTGAAAATACAAATGAATTTTTTCTATTTCTGTATTCAAGAAAAAGAAACGAAATGAAAAAAAAGGAAAAAGGAAATCATTTGAAAATTAGAAAAAGTGAATACCCTGAAGTAGACTAATATAAAATGAAGGAAGAAAAATAGAATTTGAAAAAAATTACACAAAAGTAAAACACATAGTAAAAATATTAAAGAAAAACATTTTTAATAAAAATTGAAAATAAAAGTGAAAATTTTCTTGCTGTATTCAAGAAAAAGAGAAGAAATGAAAAGCAGGAAAAAAGAAAATTGAATAGATGGACCTGCTAACAGCGGACATATGACTAAAATTACTTTGTTTTCCCCTAGAAGTCAGACTATAAAGCGCTTTATAGTCCACAAATTAAGCAGGTGGTGAGACTTGTGTTCTTGAAGAGCGAGGTTGGCCCAGTTGGGTTGGGCTTAGTGTAATGGCTCCATTCTCCACTAGATGGCGCTGCTAGCCTACTGAGGTGGATTGTTGTGGGGCTCGTAGGTGTGTATGCGCATGCGTAGGAGTAGTGAAAATGGTGTCCCACAGCTACCCAGTCTCTAGTATCGGAACTCCACACTCTCCGATCAGCAATCGCACAACTGTCCTTTGTCTTCAGCTTTTGTCCACTCCCCGCTTTTACACTGTCCATATCCAAGCCCCAGGTAGTACCTCTCTCCTGAGTTTTGTCTCAGATGCAGCTGTTTCCCCCAGCCCCTTACATCTGAGGGACTTTGGCTTTGACTTGTTCTGCCCCTCTGCGGAGGTTCTCAGGGAGCAATGGCTGAATGCCGGCTGCACCCAGGAATGCTTGTTGGACCCTGCCGCTGCTGGTGCCCAGAGACTGTGGCCAGGTGCCAGGCCACCCCAGGACAAATTCACGAGACAGTGTAGCAGCAGCGTTTCAGGGATTGTGGAAAATCACAACACACATTTGGCGCCAGGCTTCACCCTTAATGACCTTGTTCCAGCACCAGTGAATGTGGCCGTTCTCTGGGGTCTGCTGGGACCAGGTGGCCTCAATAGTCTCTACCAAATGTCCTCCCAGCAGTGGAACTGCTTTTCTCCGTGTGGCCCAAGAACCTCCCAGACCCCACTCTTCTCCTGGGGATTCACCCTTCTCACCATAGCACCATGAGGTATCGAGCTGCGGAGTTGCAGACTTTGCATTCCCCTTGTTTACAGTCTTGATGGAATTTAAACCCTCTCCTTTCTCCTTTCTTTTTTCTTCTTTCTCCTTTCTCCCTTTTTAGTTTAGTTCCTGTGGCTGTTTCCTAATTTCAACTTTCTCTCCAGCTGCTTTTGGGGAGGAGGGCTTTTCTCGCATTCTCCCCTCCCCCACCCCTGTTTCTGTCCTCTCTCTGCACGCAAAAGTGGCTCCCTGCCCTCTGCTGCTTCTCTCTTCCCAAATTCACCTGTTGGCGCCATGTACCTGCTGAATTCTGTGGTTCAGGTTGTGCATATTTTTGTGTTAATCCTCAGATCAGTTTTCTAGGTGTGCAGAATGGTTTGTGTTGGTCTGGCTGTATTCATGGACGCGAGACACACAAAAAACTTTCATGCTGTTCCGCCATCTTGGCTCCCTGAGACTATCATTTTCCATTGTATATTCCTTCCTCCTTTGTCAAAGATTATGTGACCATATAATTGTGGGTTTGTTTCTGGGTTTCCTATTCTGCTCCATTGATGTATATGTCTATTTTTGTGCCAATACCATATTATTTTGATTACTACGGTTTGTTGTAAATAAAATGGTCTAGAATTGTGAGACCTCCAGTTTTGTTTTTCTTTTTTAATATTGCTTTGGTTGTTTGGGATCTTGGGGTTCCATACTAATTTTAGGATTGTTTGTTCTAGTTCTGTTCCATGAAAAGTGTTGTTGGTATTTTGACAGGGATTGCATTAAATGTATAGATTGCTTTGGGTAGTATAGACATTTTAAGAATATTTGTTCTTCTAATCCATGACCATTGACTGTCTTTCCATTTCTTTGTGTCATCTTCAACTACTTTCATCAATATTTTATAATTTCCAAAGTATAGGGTTTTTTTCCCTCTTTGTTTTTTTCCTAGGTATTTTATTATTTTGGTGAAATTATAAATGGGATTGTTTTCTTAATTTCTCTTTTTGCTGCTTCATTATTAGTATATAGAAATTCAACAGACTTCTGTATATTGATTTTATATCCTGTGACTTTACTGAATTCATTTATCAGTTCTTGTAGTTTTTTGGTGGAGTCTTGCAGGTTTCTATATACAGTATCATGTCATCTACAAATAGTCAAAGTTTTACTGCTTTCCTACTGATATTTATGCCTTTTATTTCTTTTTGTTGTCTTATTGCTGTAGCTAGGACTTCCAGTACTATTTTGAATAGGAGTGGTGAGGGTGGACATCATTATCTTGTTCCTGACCTTAGGAAAAACTCTCTTGGGTATTTCCCTATTGAGTATGATATTCATTGTGGGTTTTTCATATATGACCTTTATTATGTTGAGGTATGTTTCCTCTGTACCTACCCTGTTGAAAGATTTTATCATGTTGCTCTTTGACAAATTCTTTTTCTGCATCTATTGAAATGATCATATGATTTTTATACTTTCTCATATTGATGTGATGTATTACCTTGATTGATTTGTGTATTAAACCTCCCTTGCATGCCAGGAATAAATTCCACTTGGTCATGGTATATGATTTTTTAAATGTATTTTTCAATTTGGTCTGCTTGCATTTTATTGCAGATTTTTGTATGTTCATCAGTGATATTGGCCTGTAGTTCTTTTTTAGTGGTGTCTTTAACAAGTTTTGGTGTTATGAGTAATGCTGGCTTTATAAAATGAATTTGGAAGTTTTTCTTCCTCTTTTTTGGGGAATATTTTGAGAGGATTAATTATTAACTCTTATTTAAATCTTTGGTAGAATTTGCCTATGAAGCTCTCCAGTCCTAGACTTTTGTTTGTTGAGAGTTTTTTGATTAATTCAACTTCCTTGCTAGTAATCAGTCACTTCAAATTTTCTATTTCTTGGGTGTTGAGTTTGATAAGTTCTTTATAGATTTTTGGATACTAACCCTTTATCTGATATGTCATTTGCAAATATCTTCTCCCATCCCACTAGTTGACTTTTAGTTTTGCTGATTGTTTCCTTCACCGTGCAGAAGTTTTTAATTTGATGAGGTCCCAATAGCTCATTTTTTCTTCTGTTTCCCTTGCCTCCAGAGTCTTGTTGAGTAAGAAGTTGCTGAGGCCAAGGTCAAAGAGGTTTTTGCCTGCTTTCTCCTCGAGGATTTTGATGGCTTCCAGTCTTACATTGAGGTCTTTCATCCATTTTGAGTTTATTTTTACATATGGTGTAAGAAAGTGGTCCAGGTTCATTCTTCTGCATGTCGCTGTCCAGTTTTCCTAACACCACTTGCTGAAGAGACTGTCTTTATTCTATTGGATATTCTTTCCTGCTTTGTCAAAGATTGGTTGGCCATACATTTGTGGGTCCATTTCTGGGTTCTCTATTCTGTTCCATTGGTCTGAGTGTCTGTTCTTTTACCAGTACCATACTGTCTTGATGATTACAGCTTTGTAATACAGCTTGAAGTCCAGGATTGTGATGCCTCCTGCTTTGGTTTTCTTTTTCAAGATTGCTTTGGCTATTCAGGGTCTTTTCTGGTTCCATACAAATTTTAGGATTGTTTGTTCTAGCTCTGTGAAGAATGCTGGTGTTGTTTTGATAGGGATTACATTGAATATGTAGATTGCTTTGGGTAGTATTGACATTTTAACAATACTTGTTCTTCCTATCCAGGAGCATGGAATCTTTTTCCATTTTTTTGTGTCTTCTTCAATTTCTTTCATAAGGTTTCTATAGCTAAATGGTAAGGGGCATTAAGGAATCTACTGAAATCATTGTTGCAGTATATGCTAACTTGAATGTAAATTAAAAAAATAAATTAAAAAATAAAAGTAAACTAAAAACAAAACAAAACAAAACAAAACAAAGAATACACTAATACAAAAAAAATTCTATTTTTTTCTACTTCAATTTTTTGTAGGTTCTATTTTCTAGGAATTTATCCATTTCTTCTAGTTTGTCCATTTTTTTGCCAATTCACTTTCATAACATTCTTTTACAATTTTATTTCTGTGGTGTTGGTTGTTATTTCTCCTCTCTCATTTGTAATTTTATTTGGGTTCTCTTTGTTTCTCTTTCTCTCTCTCTCTCTGTCTTTCTCTCATGAATCTGGCTACAGGTTTATCAATTTTGTTGACTTTTTCAAAGAACCGTCTCCTAGTTTCATTGATATGTTCTTTTTCTTTTTCCTTTTTTAAAAGTTTTTATATCATTTATTTCTGATCTAATCTTTATTATTTATTTTCTTATGCTGTTTTTTTTTCTTTTTCTGGCCCCTGTAGGTGTAAAGTTAAGTTGTTTATTTCAGATTTTTCTTGCTTCTTGAGGTGGGTCTTATATTAGTATTCACTTCTCTCTTAAAACTGCTTTACTCACATCCCAAAGATTTGGGGTCATTGTGTTCTTATTTTCATTTTTCTTCATATATTCTTTAATTTTGTCTTTGATTTCCTGTTTGACTCATTTATTTTATAGTGGCATATTATTTAACCTCCATGTATTTGTGGTTTTTCTAGATTTTTCTTGTGGTTGACTTCTAGTTTCACAGAGTTGTGGTCAAAAAAGATGTACAATAGGACTTGGCTCTTTTTGATATGTTGAGGTTTTTGCTTTGGCTTAATATGTGATCTCTTCTGGAGAATATGTGTACACTTGAAAAGACTGTGTATTCTGTTTTAAGATGGAATATTCTGAATATACTGTTAAATATGTCTGTTTCAGTGTGTGATTGTTTCCTTGTCAGTTTTCTGTTTAGATAGTTTATTCATTAATGTTAAGTGTTAAAGGCAACTGGAATAATTGTATAATTATCAATTAGTTTCTTTTTATTTTTTATTAACTGTTTTATACATTTATGTGTTTTCTTGTTGGGTGCATAAATATTTCCAATTCTGATATCTTCTTGTTTGTCTCTTGTTACTGTCTTTGTTTTAAAGTCTATTTTGTCTGATACAAATATGCTACTGTGGCTTTCTTTCAACATTCATTTGCATGATAGATGTTTCTTTATCTCCTCACTTTCAATCTGCTGGTGTCTTTAGGTCTAAAATGAGTATGCTCTTGTAGGTCTACAAGTGTGCTCTTGTAGGCAGCATATAGATGGATCTTGTTTTTTAATCCATTTTGATACCCTCTGTCTTTTGATTGGAGCCTTTAGTCCATTTACATTCAGAGCGATTATTGGAAGATATAAATTTAGTGCCATTGTGTTACCCATAGAGTTGGTATTTCTGATGATGTTCTCTGGTCCTTTATAGTCTTTGTTACATTGGTCTTATTTTTTCTCTTCTCTAAGATTCCCCCTTAAAATTTCTTGCAGGTCTGGTTTAGTGGTTACATCCATTAGCATGATAGATTGTTCTCCATTCCCTTACTTCCAAGTTGCAGGAGTCTTTAGGTCTAAAATGAGTCTCTTGTAGGCAGCATATAGGTGGGTCTTATTTTTTTATTCATTCTGATACCTATTTCTTTTAATTGGAGCATTTAATCATTTTCATTTAGAGTGATTATCAAAAGACATGAATCTAGTGCCATTGTGTTGCATGTAGAATTGGTGTTTTGGGGTAATATTCTCTGGTCCTTTCTAGTCTGTTGCTTTTGGTCTCTTTTGCTTTGTTTTGTGTTTTTCTCCACTCGAAGAGTCACCCTTAAAATTTCTTATAGGGCTTACTTAGTGGTCATGAAGTCCTTTAGTTTTTGTTTATCTGGGAAACTCTTTATCTTTCTTATTTTGAATGACAGTTTTGCTGGATAAATAATTCTTGGCTGCATATTTTTTCCATTCATCACGTTGAATATATTCTACCACTCCCTTTTGGCCTGCCAGGTTTCTGTGGACAGATCCTTTAATATGTTGTTGAATTCCATTTCATAGTATTTTGTTCAAATTGTTTTGCATCAACGTTCATCAGGGATTTTGGTGTATATATATATATATATATATAGCACACATCACATCTTTTTTATCCATGCATTTATGGATAAAAACTTAGATTGTTTCCATGCCTTGGCTATGGTAAATAATCCTGCAAAAAGCCATAAAGGTGCACATACCTTTTCAAATTAGTGTTTTCATTTATTTGGGATAAATACCAATAGTGGAGTTAGTAGATCCTATGGTATTTTTATTTTTAATTTTGGGGTGAACCTCTACACTGTTTTCCATAGTGGCTGCACCAATTTACCTTCCCACAAATGGTTCATCAGATTTCCTTTTCTCCATAACCTCATCAACACTTCTCATTTCTTTTTTTTTTATTCTAATGATTTTGACGAGCATAAAATATCTCATTGAGGTTTTGATATGCATTTCTCTGATGATTAGTAATTTTGGGCACCTTTTTATGTATCACTTTGCCACTTTTCTTGGGTTTGTGTTTAATATTGCTATTTCTGTAACATCAATTGTAATGTCTCTCCTTTTATTTCAGATTCTATTTGAGTATTCTTTTTTCTTTATTAATTTAGCTAAAGACTGATCATTTTTGTTAATATTTTCAAAAAAGAACCGTGATTTTTTTCTATTGTGATTCTATTCTTTATATCATATACCCTGCTCTAATGTTTATTGTTGCCTTCATTGTACTATGTTTGAGTTTTGTTTGTCTTCTTTCTAGTTCATTGAACTGTAAAATGAGATTGTAGATTTGAGGTGTTTCTTTGTTTTAAATATGTTTATAGCTCTAAAGTCTTCTGTTAACAGTACTTTGGATGTATCCCATAAATTTGTGTTTTCTTTTGGTTGTCTGAAGGCAGTTCTAATTTCTTTTGTAATTTCTTTTTACACTCATCCATTGATTGTTTGAATGTGTTACTTAATTTGTACATAATCATGGGTTTTCTATTTTTTCTGCTATTGCTTTCTCTTTGTATTTACTTTGTTCAGCTTTTTTCTTGGTGTTTGGACAGAAATGATAACCTACAAGCTCTTTACATGCCACAAAGGAAAGCAGAGTTTGGCTCTACTTTTCTTGAGTGCCCTTAGGCTTTTCTTTCTCTATGGTTGCTGTAAATTAAATCAGCTCATTTAGGAAGAGATTAGATGTCCTTTTCTTTATGTCTCCCTCCAAGAAAAATTTCTGAAAAAGGGATGTGAAATTGGATGTGGGGAAATTGGCTATTTATTTCCTTAGTGTGAGCATACTGTCAGTGGGGAGTTCTCAGTGGGGAGGGGCAGCAGCCTGAGGTCCTTTTGCTTGCCTCGTTAGTCATTGAGCTATCTCCTTATACCCAAGGTGAGGGTGATGAGGCCCTCAATTTTGTCCAAAACTCATCTAACCAAAATAGAGATTTTATTACACAAATACAGCTTGAATAGTAGAAGGGAGGCTTATTTTGCAAATGCAACTCCCAGAGGCTTAGTCTCAGAAACAGGTAGGTGGGGACTGAATCAGAAATGCTATACTGTATTTCTATCATTTTGGTATTATGACAATATTGAATGACAAAGTTTTATTTGTGTAAATTCTTCATGATAATAAATATCTAATGTATCAAGCCATATTTTGAAAATTAAACATTGTAGTTAGACTGAAACTTCAATTCTGCCTTCTCTACTTAAAAGCTGTAGGACCCTATGTACAAAAATGAGTCAAGGAATCCACAATATAAAAGGGTGTAATGTATGACATCAAAAATATATAACATGTGGGAGGGGGAATAGAAATTTAGTGTTTTTAAGATGAGTTCAAACTTAACTTGGTCATCAACCTAAAATAAACTACTATATACTGGGGCAACTGCGTGGCTCAGTAGGTTGAGTGTCCAACTTTGGCTCAGGTCATTATCTCACCATTTGTGGGTTCAAACCCCATGTCAGGCTCTGGGCTGACAGCTCAGAGCCTGGAACCTACTTCGGATTCTGTGTCTCCCTCTGTCTCTGCCCCTCCCCTGCTCATTCTTTGTCTCTATCTCTCAAAAAACATTTAAAATTTTTGAAAATTGTAGTACACTCTAAGTCTAAAGTTATCTGTTGTCTAGCAAGAGAGTGGGATGGATGAAAAGTGAGAGATGGCTAATATCCAGGAAAAGACAAGAGCCCCAAATAAGCGTCATTGACCCATATTTATTAAGATCAGAAGGCTTACAAGTGTGATGGGTGTGCACAAAGAGACAATGAATTGGTGAACATTAACTCATGGGCATGAGGGCAAATGGGGTTTTGAAGATATACAGTGTTTGGGGTTTGGGTCAATATAAAACAAAATCCTGGCGCCAGGCAGATGGGCAAATAGTTGTTAAGGGCAGACAGGAGGTGCTGCCATGTCTGTTTATCTTAGCTAGCCTAGGGGATAAGACAGATAGAACAAATAACTTCAGGATTAACAAGGCAACTATTCTTTTGTTAATCAACTCCGCTCTGGGCAGCTTTACCCACAGTGCAGTGGTCTATAGCCCTATTTACCTGTTTACCTAACTTGGTCCTTCCCTCCTGTGAAAGCAGCTTTCTTCTATAGTACTAAATTGGGGGGCACTTTTGCCCTGAATGCCTAACATTGCTTACCTCATATACTTTTGTATTGGGGAACTTTGCCCCCCTCTATTCTGGGGACTTTGCTCATCCTTCTTTATTCTGGGGGCTCTGGCCACTCCCTATTTTATTCTGGGGCCTTTGCCTCACCCTACTTCATTCTGGGGTCTTATCTTGTTCACGCAAGTTTGGGTGAGAGCACCCTATGGCTTTGTAATTCTTTATGCCTTGTTAACCCATTGGTGTAAGCCAAGGGAATTTCTAATCTTATTCCCCACAACAAACAAACAAAAAACAAACTTCTATATACTTAAGATGTTATATGTATAAACATTTGTTTATGTATATACATATATACATATGTATAAACATTGTTTGTATAACATTAGTTAAACGAAAATCACAGGGAAGATGGTGCCGTAGGAGGATGCTGGGCTCACTGCATCCTACTGATTGCTTAGATTCCACCCACATCTGCCTAATTTACCCAGAAAACCACCAGAAGACTAGCAGAACAGATTCTCCAGAGCCAAGAGTAGACAAGAGGCCCACAAAGAGGGTAGGAAAGGCAGAGAGGCGGTGCACGCTACACGGAATGGCGGGAGGGAGCCAGGGCGGTGGAGGGGCAGTCAGCACACCTGGCAAGGCAGAGCCCCCGAGTCTGGCTTGCAAAAGCGGAGGGGCCAGACGGAGTGTGTTCTGGCAGCCAGCAGGACTTAACATCTGCAATGTTATAAGTCAACAGCTCTGCTCCGAGAGTGGGAGGGCTAAAGGACAATGGGAGGGAGAGTTGTTGAGCCCCAGAGGACAGCTCAGCTTGGTGGGGAACAAAGGTACTCACCAGTGCCATCTCTGCCCATCCCCCAGCCAAAATCCCAAAGAGAACCAGTTCCCGTCATGAACTTGCTTGCACCGCACAAACACCCAATGCTGTGCTTCTGTGGATCCATCCCTCCAATGGGTCTGCCTCCCTCCTCGTGCCACAGGGCCCCTCCCAAAGCATACCACCAAAGGCAAAGCGAGCTGAGCCTGCTCCTCCGGCTCCTGTGCACCTTGTGGATCCACCCCCGCTAATATGCCAGATCCCATCGAAGCAGCACCACAAACCCGGCAGTGTGCAAGTAGCCCAGACAGAGGCCACACCACCACAGTGAGTCCTGCCCCTGGGAGAGGGGAATATGAAGTACACACCAGTCTGACTGTGGCCCCAGCAGTGGGCTGGGGCAGACATCAGGTCTGACAGTGGCCCCGCCCACCAACACAAGTTACTCCAGACAGCACAAGGGAAGAACCCTTCAGTTCCCCGCCACTCCAGGGACTATCCAAAATGATGAAGCAGAAGAATTCTCCTCAAAAGGAACTCCAGGAAGTAGCGACAGCTAACGAACTGATCAAAAACGATTTAAGCAATATACCAGAAAACGAATTTAAAATAATAGTCATAAAATTAATCACTGGGCTTGAAAACAGTATAGAGGACAGCAGAGAATCTATTACTACAGAGATCAAGGGACTAAGAAACAGTCAGGAGGATCTAAAAAATGCTATAAATGAGCTGCAAGATAAAATGGAGGTGACTGCAGCTCGGATTGAAGAGGCAGAGGAGAGAATAGGTGATTTAGAAGATAAAATTATGCAAAAAGAAGAAGCTGAGAAAAAGAGAGATAAAAAAATCCAGGAGGATGAGGGGAGACTTAGAGAACTAAGTGACATAATTAAATGGAATAATATACACATAATTGGGATTTCAGAGGAGGAAGAGAGAGGGAAAGGTGCTGAAGGTGTACTTGAAGAAATTATAGCTGAGAATTACCCTGAACTAGGGGAAGGAAACAGGCATTGAAATCCAAGAGGCACAGAGAACTCCCTTCAGATGTAACTTGAATCGATCTTCTGTGAGACATATCATAGTGAAACTGGCAAAATACAAGGATAAAGAGAGAATTCTGAAAGCAGCTAGGGATAAACGTGCTCTAACATATAAAGGGAGACCACTAAGACTTGTGATGGATCTCTCTACTGAAACTTGGCAGGCCAGAAAGGAATGGCAGGAAATCTTCAATGTGATGAACAGAAAAAAAATGCAGCCAAGTATCCTTTATCCAGCAAGTCTGTCATTTAGAATAGAAGGAGAGATAAAGGTCTTCCCAAACAAACAAAACCTGAAGGAATTCATTACCACTACACCAGCCCTACAAGAGATCCTAAGGGGGATCCTGTGAGACAAAGTACCAGAGACATTGCTACCAGCATGAAACCTACAGACATCACAGTGACTCTAAACCCATATCTTTCTATAACAACACTGAATTTAAATGGACTAAATGCACCAACCAAAAGACATAGGGTATCAAAATGGATAAAAAAAGCAAGACACATCTATTTTCTATCTACAAGAGACTCATTTTAGACCTGAGAACACCTTCAGATTGAAGGTGAGGGGTTGGAGAAGTATTTATCATGCTTCTGGAAGTCAAAAGAAAGCTGGAGTAGCCATACCTATATCACACAAACTAGACTTTCAATTAAAGGCTGTAACAAGAGATGAAGAAGGGCATTATATAATAATTACAGGGTCTATCCATCAGGAAGTACTAACAGTTATAAATGTCTATGTGCCAAATAAGGGAGCCCCAAATATATACAACAATTAATCACAAACATAAGCAACCTTATTGATAAGAATGTGGTAATTGCAGGGGACTTTAATACTCCACTTACAACATTGGATAGATCATCTAGACACAGGATCAATAAAGAAACAAAGGCCCTGAATGATACACTGGATCAGATCGACTTGACAGGTATATTTAGAACTCTGCATCCCAGAGCAACAGAATATACTTTCTTCTCGAGTGCACATGGAACCATCTCCAAGATAGATGACATACTGGGTCACAAAACAGCCCTTCATAAGTATAAGAGAATTGAGATCATACCATGCATAATTTCAGACCACAATGTGATGAAGCTTGAAATCAACCACAAGAAAAATCTGGAAAACTTCCAAAAGCATGGAGGTTAAAGAAAACCCTAATAAGGAATGAATGGGCTAACTAGAAAATTAGAAAATAAAATTAAAAATATATGGAAACAAATGCAAATGAAAATACAACAATACAAACACTTTGGGATGCAGTGAAGGCAGTTCTGAGAGGAAAATGCATTGCAATCCAGGCCTATCTCAAGAAACAAGAAAAATCCCCAATACAAAATCTAACAGCACACCTAAAGGAACTAGAAACAGAACAGCAAAGACGCCCCAAACCCAGCAGAAGAAGAGAAATAATAAAGATCAGAGCAGAAATAAACAATATAGAATCTAAAAAAACTGTAGAGCAGATCAATGAAACCAAGAATTGGTTTTTTGAAAAAATAAACAGAATTGATAAACCTCTAGCCAGGCTTCTCAAAAAGAAAAGGGAGATGACCCAAATAGATAAAATCATGAGTGAAAATGGAATTATTAGAACCAATCCCTCAGAAATACAAGCAATTATCAGGGACTACTAGGAAAAATTACATGCCAACAAACTGGACAACCTGGAAGAAATGCACAAATTCCTAAGCACCCACCCACTTCCAAAACTCAAACAGGAAGAAATAGAAAGCTTGATCAGACCTCATAACCAGCAAAGAAATTGAATCAGTTATCAAAAATCTCCCAACAACTAAGAGTCCAGGACCGGATGGTTTCCCAGAGGAATTCTACCAGATATTTAAGGCACAGATAATACCTTTCTCAAGCTATTCCAAAAAATAGAAAGGGAAGGAAAACTTCCAGACTCATTCTATGAAGCCAGTATTACTTTGATTCCTAAACCAGACAGAGACCCAGTAAAAAAGAGAATTACAGGCCAATATCCCTGATGAATATGTATGCAAAATTTTTCAAGAAGATACTAGCAAGTCAAATTCAACAGCATATAAAAAGAATTATTCACCATGATCAAGTGGGATTCATTCCTGGGATGCAGGGATGGTTCAACATTCACAAATCAATCAATGTGATACATCACATTAATAAAAGAAAAGATAAAAACCATATGAACCTGTCAATCAATGCAGAAAAAGCATTTGACAAAATTCAGCATCCTTTCTTAATAAAAACCCTCGAGAAAGTCGCAATAGAAGGAACATACTTAAACATCATAAAAGCCATTTATGAAAAGCCCACAGCTAACATCATCCTCAATGGGGAAAAACTGAGAGCTTTCTCCCTGAGATCAGGAACATGACAGGGATGTTCACTCTCACCGCTGTTGTTTAACATAGTGTTGGAAGCGCTAGCATCAGCAATCAGACAACAAAAGGAAATCAGAGGCATCAAAATTGGCAAAGATGAAGTCAAGCTTTCACTTTTTGCAGATGACATGATATACATGGAAAGCCTGATAGACTCCACCAAAAGTCTGCTAGAACTGATACATGAATTCAGCAAAGTCGCAGGATACAAAATCAATGTACAAAAATCAGTTGCATTCTTAGACACTAATGAAGCAACAGAAAGACAAATAAAGAAACTGCTCCCATTCACAATTGCACCAAGAAGCATAAAATACCTAGGGATAAACCTAACCAAAGATGTCAAATATCTGTATGCTGAAAACTATAGAAAGCTTATGAAGGAAATTGAAGAAGATATAAAGAAATGGAAAGACATTCCCTGCTCATGGATTGGAAGAATAAATATTGTCAAAATGTCAATACTACCCAAAGCAATCTACACATTCAATGCAATCCCAATCGAAATGGCACAAGCATTCTTCTTTTTTTTTTTAAAGTTAATTTTTTAACGTTTTATTTATTTTTAAGACAGGGAGAGACAGAGCATGAACAAGGGAGGGTCAGAGAGAGGGAGACACAGAATGTGAAACAGGCTCCAGGCTCCGAGCTGTCAGCACAGAGCCCGACGCGGGGCTCGAACTCACGGACCGCGAGATCATGACCTGAGCCGAAGTCGGCCGCTTAACTGACTGAGCCACCCAGGCGCCCCACAAGCATTCTTCTTAAAGCTAGAACAAGCAATCCTAAAATTTGTATGGAACCACAAAAGACCCCGAATAGCCAAAGTAATTTTGAAGAAGAAGAACAAAGTGGGAAGCATCACAATCCCAGACTTTAGTCTCTACTACAAAGCTGTAATCATCAAGACAGCATGGTATGGGCACAAAAACAGACACATAGACCAATGGAATCGAATAGAGACTCCAGAATTGGACCCACAAATGTATAGGCAAGTATTCTTTGACAAAGCAGAAAAGAATATCCAATAGAAAAAAAGTCTAACAAATGGTGCTGGGAGAACTGGAAAGTGACATGCAGAAGAATGAAACTAGACCACTTTCTTACACCATTCACAAAAATAAACTCAAAATGGATAAAGGACCTGAATTTGAGAGAGGAAACCATCAAAACCCTAGAGGAGAAAGCAGGGGAAAACCTCTCTGACCTCAGCTGCAGGAATTTCTTACTTGACACATCCCCAAAGGCAAGGAATTAAAAGCAAAAATGAACTATTGGGACCTCATGAAGATAAAAAGCTTCTGCACTGCCAAGGAAACAATCAACAAAACTGAAAGGCAACCAACGGAATGGGAAAAGATATTTGTAAATGACATATTGGACAAAGGGCTAGTATCCAAAATCTATAAACAGTTCACCAACTCCACACCTGAAAAACAAATAATCCCGTGAAGAAATGGGTATAACACATGAATAGACACTTCTCGAAAGAAGACATCCAGATGGTCAACAGGCACATGAAAAGATGTTCAATGTTGCTCCTCATCAGGGAAATACAAATCAAAACCACACTCAGATATCCCTGACGCCAGTCAGGGTGGCTAAAATGAACAAATCAGGGGACTAGATGCTGGCGAGGATGTGGAGAAAAGGGAACTCTCTTGCACTGTTAGTGGGAATGCAAACTCGTGCAACCGCTCTGGAAAACAGTGTAGAGGTTCCTCAAAAAATTAAAATAGACTTACCCTATGACCTAGCAGTAGCACTGCTAGGAATTTACCAAAGGGATACAGGAGTGCTGATGCATAGAGGCACTTGTACCCCAATGTTTATAGCAGCACTCTCAACAATAGCTAAATTATGGAAAGAGGCTAAATGTCTATCAACTGATGAATGGATAAAGAAATTGTGGTTTATATACACAATGGAATACTACGTGGCAATGAGAAAGAATGAAATATGGCCTTTTGTAGCAACGTGGATGGAACTGGAGAGTGTTATGCTAAGTGAAATAAGTCATACAGAGAAGGACAGATTCCATATGTTTTCACTCTTATGTGGATCCTGAGAAACTTAACAGGAAACCATGGGGGAGGGGAAGGAAAAAAAATGGTGAAAGAGGGAGGGAGCCAAAACACAAGAGACTCCTAAAAACTGAGAACAAACTGAGGGTTTATGGGGGGAGGGAGGGGTGGGTGGTTGATGGGTATTGAGGAGGTCACCTGTTGGGATGAGCACTGGGTGTTGCATGGAAACCAATTTGACAATAAATTTTATATTAAAAATAAATAAAAATCACAAACCTATATTAGATACAAAACAAAAAAAATAAGAAAGAAAGTCAAGAATAATACTAAAGGAAACCAAAAAAACCACAAGGGAAGAGGGCAAGAGAAGAGGGAAAGAATAGAGAAGAACCATAAAAATGACTGTAAAACAAGTAACAACTGGCAATAAACACATTTTTCAATATTACTTTAATGATAAATGGATTAAAATAAATGGATTCAAAGACATAGAATGACTGAATGGTTAAAAAGGCAAGACCCATCTATATATTGATTACAAAAGACTCACTTCAGACCTAAAGACACACACAGTTTAACAGAGGAGGTATGGAAAAGAATTAAAGGTGACTAGGCCAACATGGTGGAGAAGCAGGGGGATCCATACTTCCCTCATCTCTCAAACAAAGAGGTGCTGAAGTCAAAGGACTTTGAATCCTAGAGTCTGGGAGGAAAAGAGACTGAATCTACCAGGAAGAAAATGGGAAAACTGGAGAAAAGATAGGCAGGTGATTGCACACTGGGGGAAATAAGAAAGGCCACATGGGCACGGACGGGAGGGATTCCCTTCTGCAGAGACAAAGGGAAGAGAAAGAGTGGCTAGGGAAGTGTAGGACCATATCTGGACAGGAGAAAGACCTCGGACTGGGACTGAGAGGGACCCTATCTCTAACTGGGGAGCTTTCTTCAGACTGGTGCTGGATCCCTGTTCACACACCTGGGGAGGAAGGGAGCCAGGCGTGGGTTAGGTGGTAGGTCAGGGGCACAATCCACAGGTGGAGAAAGCGGTCCCCTCCCTGGAGGGCTGTACAATAGTACAAAGCCTGCTTGCACCCACCACCTCCGGGCTCAGTGGCTGGGCCGAGGGTGTAGATCACTGTAGGAGAAAGTGGCCCCTCCCTGGAGTGCTGTGGAAAAAGACAAAGCCTGCCTGCATCTGCCTGCATCCGCCACCCCTGGGGCTTGGTGGTGAGGTCAGCAGTGCAGTTCACAGTAGGAGAAGGCAGTCTTCTCTGAAGTGCAGTGATACAGACAAAGCCAGCTGGGACCACATATCAGGCCGCACTGAGAGGGGCTTCCCCAGTGCAGGAGTGCATGGAGTGGGACTTTGAATCCTAGCCAAACGCAGGGTCAGGGGAGTTGGAGGAGAGAGAAGGACCACTACATACGTGCCCATGGCACAGTAAGGATGACTCAAATGGAGTCCACAGGGTCCAGGTCTGTTGAGACTGGGGTATCACCATTCCCCTCCCCCACCACCACCACTAATGTGGGGCCTCAGGAATCAGTCCCAGGGCCCATAGGGGAGGTGGGTCCAGGCTACACCAAACCATGCCCCTTCGCACTGGGTAACTGTGTAAACTGACAGACCCTGTGCACAGTTCTCCCAAACCAGTGATGCAGCACTGTCTAGATTAATTCTACATCAATTCTGGATATATGAATATATACTCCCCCCCAAACCCCATTTCTCCTCCTTATCTCTTCCCTCCTCTAGGCTGGTTACTCTGGTTGTCTGTCTAAACAGACATATTTAATCCATTCTCTTGATACATGTTTTACACCTCCTTCTTTATATTCCTTTCTCTCTTTCTGGAATAATCAAGCCATATAGTCTCTGTCTGGTTTACCTTATCTTCATTTCTTTTTGCCCACCTCCTTCCTTATTTTCCTTTCTCTCTCTCTGGATTAAGCCTTTCTCTCTGCCTAGTCAATGTTTATTTTTTCTTGGTTACCGCTCCTGTAATTTCTCTCTTTGTATGTGCTCTTCCATCAGCACAGCCTCCACCCTGTTCTTTACTTGTAGGTGTTTTTGGGATTTTTGTTTTAAGTTTTTTGTTTTTCTTTATTGGTTTGGGTGTTTGTGTGTTTTGTCTCCTGTTTGTCTGTTTTCCTTTACAGGGTTACACCAAGGAACAAATCAAAGCACATCTGGTGGAGGGTCCAAAATATCACTATGAGTAGGGTAATAAAATAACCAAAGTCACAACAGAGAGCAAGTAACAATCTCAAAAAAAACACTTCCTGAGGTGCCAGGCCCTGGAGTGTATGACCCCCCCCTTTAATGTATCAGTGCTCGCAGGTGCAGAGAACACAACAAGCTTTTAAAACACATAAGGGACAGAAAACTAGCCAAAATGATGAAATGGAAGAATTCTCCTGGAAAGAAATTCCAGGAAGTAGCAGCAGCTAACAAATTGATCAAAACCGACTTAAGCAATATAACTGAACAAGAATTTAGAATAATAGTTATAAAATTAATTGCTGAGCTTGAAAAAAGCATAGAGGACAGCAGAGAATCTATTGCTACAGAGATCAAGGGACTAAAAAATAATCATGATGAATTAAAAATTGCTATAAATGAGGTACAAAATAGATGGAGGTGGCCACAGCGTGGATTGAAGAGGCAGAGGGGAGAATGGGTGAATTAGAAGATAAAATTATGGAAAAAGAGGAAGCTGAGAAAAAGAGAGATAAAAAAATCCAGGAGTACGAGGTGAGAATTAGAGAACTAAATGATGTGATGAAATGGAAAAATACCTGTATGGTAGGAATTTCAGAAGAAAATGAGAGAAAGGTGCTGAAGGTGTACTTGAACAGATCATAGCTGAGAACTTCTCTGATCTGGGGAAGGAAACAGGCATTGAAATCAAAGAGGCGCAGAGAACTCCCTTCAGACGTAACTTGAATTGATCCTCTGCACGACATATCATAGTGAAACTGGCAAAATACAAGGATAAAGAGAAAATTCTGAAAGCAGCCAGGGACAAAAGAGTCTTGACATACAAACATAGACATATAAGGGTAGTAGGAGACCTATATACTGAAACTTGGCAGGCCAGAAAGGAATGGCAGGAATTCTTCAATGTGATGAACAGCAAAAATATCCAGTCAAGAATCCTTTATCCAGCAAGCCTGCCATTCAGAACAGAAGCAGAGATAAAGGTTTTCCCAGACAAACAAAGACTGAAAGGAATTCATCACCACTAACCAGCCCTAGAAGAGATCCTAAGGGGACACTGTAAGTGGAAAGTTGCAAAGACCACAAAGGACCAGAAACATCACTACAAGCATGAAACCTACAGATAACACAATGACTCTGAATCCATATCTTTCGTTAATAACACTTAATGCAAATGGACTACATGCCACAATCAAAAGACATAGGGTATCAAAATGGATTTAAAAAAAAAAAAAGACCCATCTGTTTGCTGTCTACAAGAGACCCATTTGAGACCTGAGACCTTTCAGATTGAAAGTGAGGGGATGAAGAACCATGTATCATGCTCCTGGAAGTCAAAAGAAAGCTGGAGTAGCCATACTTATATCAGACAAACTACACTTTCAATTAAAGGCTGTAACAAGAGATAAATATAAATGTCTATGTACTGAATTCAGAAGCCCCCAAATATATAAAACAACTAATCACAAACATAAGCAACCTTGTTGATAAGAATGTGGTAATCGTAGGGGACTTTAATACCCCACTTGCAACAATGGACAGATCATCTAGACAGAGTATCAGTAAAGAAACAATGGCCCTGAATGATACATTGGACCAGATGGACTTGACAGATATATTCAGAACTTTTCATGCAAATGCAGAATACACATTCTTCTCGAGTGCACATGGAACATTCTCCAAGATAGATCACATACTGGGTCACAAAACAGCCGTCAATAAATATAAAAGTGAGATCATACCATGCACACTTTCAGATCACAATGCTATGAAACATGAAATAAACCACAGGGAAAAGACTGGAAAACCTCCAAAAGCATGAAGGTTAAAGAACATCTTGCTAAAGAATGAATGGGCCAACCAGGCAATTAGAGAAGAAATTAAAAAATACGTGGAAACAAATGAAAATGAAAATACAACAATCCAAACGCTTTGGGATGCAACAAAGGCAGTCTTGAGGGGAAAATACATTGACATCCAGGCCTATCTCAAGAAACAAGAAATATCCCCAATACAAAATCTAACAGCACACCTAAAGGAACTAGAAGCAGAAGAGAAAAGACACCCCAAACCCAGAAGAATAAGAAGAGAAATAATAAAGATCAGAGCAGAAATAAACATTATAGAATCCAAAAAAAAAAAAATAGTAGAACAGATCAATGAAACGAAGAACTGGCATTTTGAAAAAGTAAACAACATTGATAACCCCCTAGCCAGACTTCTCAAAAGAGGAGAGAGGGGACCCAAATAGATAAAATCATAACTGAAAATGGATTTATTACAACCAATCCCTCAGAAATATAAGCAATAATTAAGGAATACTATGAAAAATTATATGCCAACAAAATGGACAACCTGGAAGAAATGGACAAATTCCTAGATACCCACACACTACCAAACTGAAACAGGAAGAAATAGAAAATTTGAACAGACCTATAACTAGTGAAGAAATTGAATCCGTTATCAAAAATATCCCCCAAAAATATGAGTCCTGGACCAGATGGCTTCCCTGGGGAATTCTAGCAGACAGTTAAAGCAGAGTTAATGCCTATCCTTCTCAAGCTGTTCCAAAAAAAAAATAGAAACAGAAGGAAAAATTCCAGACTCATTCTATGAAGCCAGCATTACTTTGATTCCTAAACCAGACAGAGACTGAGCAAAAAAAGAGAAGTACAGGCCAATATCCCTGATGAACATGGATGCAAAAATTCTCAACAAGATACCATCATATCAAATTCAACAGCATATTAAAAGAATTATTCACCATGATCAAGTGGGATTCATTCCTGGGCTGCAGGGTGGTTCAATATTCACAACACAATCAATGTGATACATCACATTATTAAAAGAAAAGATAAGAGTCATATGATCCTGTCAATCGATGCAGAAAAAGCATTTGACAAAATACAGCATCGTTTCTTAATAAAAACCCTCGAGAAAGTCAGGGTAGAAGGAACATACTTAAACATCATAAAAGCCATTTGTCAAAAGCCCATAGCTAATGTCATCCTCAGTGAGGAAAAACTGAGAGCTTTCCCCCTGAGATCAGGAACACGACAGGGATGTCCACTCTCACCGCTGTCATGTAATATAGTGTTGGAAGTCCTAGCACTGGCAATCAGACAACAAAAGGAATAAAACTCATCAAAATTGGCAAAGAAAACTCAAACTTTCACTTTTCGCAGACGACATGATACTATACATGGGAAACCTGACAGACTCCATCAAAAGTCTGCTAGAGCGGATAGATCAATTCACCACCATTCCAGGGTCCAAAATCAGCGTACAGAAATCGGCTGCATTTTTATACATCAATAATGTAACAACAGAAAGAGAAATAAAGAATATGATCCCCTTCACCTTTGCACCAAGAATCATAAAATACCTAGGAATAAACCTAACCAAAGACATAAAAGATCTGTATGCTAAAAACTATAGAAAGCTTATGAAGGAAATGTAAGAAGATACAAAGAAATGGGAAAACATTCCATGCTCATGGATTGGAAGAGTAAATATCGTTAAAATCTCAATACTACCCAAAGCAATCTACACATTCAATGCAATCCCAATCAAAATTGCACCAGCATTCTTCCCAAAGCTAGAACAAACAATCCTAAAATTTGTATGGAACCAAAAAAGACCCCAAATAGCCAAAGTAATATTGGAGAAGAAGACCAAAGCGGGAGGCATCACAATCCCAGACTTTAGCCTCTACCACAAAGCTGTAATCATCAAGACAGCATGGTATTGGCACAAAAACAGACTCCTAGACCAATAGAATCGAATAGAGACCCCAGAATTGGACCACAAATGTATGGCCAACTAATCTTTGACAAAGATTAGTGCAGCCACTCTGGAAAACAGTGTAGAGGTTCCTCAGAAAATTAAAATAGATCTACCCTATGACCCATCAATAGCACTGCTAGAAACTTACCCAAGGGATACAGGAGTGCTGATGCATAGGGGCACTAGTACCCCAATGTTTATAGCAGCACTTTTAACAATAGCCAAATTATGGAAAGAGCCTAAATGTCCATCAACTGACGAATGGATAAAGAAGATGTGATTTATATATACAATGGAATACTACTTGGCAATGAAAAAGAATGAAATCTGGCCATTTGCAGCAACGTGTACGGAACTATAAGTTATGCTAAGTGAAATAAGTCAAGCAGAGAGAGACAGATACCATATGATTTCACCATGTTTGCTGAGAAACTTGACAGGGAACTAGGGGGGTGGTGAAGGGGGGGAAGTTACAGAGAGAGAGGGACACCAACCATAAGAGGTTCTAAATACTGAGAACTCAGGGTTGATGGGGGATGGGGGAAGAAGGAAATTTTGTGATGGGCATTGAGGAGGGCACTGTTGGGATGAGCACTGAGTGTGGTATGGAAATCAACTTGACAATAAATTATATTTAATTAAAAAAGAATTAAAAATTAAAATAAAAATTTAAAAATAAATTAAAGTGGAAGTATGAAAAACATTTACCATGTAAGTGGAAGCAAAAATAATATGGGAATTTAAGAAACAAAATAGAAAAACAGTATGAAGTTCACTTAGAAAGTTGAAAATAGAAGTACCGTAAGATCTAGCAATCACACTACTGGTATGAACGCCCCAAGTGCAGAAACACTAATTCAAATGGATACATACACCTCTATTTTTATTTTAGCATGATTTACAATAGCCAAATTGTGGAAGCAGCCCAAGTATCCATCAATAGATGAATGGATAAAGAAATATGGTACATATATAAAATTAAATATTATTCAGCCATAGAAAGAATGAAATGTTGCTATTTGTAATGACATGGATGAAGCTGGAGAGTATAGTGCTAAGGGAAATAAGTCAGAGAGACAAATGCCATAAAATTTCACTCATATGCAGAATTTAAGAAACAAGACAAATGAGCAAAGGAAAAGATAGGAGCCACGAAACAGACTCTTAACTATTGATGACAAACCAATGGTTACCAGAGGGGAATGGGTATGGGGAATGACCACTAAGTGCTGTATGGAGGTGTTGAATCATTATATTGTACACCTGAAACTAATATTACACTGTATGTTAACTAATGGGATTTAAATAAAAACTTTTAAAAAAGGTAAAACTATTTTAAAAAATCAATAAAATCCTGTAGAATTCTATAGAATTTCTATATTCCCTGAGGTTTTTAATGTATCTGCACTATGGGATCATTGATACGACTATTGAGGCTTTTTGTGAGGTATAAATGCCATAGTCTTTGTGAAGTGCCTGATACACAGGGTCAATCTATAACAAATAATTGATAAATAAAAATTATGTTTCTTCCATTTCTCTTTTGGTATTTTTCATACACCATTTATTGTAAGATTTCACACTCTAAAACAGACTTCTGAATTGAAAAGCTGAGTCTGTAAAATTTATATTTATTCTTCTCTGTTAAATTTTCTTCAGATTTTGTCCTAAATATTTTGGCCTTTCCTATCTAATTGTACCTCTAGGAATTCATAGGGAATACATTTTCATCAAAATCAATTAATAAATTAAATATTATTAGGTATTAAGTATTTATATTGATGCTTACTAATTTTTATGTTAGACATTTCTTGTATATCAACCTTTCTATTCAATCTATATAACTTCTGACAGATCATGAATTTATCTTGAATATTTCTGCTGTCTTTACAGCCTGTTGAAAACTTCATTATTACCTGTGATTATTCTTCTCACTTTGCTTATTATCTTCCCAAATCTCCGTTTGGTTGCACATTAATTTTCAGACTCTTTCTGATTCTCACCTCCCAGAAAGACCCTTTAATTATGTTTAGAATTTATTGATGCATGTATGGTAGTATTTATTAATATACCCTAATTGTATATCCATTTATTATTACAGTTTTTTATCAATATTTTCCATTTAACTTGTATATTGGAGTTAAAAGTGGTTTACACATAGGGCACCTAGGTGACTCAGTTGGTTAAGTGTCCAACTTAGGCTCAGGTCATGATCTTGCAATTAATGAGTTGGAGCCCCACCTTGGGCTTTCTGCTGTCAGCAAAGAGTTGACTTCAGATCCTCTATCTCCCTCTCTCTGCCCCTACCCTGTTCTCTCTCTTAAAAATAAATAAACATTTTAAAAAGTGGTTTACATATTATTTCCTCAACATTTTTTGTTTTGGGGTAAAGACAATGTGAAAAAAATTGTGTCTCGTAAAAATATTTTTTATTTGTATTCCCCACAGCAGAATGCCTTGCTTTAGCCTCTACTCAGTAGTTTTCATTTGTGTGCATGACCTGACAGTAATGTTTGCAGAAATTAATTTGCACAAATTTATTGCAAGTCATAAAATCTGAGGCAGGGTAGATAAACTTGTTTGAATAAACATAATATTCTTTCTTTTGATTTCCACAACGGAAATAGGTAACAGAGTAGGCCTTATTGGTATAAGGGAACATAATGAAAGTTGTTCTTACTTTCTAGGGACAATTACCTTTTGCTGTAGTAGGGAGTATGGATGAAGTGAAAGTTGGAAAAAGAATGGTCAGAGGCCGTCAGTACCCTTGGGGAGTTTTACAAGGTAAATGTGATAAAAGTGAGCAGGCTTGCTCTGGAAAGACTGTGTGTGTGTGTATTCTCATAGTCCTAAAATATTTTAACTTGAGTCAGTAGTGGTAATTGCTGCTAAATAGTAAATTGAGAGTTACTAATTAGGAGCACAGATTCTTTTACATTTAACTGAATTCTCACTTTATAATTCATTCTCACAGAAGTTTACCAGGTGGTGCTTTAGAAAAAAATTCTTAGAGGTTTGGTAGAACCTCCTCATTTACCCCAACCTGACATATACATAGTATCTCTCTCTGCATAAACTACTACATTCAGAATGTTGGAAAGTGCTTTGAAGGAAAGAACTTTGAACAATATTAAAGTATAAATACCAGTCTTTAAAACCCGTTACATGAATTAATGACTACTTAATTTGTAAAGCATTAAGTGACCACCAGAGAAAAAGGATGGTAAGCTATTTAAAAAAAAAGAAATGTAATTTACCTTTGGAAAATTCATACCTATATACTTATATTAGCTATCTAACATCATGATGAATTGAAATATTCTAATAGGCGGTCATTTATTCTCTGGTTTATATGATTGTAATACAGATTATTGGGGATTGGATTATCTCCAATTATACTAGTTTCAAAAATGTTTTATTAATTGATATATTAAAAATTAAACTTATGAAACACACTTAAAAACAATATATATTTTTTTAACGTTTTTTTTTTATTTATTTTTGAGACAGAGAGAGACAGAGCATGAACGGGGGAGGGGGAGAGAGAGAGGGAGACACAGAATCGGAAGCAGGCTCCAGGCTCTGAGCCATCAGCCCAGAGCCCGACGCGGGGCTCGAACTCACGGACCGCGAGATCGTGACCTGAGCCAAAGTCGGCTGCTTAACCGACCGAGCCACCCAGGCGCCCCTAAAAACAATATATTTTAATGTATATTAAATTTGGCTACAATATCATGCACAATAAAGTATATATTGTGCCCAGTAGTCTGGATATGACAAACACAGGAAAGGGCCATATAAACTAATTGGTTGATTTTGGATATTGACTAATTTGGTCTCATAAATATGGGGTATAAATAGAAATAGAGAACTAAAACATGCATAACTTTTAATGTTTTCATGTCAGCAGGATTTACATTAACTAAAATAAAGTGTTTCATTAGTGAAATATTCTGTGTTAGCACTCAGTGAAATACCTTGGGGGACAGTTTGTAAAATACTAACAATATTAATGAAAAACTGTGCCGTACACTAATATAACATATTATTTCACTGTTTCTTATTTATTCTTTGACTAATAAACTTAAAGCAACTTTTCTGGTCCAAAAATAAACTCTGCCTATAATAGATATGTCCCATATAATCATAGTTCAAAGAATTATAGCTATTTAACAGAACGATCTCTTAGCTGTTATTTTAAATGTTTTTCATGCACATATCCACTCTAGAATACTGATTGGGTTGCAAGAATTAATGAGTGTTGTTACTTCCTTATTTTTCTACCTAGTGGAAAATGAAAATCACTGTGACTTTGTCAAGCTCCGGGATATGCTTCTTTGTATAAATATGGAAGACCTGAAAGAACAAACTCACACTCAGCACTATGAACGTTATAGGTGCTGCAAACTGGAGAAAATGGGCTTTACTGATGTGGGCCCAGACAACAAGCCACTTAGGTGAGTAGAGAAGAGCATATCAGAACAAGCTAATGGGTGATTTAGAAATCCCCTACAACGATGATATGCAGTCATTTGGGAATGAGAATAACTACTTTTCACATTCTGGGTCATACTGAATTTTTTTAATGTCTTATTTTTTTTATTTTAAAATATAATTTATTGTCAAATTGGTTTACATACAGTATGTAAAGTGTGCTCTTGGTTTTTAGGGTCAATTCCTGTGGCCTATAGCTTACATCCAACACCCAGTGCTCATCCCAACAAGCGCCTTCCTCAATGCCCATCACCCATTTTCCCCTCTTGCCCACCCTCAGTTTCTTCTCTGTATTTAAGAGTCTCTTATGGTTTGCCTCCCTTCATCTCTGTTTATAACTATTTTTCCCCTTCCTTTCCCCACAGTCTTCTGTTAAGTTTCTCAGGATTCACATACAAGTGAAAACATATAGTATCTGTCTCTCTCTGCTTGACTTATTTCACTTAGCATAACTTATAGTTCCGTACACGTTGCTGCAAATGGCCAGATTTCATTCTTTCTCATTGCCAAGTAGTATTCCATTGTATATATAAATCACATCTTCTTTATCCATTCGTCAGTTGATGGACATTTAGGCTCTTTCCATAATTTGGCTATTGTTAAAAGTGCTGCTATAAACATTGGGGTACTAGTGCCCCTATGCATCAGCACTCCTGTATCCCTTGGGTAAGTTTCTAGCAGTGCTATTGATGGGTCATAGGGTAGATCTATTTTAATTTTCTGAGGAACCTCTACACTGTTTTCCAGAGTGGCTGCACTAATCTTTGTCAAAGATTAGTTGGCCATACATTTGTGGTCCAATTCTGGGGTCTCTATTCGATTCTATTGGTCTAGGAGTCTGTTTTTGTGCCAATACCATGCTGTCTTGATGATTACAGCTTTGTGGTAGAGGCTAAAGTCTGGGATTGTGATGCCTCCCGCTTTGGTCTTCTTCTCCAATATTACTTTGGCTATTTGGGGTCTTTTTTGGTTCCATACAAATTTTAGGATTGTTTGTTCTAGCTTTGGGAAGAATGCTGGTGCAATTTTGATTGGGATTGCATTGAATGTGTAGATTGCTTTGGGTAGTATTGAGATTTTAACGATATTTACTCTTCCAATCCATGAGCATGGAATGTTTTCCCATTTCTTTGTATCTTCTTACATTTCCTTCATAAGCTTTCTATAGTTTTTAGCATACAGATCTTTTATGTCTTTGGTTAGGTTTATTCCTAGGTATTTTATGATTCTTGGTGCAAAGGTGAAGGGGATCATATTCTTTATTTCTCTTTCTGTTGTTACATTATTGATGTATAAAAATGCAGCCGATTTCTGTACGCTGATTTTGGACCCTGGAATGGTGGTGAATTGATCTATCCGCTCTAGCAGACTTTTGATGGAGTCTGTCAGGTTTCCCATGTATAGTATCATGTCGTCTGCGAAAAGTGAAAGTTTGAGTTTTCTTTGCCAATTTTGATGAGTTTTATTCCTTTTGTTGTCTGATTGCCAGTGCTAGGACTTCCAACACTATATTACATGACAGCGGTGAGAGTGGACATCCCTGTCGTGTTCCTGATCTCAGGGGGAAAGCTCTCAGTTTTTCCTCACTGAGGATGACATTAGCTATGGGCTTTTGACAAATGGCTTTTATGATGTTTAAGTATGTTCCTTCTACCCTGACTTTCTCGAGGGTTTTTATTAAGAAACGATGCTGTATTTTGTCAAATGCTTTTTCTGCATCGATTGACAGGATCATATGACTCTTATCTTTTCTTTTAATAATGTGATGTATCACATTGATTGTGTTGTGAATATTGAACCACCCTGCAGCCCAGGAATGAATCCCACTTGATCATGGTGAATAATTCTTTTAATATGCTGTTGAATTTGATATGATGGTATCTTGTTGAGAATTTTTGCATCCATGTTCATCAGGGATATTGGCCTGTACTTCTCTTTTTTTGCTCAGTCTCTGTCTGGTTTAGGAATCAAAGTAATGCTGGCTTCATAGAATGAGTCTGGAATTTTTCCTTCTGTTTCTATTTTTTTTTTGGAACAGCTTGAGAAGGATAGGCATTAACTCTGCTTTAACTGTCTGCTAGAATTCCCCAGGGAAGCCATCTGGTCCAGGACTCATATTTTTGGGGGATATTTTTGATAACGGATTCAATTTCTTCACTAGTTATAGGTCTGTTCAAATTTTCTATTTCTTCCTGTTTCAGTTTGGTAGTGTGTGGGTATCTAGGAATTTGTCCATTTCTTCCAGGTTGTCCATTTTGTTGGCATATAATTTTTCATAGTATTCCTTAATTATTGCTTATATTTCTGAGGGATTGGTTGTAATAAATCCATTTTCAGTTATGATTTTATCTATTTGGGTCCCCTCTCTCCTCTTTTGAGAAGTCTGGCTAGGGGGTTATCAATGTTGTTTACTTTTTCAAAATGCCAGTTCTTCGTTTCATTGATCTGTTCTACTATTTTTTTTTTTTTGGATTCTATAATGTTTATTTCTGCTCTGATCTTTATTATTTCTCTTCTTATTCTTCTGGGTTTGGGGTGTCTTTTCTCTTCTGCTTCTAGTTCCTTTAGGTGTGCTGTTAGATTTTGTATTGGGGATATTTCTTGTTTCTTGAGATAGGCCTGGATGTCAATGTATTTTCCCCTCAAGACTGCCTTTGTTGCATCCCAAAGCGTTTGGATTGTTGTATTTTCATTTTCATTTGTTTCCACGTATTTTTTAATTTCTTCTCTAATTGCCTGGTTGGCCCATTCATTCTTTAGCAAGATGTTCTTTAACCTTCATGCTTTTGGAGGTTTTCCAGTCTTTTCCCTGTGGTTTATTTCATGTTTCATAGCATTGTGATCTGAAAGTGTGCATGGTATGATCTCACTTTTATATTTATTGACGGCTGTTTTGTGACCCAGTATGTGGTCTATCTTGGAGAATGTTCCATGTGCACTCGAGAAGAATGTGTATTCTGCATTTGCATGAAAAGTTCTGAATATATCTGTCAAGTCCATCTGGTCCAATGTATCATTCAGGGCCATTGTTTCTTTACTGATACTCTGTCTAGATGATCTGTCCATTGTTGTAAGTGGGGTATTAAAGTCCCCTACGATTACCACATTCTTATCAACAAGGTTGCTTATGTTTGTGATTAGTTGTTTTATATATTTGGGGGCTTCTGAATTCAGTACATAGACATTTATATTTATCTCTTGTTACAGCCTTTAATTGAAAGTGTAGTTTGTCTGATATAAGTATGGCTACTCCAGCTTTCTTTTGACTTCCAGGAGCATGATACATGGTTCTTCATCCCCTCACTTTCAATCTGAAAGGTCTCAGGTCTCAAATGGGTCTCTTGTAGACAGCAAACAGATGGGTCTTTTTTTTTTTTAAATCCATTTTGATACCCTATGTCTTTTGATTGTGGCATGTAGTCCATTTGCATTAAGTGTTATTAACGAAAGATATGGATTCAGAGTCATTGTGTTATCTGTAGGTTTCATGCTTGTAGTGATGTTTCTGGTCCTTTGTGGTCTTTGCAACTTTCCACTTACAGTGTCCCCTTAGGATCTCTTCTAGGGCTGGTTAGTGGTGATGAATTCCTTTCAGTCTTTGTTTGTCTGGGAAAACCTTTATCTCTGCTTCTGTTCTGAATGGCAGGCTTGCTGGATAAAGGATTCTTGACTGGATATTTTTGCTGTTCATCACATTGAAGAATTCCTGCCATTCCTTTCTGGCCTGCTAAGTTTCAGTATATAGGTCTCCTACTACCCTTATATGTCTCTGTTTGTATGTCAAGACTCTTTTGTCCCTGGCTGCTTTCAGAATTCTCTCTTTATCTTTGTATTTCTCCAGTTTCACCATGATATGTCGTGCACAAGATCAATTCAAGTTATCTCTGAAGGGAGTTCCCTGTGCCTCCTGGATTTCAATGTCTATCTTCTTCCCCAGATTGGGGAAGTTCTCAACTATGGTTGTTCAAGTACACTTTCCACCCCTTTCTCTCTTTATTCTTCTGGAACTCCTATAATATGGATATTATTCCTCTTCTTTGAATCACTTAGTTGTCTAATTCTCCCCCTGTGGTCCAGAATTTTTAAAACTCTCTTTTTCTCAGCCTCATAATTTCCCATTATTTATCTTCTATTTCACTTATTCTCCCCTCTGCCTCTTCAATCTTCACTGTCATCACCTCTAGTTTATTTTGCACCTCATTTATGGCATTTTTAGATTCATCATGGCTATTTTTTAGTTCCTTGATCTCTGCAACAATAGCTTCTCTGTTGTCTTGTATGTTTTTTTTCAAGCCCAGTGATTAATCTTATGATTATTATTCTACATTCTTGTCCAGTTATAACGTTTATCAATCCTTTAGCTGTCATTTCTTCCTGGAATTTCTTTTGAGGAGAATTGTCATTTTGACTGGTTTTCTCTCCTTTATGTGTTTTAAAAGTTTGTTACATGCCCTGCACCTGCAAGAAGTACTATATTAAAGAGGTGTCATACACTGCCCAGAGTCTGTCCCTTCCATAGGTGTCTTTTGGAGTGTGTTACTTGCTCTCAGTTGTTGTGACTTTGGTTTACTTTATCTCTCTACTTCTCATAGTGATGCTTCAACCCTTCACCAGGTTTACTTTGATTTGTTGATGGAAGTAACCCTGGAAAGGAAAACAGACAAACAAAACACACACAAACAAAAAAACCCCAGAAAAACCCACAGAAACACCAGCTACAAGTAAACAATATGGTGGAGATAGTGCTTATGGAATAGGCCTTATCCCATACTAAGAGAGAAATGACAGGGTTGGGGAGAAAGAAAGGAAAATTGACCAGAGAAACTGTATGGATTAATCCAGAGAGAGAGAAAGGAAAATAAAGAAGGAGGTGTATAACATGTATAAAGCCAATAGATTAAATATGTCTGCTTAAACAAACCAACAATCAGAATAACCAGACTCGAGAAGGGGAGAGATAAGAAGGAGAAAAGGAAGGAAGACTATGTCTATATAATAAGAATTGTCTGAAAATTAAATCAGGCAATGCAACAGCGCTGGTCTGGAGGAGGGGCTGTCTGGTTCATCAGTGTCAATCCTGCTCTCGTAGATACACAGTTACCAGGCACAGAGGGGCATGGTTTGGTGTAGGCGGGTCCTGCTTCCACTCTGGGCTCACTGTTCATTCCCTGAAGCCCCACATTATTGGTGATGGGGAGAAAAATGACACCCTAGTCTCTCCTCCATGGACAGTGTGTCCCAAACCACTCTGTTCAGGCTGTCTTCACTGTGCCATGGGCTCAAACAAGGTGGTTTGTCCTGTTCCACTGATTTCTGTGCCTCCCTGCATCTTGGCTGGGACCTAAACCCCAATGTCTAAAGGTTCCCACTCTATACACCCTAAGTTTTGGGAAGTGCCTCTTTGCACTGCCAGATATATGGTCTCTGGCTGGCAGGTGCAGGCAGTCTTTTTCCTCTGAATGGTTATATACCTTCTTCCCACACCACTCCAGGGAGGGAATTGCTTTCTCCCTCTGTAGACTGCACCTCTGAACTAGTTACTGAGCTTGGGACTGGCTCTCCTCTTCCCCAGGTGTGCAAACAGGGCAGCTCGTCCAATCCGGAGAAAGCCCCACAGTTAAGAGATTGGATCTTTCTCAGTCCTGGTCTGTGGTTTTTCTCCTGTCCAGATACAGTCCTATGCTTTCCCACCCTCTCTTTCTCTTCCCTTTGTCTCTCCACAGAAGGTGATCCTTCCCCTCCATTCCTCTGCTGCCCGTTTTATCTCTCCCAGTTTGTAATCACACACCAATGGCCTGCCAGTTTGTCCCAGTGGGTCCCTGGAGGCATCTCTGTTACTTGGTCGCCCAGACTCTTGGAGTTCAAAGTCCTTTGCCTCAACACTGCTGTGTTTGAGAGATGAGGGAACTTCAGATCCCCCTACTTCTCTGCCATGTTGTATCCAAATGGATAATCTCAAATTTTGTTTTTTAATCATCTTCAGACTTGGAGAGAGTTGTTAGGAACAACATAATTAAAGGGCTCATTTATATGCTCAAAAAAGAGTATTCAATGTATCCAATATGTATATATGCTGAAATGTGTATCCAAAAGAAAAACATTATATTGTTTTTATTTTTGTATTTTATATGAAATAGATGTACATGAAGAAGGTTTCCAAATATTGGCAAGGCCTTTATTGATAAAAGCTGGCAAAGAATATTAAGAAGGATGACAAAGGACATTGAATGTTGGATGAAAGAGAGAGGAAAAGCCACAGTGGAATGTTGTAGAATTCAAGTGAAAATAGTTTGAGAGTAGGTGTATTTAGTGATATTTAAGTAGAATCGTTTTTGTGCTGCAAATGATGAGTGTGGTATGATCCAGGTATGCTGATTTTTTCAGGTATTTTGAAGACAAACAAAATTGAACTGGTTATTTTAACTGAATTATATTTTGAAAGATGTCTGACTTAATATTTAATTTTTATTTTTGGAGAAGAGATAGACTTCCTAAGAAAGATGTGAAAACCATGGGGCGCCTGGGTAGCTTGGTCGGTTAAGTGTCTGACCGGCTCAGGTCATGATCTCAGATCCATGAGTTCGAGCCCTGCATCAGGCTCTGTGCTGACAGCTTGGAGCCTGGAGCCTGTTTCAGATTCTGTGTCTCCCTCTCTCTCTGCCCCTCCCCTGTTCATGCTCTGTCTCTCTCTGTCTCAAAAATAAATAAACGTTAAAAAAATTAAAAAAAAAAGAAATGTGAAAACAAGATTTTTGTCACTCATAAAATAATTTTTAAAAATTAACTATAGTGATACACATTACATTAGTTTAAGGTGTACACATAATGACTTGACAACTTTTACATTCTGCTACACTCACTACAAGTGTAGTTACCATCTGTCACCACACAACACCATTATGATACCATGGACTTTATTTCCTATGGTGTACCTTTCACCCACTTGCCTTACTTATTTCATAACCAGGAGCCTCTACCCCCTCACTCCCTTTCACCCATTTTTCCCATCTCCCATTCCCCTAGCCTTTGGTAAGCACCAGTTTGTTCGTATTTATTTGTCTGTTCCTCCTTTTATTGTTTGCTTATTTGTTCATCTGCTTTGTTTTTTACATTCCACATATAAGTGAAATCATTTTTCTTTCTATGACATTTCACTGAGCTTAGTACCCTCTTGGTCCATCCCTGTTGTCACAAATAGCAAGATCTTATTCTTTTTTAAGGCTGAGTAATATTTACACACACACACAGCATACACACAGACATACCCCACATCCCATTCATCTACACATATCCCCACATATCCCCACATATCCATTCATCTATTGATGGAAACTTATGTTGCCTCCATGTCTTGGCTATGGTAAATAATGCTGAAGCACACTTAAGGATTCAAATATATATATTTGAATATATATGGATCCAAATATATATTATTTAGATCCAAATAATCAAATATATATCCAAATATATATTTGATTTCATATATATACATATATTATATATATAATATAAATAATATATAACATATATAATATATAATATTATATATTATATATTATATACAATAAATAATATATATTTATATTATATATAATATATTATATATATTTATATAATATATATTTGAATTAACGTTTTCATTTTGGGGGGTAAATAACCAGTAGTGGAATTACTGGAACCTATGGTATTTCTATTTTTAACTTTTTAAGGAACCTCCATATTTTTTTCCACAGCACTTGTACCAATTTACATTCCAACCAACAGTGCATGAGGATTCCCTTTTTGCCACATCATACCAACATCTGACAGGTGTAAGATTATGTCTCATTGTGTTTTGATTTGCATTTCCTTGATGATAGTAATGTTGAGCATTTTTTCATGTGTCTGTTGGCCATCTGTATATTTTCATTGGAAAAATGTCTATTCACATCCTCTGCCCATTTTTTATCAGTTTATTTTTTTCTTTTTGGTGTTGAGTTGTGGAAGTTCTTTATATATTTTTGTTACTAACCTCATATCAGATATATTATTTGCAAATATTTTATCCCATTCAGTAGGTTTCCTTTTAATTTGGTTGATGGTTTCCTCCACTGTACAAAAGTCTTTTATTTTGGTGTAGTCAAAATAGTTTATATTTGCCTTTGTTCCCTTTCCCTGAGGAGACATAGCTAGAAAAATGTTGGCAGAAAAATGTTGACCAATGTCCAAGAGATTATTGCTTATGTTTTCTTCTAGGAGTTTTATGGTTTCAGATTTCGCTTTAGGTAATTAATTAATTTCGAGTTTCTTTCTGTGTATGGTATATGAACGTAGTCCATTTTCATTCTTTTGCACCTAGCTGTTCAGTTTTTCAGTGCTAATTATTGAAGAGACTTTTACCCATTGTGTATTCTTTCCTCCTTTGTCATAGATTAATTGACCATATAAACTTGGGTTTGTTTTGGGGATCTTAATTATGTTCCATTTATTTGTCTATTTTTGTGCCAGTACCATACTGTTTTGATAATTATAGCTATGATGATGATAATGATGATGAGGATGATGATGATGCTTCATTTTAAATAAGAATTTTATAGAGGTCTCCTGAAATTTTATTATCAAAAGATGTGAAGAGTTGTGATATAATGAAAAGTGTTGATAAGAAATCACTGATATAAGTGTTTCAAAATTCTAGTACTCTTTAGGTATGCTGTCCATATATTCAATATTGCACTCCACTTTTTTACATCTCATGATATAAATTTTTTACATTATATTTTACAGTATATAGTTTATGTACTGTACAGTATATATTTTTACAGGTTTACTTATATACCATTTTAATATGACAATAATAAAATATTTTTTATAGTTTTCAAGAGATCTATGAAGATAAAAGACAAAAGTTCTATGATCAATGTCAGAGGGAAGAAGAAGAATTGAAACAAAAGTTTATGCAGCGAGTAAAGGATAAAGAAACAACATTTAAAGAATCTGAAAAAGAGGCAAGTACACTGGTATAATCCAATTTGTGTTCATTTTAATGTGTATTATTAATTTGGAGTTTTAATATCAAAGGTTTAGTTGATGATTTTGGAGGATACTTGCTACTTTTGAAGTAACTGTTTACAGTATAGGTTTTGAATACAACCTTTAAAAATTATAGTCAACAATTTTATTTTTTAGAACATATAGACAATTTGTATTTTTAGAAAAAATGAAAATAATTTTGTAAAACCTATTTACCTTTATTTTATTTTATAATATGAATTTTCATGAATAAATTTTAATTTATAAAAAATTCAAGCTATTGATATGTGTGAAGAGTTATTACTTTCTAATGCTACTACTGCATTTTAAAAAAATTTTCACTTTTATAAATAAGCAGGTAAATGTTGAATAACACACATCTTAATTTAGAAAACATCTAGTTGGTGAATTATTTGGATTTTTTTTCATTTCATTCCTTTATGTTTCCAAGAAATTGAAAAAAAAGGCAACTTATATAGTTTTGGTTATTTGCACCAATACCTTTTTAACAAAAAATATATTTGGAATCATAAATACCTTTCAAATGATTGTGGTTTTAACTTAATATGTTAGTTTTGAGCAGAAATAGGTACATTGAACATGAACTTCTTTCTCAATAGAAACAATGTAGTGATTAGGTGTTCTGTAACAGATGTCTCAATCATGGACAGTTGAATTATAGGTAATAAAAATTCTTTTAGCTTCAGTATAAAGGTAAAGTTTTGGAATTGTTCAAGGGTATCTTATGGAAGCCAAGAACAGGAAGCATAACTGGATCTCATGATAACTTAAACCCAAAGTAGGAGGTTATCAGAAACCAAATCAGCCATTTACATTCTCTATTTCTTCCCTACTTTATTCACCTTAGTTATGGCACTTAACTGTGTACATCTGTTTCATTTTTGTCCTCTGCACATCAGTTATTCTCCCATTCTTCAGTTATATTTCCCTCAAGAAAAACCAAACATAACTTAAAATTGGTTGTGCAGAGTGATGAAATTCTTAACAAACAGAGATTAATTTTTGTAGAAAAAAAATTAAATTTCTGGTAGAAATAAAATGACCGAGATAGTAAAAGCAACCACGAAGAGTAAAATGAAAGGAAATGGGCCCACCAGACTTCCTCAAAAAAGGAACAGCTTAATTATTGAAAACATGATAAGTAGACAGAAGTTATGATTAACTGAAAAGGAAAGTGGAGACTCACAGAGGTAAAGCAAACTTTTTAAGCCCATGTAGCAGATAAATTAGAATTCAAACTTACAACTTTATAATTTTCAAATACTTAAAATTGATAAGTTTGTACATTTCCCACATTACTAGAGATTTCATCATCTTTCTTCTCATCTTCTTAAATCTGTTATTTTAATTTCAGTTAGCATACAGTGTTATTTTTTTAATTTTTTTTAACGTTTACTTATTTTTGAGAGAAAGAGACAGAACATGACGGGGAGAGGGACGGAGAGAGAGGGAGACACAGAATCTGAAGTAGGCTCCAGGCTCTGAGCTGTCAGCACAGAGCCTGATGTGGGCCTCGAACTCACAAACCATGAGATCATGACCTGAGCTGAAATCGGATGCTCAACTGACTGAGCCACCCAGGCGCCCCAGCATACAGTGTTATATTAGTTTCAGGTGTACAATATAGTGATTCAACACTTCCATATGCTACCCTGGGCTCATCACAAGTGCACTCCCAATCCCCAATCACCTCTTTAACCAATCCCCCCACACCCTCCTGTCTCTATCAGTTTGCTCTCTATAATTAAGAGTCTGTTTCTTGAACTTTCTCTCTGCTCACTTGTTTTGTTTAACAAATTCCACATGTGAGTGAAATCATATGGTATTTGGCTTTCTCTGACTGACTTACTTTGCTTAGTTGTAGTCTCTAGCTACATCCATGTCATTGCAAATGGCAAGATTTCATTCTTTTTCATGGCAGAATAATATTCCATTGCAATATATATACCCCATCTTTATTTATTCATCAATGAATGGGCACATGGACTGCATCCATATATTAGCTATAGTAAATAATGCTGCTGTATGTATCCTTTTGAATTAGTGTTCTTGTATTCTTCAGGTAAAAATCAGTAGTGCAATTGCTGGATCACAGGGTAGTTCTATTTTTAACTTTTTGAGGAACCTCCATACTTTTCTCCAGAATGGCTGAACCTTTGCACAGTGCATGAAGATTTCTATTTCTCCACATCCTAACACCTGTTGTTTCTTGTGTTGTTGATTTTAGCCATTCTGACAGGTGTGAGGTGATGTCTCATTGTAGTTTCTACTTGCACTTCCCTGATGGTAAGTGATGATGAACATCTTGTCACCTGTCTGTTGGCCATCTGCATGCCTTCTTTGGAGAATTGTCTGTTCATGTCTTCTGCCCATTTTTTAACTGGATTGTTTGTTTTTTGGGGGGATGTTGACTTTTATAATTCCTTTATATAATTTGGATACTAACCCTTTAGCAGATTTGTCCTTTGCAAATATCTTCTCTCATTCCTTAAGTTGCCTTTGAATTTTGTTGTTTGTTTCCTTCACTGTGTAGGAGCTTTTTATCTTGATGAAGTCCCGAGAGCTTATTCTTGCTTTTGTTTCCAATACTTCAGGAGACATATCTAGAAAAAAGTTGTTATGGCTGATGTCAAAGAGGTTAATGCTTATGTTCTTTTCTCGGATTTTTATGGTTTTTGGTCTCACATTTAGGTCCTTGATCCATTTTGAACTGTTTTATGTGTATGGTGTAAGAAAGTGGTTCCGTTTCATTCATTTGCATGTTGCTGTCCTGTTTTCCCAACACCATTTGTTGAAAAGACTATCTTTTTCCACTGGATATTCTTTCCTGCATATGGTTGTGGGTTTATTTCTAGGTTTTCTATTCTTTTCTCTTGATATATGTATCTATTTTGTGCCAGTAACAAAGCATTTTGATCACTGCAGATATATAATATAAGTCTGGAATTGTGGTATCTCCAGCTTTGCTTTTCTTTTTCAAGATTGCTTTGGCTGTTTGGTGTCTTTTGTGGTTCCATACAAATTTTAGGATTGTTAGTTCTATCTATGAAAAAGCTGTTGGTATTTTAATAGGGATTGCATTACATGTGTAGATTGCTTTGGGTAGTGTAAACATTTTAACATTTGTTCTTCCAATCCATTTCTTGATGTTATCTTCAATTTCTTTCATCAGCATTAGTTTTCAGAATACAATTGTTTTACTTCTTTGTTTAGGTTTACTCCTAGGTATCTTATTATTTTGGGTGCAATTATAAATGGGATTGTTTTCTTTAATTTCTTTCTGCTGTTTTATTGTTTGTGTATAAGTGCAATAGATTTGTGTATGTTGATTTTGTATCCTGCAACTTTACTAAATTCATTTATTCGTTTATTCATTTTAGCAGGTTTTTTTCGTGGAGTCTTTTGGGTTTTCTAGAGTTTCATGCAGTCTGCATTCAATGAAAATTTGACTTCTTCCTTGCTGATATGAATTCTTTTTTATTTCTTTTTGTTGTCTGATTGCTGTAGCTAGGACTTCCAGTACTATGTTGAATACAAGGGGAGAGAGTACATCCTTGTCTTGTTCCTGACCTTAGGGGAAAAACTCAGTTTTTCCCCTTTAAGGATAATGTTAGCTGTACATTTTTCTTATATGGCCATTATTATGTTGAAGTCTATACCCTCTATCCCTATTTTTTGAGGGTTTTCATCAAGAACGAATGTGTACATTGTCAAATTCTTTTTCTACATCGATTGGGAGGATCATATGGTTATCTTTTCTTTTATTAATGTAATGTGTCACATTGATTGACTTGCAAATATTGAGCCACCATTACTCCAGGTAAAATCCCACTTGGTCATGATGAATTATTCTTTAATGTATTGTTGGATTGGATTTAACAATATTTTTTTGAGAAATTTTGCAACCATCAGAGATACTGGCCTGTAGATCTCTTTTTTAGTGGAGTCTTTGGTTTTGGAATCAGGGTAATCACTGGCCTCATAGAATGAGTTTGGAAGTTTTCTTTCCATTTCTACTCTTTTGGACTAATTTGAGAAGAATAGGTATTAACTCTTTTTAAAATGTTTGCTAGAATTCTCCTGTGAAGCCATTTGGCCCTGGACTTTTGTTTGCTGGGAGTTTTCTGATTACTGATACAATTTCTTTGCTGGTTATCAATGTGTTCAAGTTTCCTATTTCTTGCTCTTTCAGCTTTGGCGGTTAATATGTTAAGCAATTTATCCATTTCTTCCAAATTATCCTATTTGTTGGCATATAATTTTTCATAACATTCTTTTGTAATTGTTTGTGTTTCTGTGGTGTTGGTTGTTATTTCTCCTGTCTCATTTGTGATTTTATTTATATGAGTCCTTTCCTCTCTCTTTTCCTTTTGATAATTCTAGCTAGAGGGTTATCAATTTTATTATTTTTTTTTTCAGAGAACCAGTTCCCAGTTTCATTGCTGTGACCTGTTTTGTTTTGTTTTTAGTTTCTATATCATTTATTTTTGTTATAATCTTGATTATTTCCTTCCTTCTGCTGGTTTGGGAGTTTGCTGTTGTGTTTCTAGTTTCTTTAGTGTAAGGTTAGGTTGCTTAGATTTTTCTTTCTCTTGAGGTAGGCCTATATTGCTATAAACAGCCCTCTGGAACTGCTTTTGCTGCATTCCAGATGTTTTGGACTCTTGTTTTTTCATATGTTTTCATGTACTTTGAAAGAGTTTGGTGTTTTCTTAAAAAACTAGTCATGCCCTTTTCAATACAATTCAACAATTGTACTCCTTGGTATTTACCTAGAGGAAATGAAACTTATGTCCACACAAAAACCTATACACAGATGTTTAAAGAGATGTATTCATTATTGCCAAAACTTGGAACAACTGAGATGTCTTTCAGTAGGTGAATGGTATAAAGTGGGGTGTTAAAGTCCCCTACCATTCTTGTATTATCAATGAGTACCTTTATGTTTGTTTCAATTTTTAATATATTTGGGGGCTATCATGTTGGGTGTATAAATATTTACAACTGTTAGATATTATATTTGAAATGTCCTCTGTATTTTGATATTGTGCCTTCTTTCATCTCTTGTTATAGTCTTTGTTTTAAGTCTATTTTGTCTGATACAAGTATTGCCACTCTGGCTTTCTTTGACATCCATTTGCATGAAAGATGTTTCTCCATCCCCTTGCTTTCAATCTGTATGTGTCTTTAAGTTGAAAATGGGTCTTTTGAAGACAGCACATAGATGGGTCTTGGTGTTTTTTTTTTTTTTTATCCATCTGTCACCCTATATCTTTTGATTGGAATACTTAGTTCACTTACATTCAAAGTAGCTATTGATAGATGTGTAGTCAGTGTCATTTCATTACTTGTTTTGTCACTGTTTCTGAAGATTTTTTCTGATCCTTTCTTCTTTGTCACTTTTGGTCCCTCCTTTCCATTCAAAGAGTTCCATTTAATATTTGTTGCAGGGCTGGTTTAGTGGTCACGAGCTCCTTTGGTTTTGTTTGCTGGGAAACTCCTTATCTCTTTCTCTATTCTAAATGAAACCTTTTCTGGATAGAGTATCCTTAGCCACAGATTTTTCCCATTCATCACTTTCAATATATCATGCCACTTCTTTTTGGCTTGCCAAGTTTATATTGAGAAATATCCAGCTAGCCTTATGGGTCTTCCCTTGTAAAGACTTCTGCTTGTAAGATGTTTTTTCTGTCTCTATTTTTCACAAATTTTATTACAATATGTCTTGGTATTGAGTTGCTTTTGTTGATTTTGATGGGAATTCTGTGTGCCTCTTGGATCTAGATATTTGTTTCCTTCCCCAGATTAGGGTAATTTTCAGCTATTATTTCCTCACATAAATTTTCTAGCCTCACCCCCATTGTTTCTATTCTTCTATAAGAAGAGAAACTATACAATGCTGATGAAAGAGATTCATATCTTTCATAAAATGAATGTTATTACATTTGATGGATTCATTGAGTTCCCTGATTCTATTCTTGTGTTGCATAATTCTTTCTTTTCTTCAGCTTCTTTATTTTCCATTATTCTCCCTTCTAGGACACTATATTATTCCACTGCTTCTTTCAGTCTGCTCGTCATTGCATCAAGCTTGTTTCCCATCGTGTTTATTTCAATCTTCATCTCTGATTGGTTCTTTTTAACTCTCTTATCTCTGTGGTAAGGGTCTCATTGATGTCTTCTATTCCTTTCTGAATAGAGTATCCTTATGATTGTTCCTTTAAAGTTTCCATCAGGCATGTTACCTATATCTGTTTTACTTAGCTCTCTGATTTGGCTCTATCTTGTTCTTTCATTTGGGATAAATTACTCTGTTTTGGCATTTTGTCTAAATCTCTCCTTTCTTCTCTGTGTTAGAAAAGCCAGTTATGTCTCTTCCTCCTGAAAGTAATGGCCTAATAAAGAAGAGGTCGGGTAGTGCTCAGGCCTGATACTTCCTGAAGTATCTGCAGTGTGTACTGTGTGTGCACTCTGTTGTTTTCTGGCTGCTCTATCCTTCAGGCTACTCACCTGCAGAGGCTCTCCTTGCCTGCAGTGGGTAATGTTTGGTCTCAGGCCTGAATGTGGTGAGTTTTAACTAGATATGCTCTGGTCTGCTTGTGAAATGAGACCTGACATCAGTTCCACTAGAAGTGAGGCCCTGCAGTACTCCTTGGTCAGGAGATGAGGTCTGGGCAGACGTTTGTGCTGGTGTTCTGAGAGAGGGGCTTGCCACACTGGGACTGAGGCAAGCTTGACTGAGAAGGCAGTCCTGCTAGAATGCATGGGGCTTGGTATATGGAAGTTAGGCAGCCAGTGTCAGTGCTGCACTGCTTCCAGCAGGTGGCTCTGTGTTTTCGCTGAAGGATGGGGAAGGGAAGTTGTGCCAGTCAGCTCCTTTGTTCCTGGAGAGATGTGTTAGTGAATGCTGTCTCTCAGAGAAGCTCTAAGAAGGACAAATAATCTTTCCAATTATGTGCCCCAGGTGTTCCTCAGATCACTGTTTCCATGCCATCTGCCCCTGTGTTCTCTGTCTGTCTTCTCTCCAGGAGCAGGGCAGTGCTTTCAGGGCTCTATCTGAGCCAAACTTCCTGATCTTGAAAACTCCAGGATCTAAGCCTCACAAGTTGTAAGAACTCACATAGTTCAACCCATTTTATTTTCCAAGCCAATGGCTTTGAGGAAGCATTCTCCTTGTGCATTCCTCCATGTGCTCCCCTCGCTCTCTCCCTTTTCCATGATCAACAGCTACCACCCCTTCACAGCACCTGATATCCATTTCTCCTCTAAATCACATCTCCACACTTACTATCTTCTTTGATGTGACCTCTTTTCTCCCTTTAATTGTGGAGTTTGTTCTGTCAGTCTTCAGGTTTATTTTTGGCACATTTAGGATGATTGGATAGTTAATTAGTTGTGTTTGTGGGAGAAGGTGAGCCTCAGTTCCTCCTACTCCACTGCCATCTTCCTTCCAAGTCTCACCTTCCCCTCTTTAAGTGAGTTTTCTCACTGATTTTTCCCATCATTTATGGATATCACACTCTCACATCCCCAGTCTTTTCAACTGTGTGTCAGTATTCATTTCCTTCTCAGGCATGAAAATGTAATTCTATCTGACTTCAGCAGAAGGAATGTAATCTTTACTTATGGGAGCCTGTGTGGCTCAGTCGATTAAGCATCTGACTTCAGCTCAGGTCATGATGTCATGGCTCATGTGTTCAAGCCCCATGTCAGCTGTGCTGACAGTTCGGAGCCTGGAACCTCCTTCAGATTCTGTGTCTCCGTCTCTCCCTGCCCCTCCCCTACTCTATCTCTCAAAAATAAATAAACATTAACAAAAATTTTAAAAAATCCACCATGGATTTGGGACACCTGGGTAGCCCAGTCGGTTAAGCATCAGACTCTTGATTTTGGCTCAGGTCACGATCTCACAGTTCATGAGATCAAGCTCCACATTGGGTTCCATGCTCACAGCATGGAGCCTGCTTGAGATTCTCTTTCTCCCTCTCTGTCCCTCCCCCACTCACTCTCTCTCTGTCTCTCAGAAAGAAAGAAAGAGGAAGAAAGAAAAAAAGAAAGACCATGGATCTCAAACTTTGCTGCACACTAAAATTACCTGGGGATTTTCTAAAAGGACTGATGCTCAGGTTTCATTTCCAGATAGTGTGATGCAATTGATCTGTGGGTAGCTTGTGCATTAGGAGATTTACAAACTTACTGAATGATTCTAATGGGCATTTAGGGTAATACCAATACCATGCTTGTGTTCTTCACAGCCATATAAGGCAGCTAATTAATATTGTGGCAATTTAAGCCCCTAGCCTGTTTTTCAAAAAGTTAAATGGAAAATTAGTTGGTCCTTTATAATTTTTTTGGATTAGCAAAAATTCAAAAAAATCATACCATCTCTGATGCATGCAAGCAAACCTTATGTTGAATAATGTCTTACTAAAGACCCAGGCCTGTCTCTAATGGAAACTAAGGTGGTATTATCTCTTTCTTATGATTAATTTGGCTTAAATACCACAGATTAAAGATCTCAGTAGTAAATAACAAGTAACTGAATGAGGTTTTTTTCTTCCTATAATTGTACTAATCTTACTTAACAAGGAAATTATCAGACTTTCTTTTGAAATGACTTTATCAAAGTATAGACAAAAAATTTATAATCCATTTCATAATTTAATGTATGTATCTTTACAGGACATGGATCTATCAATTTTTACTCAGAGAGATTAGTGGAAAAGTATAGAGTAAAAAATTATACATTAGTAAAAATTTTTAAATTGAGTATTTTTCATAATTTTGCATCTTATTACATTTGGCTCAATGGGGACACATTTAAAATTAAAATTAAGAAAGAAATTTCATATCTGATTTTCTACTTTAAACATGAAATTTAGAGACCGTTACTAAGATCATGCTCTACTCTGATGATTAGGTTATATTTAATAACCAGTAGAAAACACCATCAAGTCCCTGGGAATGTGCTACCATAGTGTGCATTGAGTCACAGCTGCGCATTTGTTTTACAGTTACAGGAAAAGTTTGACCATCTTAAACGAGTCCAACAAGAGGAGACAATGAAACTTGAGGAGAAGAGAAGACAATTGGAAGAAGAAATAATGGATTTTTATAAATTGAAGGCTGTTTCTGGAACATTACAGACTCTGGTGTGCACCAATATAAAGAAGGAGAAAGATCGTAAGAAATAGCCCTCTCTTACCCTTCTGTGTATTATAGAGCCCTATCGCTCTCAAGTCTATCTTTCTGTGAGATGATCTTTATAGCACTTAACTCTTCCCCAATTAGAATGTGAACTTCCCAAGAGCAGGTACCCTGGCCATCATATTAGATTTTGTGTCTTCAGTGTTTTTAACAAAAACTAACACAGTTTCCACTCAATAAATATTTGCTAAAATGAAAAAAAAATCAAAGAAATACATAGCATAGTGTAAGTAGTGTTGATTAGCTGTTTTTGTTTGTTTGTTTTTTTAATACCATAGCTATGGCTGCAGTGCACAACTATAACTATAACTATATAACTATAACTATAAAACTATAAAAACTATAACTATATATAGGGGATTTGTTCATGAGCTATTGCCGGAGTCAAGCTCCAGCAGGTCGAGGGGTTCCTGAAGGCTGAACAACGTTGGCAAAAAAATGAAAAAAAAAAATCAAAAATAAAAATGGAAACAGACAACAGCAGTGTGTTGAACTGGCTGCTTTATTGTGGCAAATGTGGCATTATATTTGTTAGCAATTTCCTTGTAGTGTGCATCATCTATGTTTTCTAGCATTACCTAATTCTAAAATGTTCCTATGTGTAATCACCTTTTAAGGAATAGCATGGTTATTTTCTCATAATATTCCCTCCTGCCCTTTGCTTATTGATTAATTTCTTACATTATTTTCATTATGTATCTACGTTTATCTATAATCTATAAAGCATTTGCTTTGCTGTTTTCATGAAAGGTCATCTATCTCTCAACACCTCAAGTGTAACAGATACAGAAACATGACCTCTTAGTTGTTTCACTGAACAATTTGTGGTTTGAGGAACAAAAGTGTTCGCCTTGGTCTGAGGTGCCAGGAGGGGGCCAAAAGGGCCTTAGGAATCCAGGCCTTATACATTCTCAGAGAGACAATGCACCTAGGAAATAATGAACCATTCTGTACTTTAACCGACTAGGTTCAATCATCATCTGGAATGCCTCCTGGGGGCCAAGTGGACCTAGGGGTTGGAGTAACTTGTGCCCATAGATACACTCCTTTGTTGCCAGAGTGGGGCTTTCAAATCCATTTGTACTCCCGCCTTTATGTAATTTGGCCTTAATAAAGTACCTGGGGAATTTTCTGTTGAGGAATTGCCCTTGACAGGCCCCTGGGAAAAGAACCTTTGGGAAAGAAATAAGGTTCCTCAAGGAAATTGTGCAGCTCTACATTTAGCCCTTGCCACTCCCTATAAAGATTCTTCTACCTAAAGGAAGGATAGCCTCATACATTTCCCAGCCAAGGAGGGACAAATGGATTTAAAACCCCCACTCCGGCAACAAAGGAGTGTGTCTATGGGCACAAGTTACTCCAACCCCTAGGCCCACTTGGCCCCCAGGAGGCATTTTAGAATTAAGAGGCATTTAGATTAGGATGGGGACGGTCCCGATCCATCCACCGCCTGGGCCCTTCCATCAGGCTGGCTGGATAGCTTGGCTTCTGGCAAGCCATATGTATAAAAATCTCATCTTATGCTCACTTCCTTTACTAAATTCTACTGATAATAATTTCTTGATAGTTATTACAATAAAAGACTGAGTTTTGTTAGAACTTCTATGCTTTGAAGTCAGACCTTGTAAAACTATTAGAATAAAAGTTTTAGAAGTTGGGTCGAGCCAGAGAACAATGGAGCACCATAAGTAATATTTGGATGATGATTTATAGATTTTATGTATATATTAAAACTAAAGTTACCAAGCTTTTAGAAAATAAGTTGGATTTTTTTGCTAATTCAAAATTTTCTTTCTGACTGAATATTCTAATATTTGTGTAGCTAGCCTTCACCATGACTCACTCTGTTAAAATGTACTTTTGAGGGGTGCCTGGGTTGCTAAGTTGGTTAATTGACTCTTGATTTTGGCTCAGGTCATGTTCTCAGGGTCTTGAGGTTGAGCTCTATGTGGTCTTAAAGTTGTCTCTCTTCCTCTGCCCTTCCTTTGCTCATGGGCTCTCTCTCTCTCTTTCTCAAAAATAAAAATGCTACCTTTGAGGGCATTTATATATTTATTTCAACAACATCTGGCATAGTGCATGATATTTTTTTCATGTTCTTAAAAGAATATTTGTTTCTGTTGTAATTTTATTATTGCATAATTTCAAAGACAGAACTTTTTTCTTTTTAAAAGGATATCAGGGTATTATAATTTAGCTTCAGAATATAATAATCTCTGGTTATATTTACTTATTGAAAAGTTTATTTAAAAATATGGGGAGGGGCGCCTGGGTGGCGCAGTCGGTTGAGCGTCCGACTTCAGCCAGGTCACGATCTCGCGGTCCGTGAGTTCGAGCCCCGCGTCAGGCTCTGGGCTGATGGCTCGGAGCCTGGAGCCTGTTTCTGATTCTGTGTCTCCCTCTCTCTCTGCCCCTGCCCCATTCATGCTCTGTCTCTCTTTGTCCCCCCCAAAAAAAAGAAAAAAAAAACGTTGAAAAAAAAAATAAAAATATGGGGAAAGGGAGGTACATCCACAGGATTTTAATTTTACTTTTATTTTATTATTATTTTTTTAGAAACAGAGAAAAAGAGAGTGCACAAGTGGGGAGAGGGAAAGAGGGAGAGAGAAAATCTTAAGCAGGCTCCACATTCAGCGCTGAGCCCAATGTAGGGCTTGATCCCATGACCCTGGTATCATGACCCAAGCCAAAATCAAGAGCTGGATGCTCATACAACTGAGCCACCCAGGCATCCCACATCCATAGGATTTTTAAATATGATATTAAATCATCTTACAGATTTTATAATTTGGGGGAGGAAAGAAATCTTCTATATGAACTTTCGATAGAAACTCTACTAGGACTAGGGTCTTTTTTTTTTTTTTTTTGCTCACTTTTGCATTTTGCTCACTTTTGCTTTGCCTGACTACACAGTGGCTGGCACCTGTTTATTTGATAAATGAATACGTTAACAATACTTTAGCTGTATTATAGGTATGGATAGTTTAATCTAGATCATTAATCTTCAGAAGATAGACAATGTAACTTATTAGTGCTTTTCAAATGCTGGGTTATACTGCTAAGGGACTTTCATCTTCTTACTCTTTCAACACAATCTAATGTTATTAAAACTGGAGTCAGCAAAGTTGAGACATGTATAAAAAATAATAACATTAACTTTGTAAAAACTATCACTCTATTGCACATTAGAATGGACTTTCTGGTAATAATGTGACAGTCCATAGTTTCTTTTAGAGATTATAAAGGTTTACCTTACATAAACTGTGTATTTAAACAATTTCTTTTCTAATGGTATAGAACAAGTTATAATTTAGTAATATAAGGCATACATTTGCTCTTTGTATAACAGTTTTGTAAAATAGTGTGTTTCACATATATCCTTTAATTTTATGATTAAAATTACTTTTCTTTTTCAGATCCATTTTTATGTAAAACAGAAGTTCCAAATTTATGTAGCACAGTTTTCATAAGTCAGAGTTATTAAAGACTTATAAGCATAATTTGGCTTTCCTTGTTTTTTTTTTATTTGCTACACTATTTTGATGTTAATGCAAATTGCCTTTTTAAAAATTTCAGTTTCCATTTGATCACTACTAGTAATATACAGTGCAATAATTTTAATGCAATGATTCTGTATTTTGTCACTTTTATAAAACTTGTTAAATTTATTAATAAGTTTAAGTACATTTTTTTGTAGATTTATTTGGATTTACTAGGTATGTGACCATATCATCTCTGATTCAAAACAGTTTACTTCTATTTCCTTGCCTTACTGAGTTGACTAGGACTTTTACTACAATGTTCAGTAAAAGTGTTGACCTCTTTAATATTAGGAAATAGACACCAAATTCTATCATTTTTTCATCTTTGTTGAGATATAGTTAACATAGAACATTGTGTAAATTTAAGGTGTACAATGTGTTGATTTGATACATTTATATATCGCAAAATAATTACCAACATAGGATTAGCTAAGAAATTTCCTGTCATCATGGAGAGAGGAGAAAGAGAGAAAGAGAGAAAGAGTGAAAACAAGAGTGAAAACAAATGCAGGGGATTGCACAAAAAAACTTCCCCCAAACCACTGACCGGGAAAAGGAGAGGGTTTAAATACTACAAGTTTTTTATAAACAGTAGAGTGCAGAGTCTGAAGTTTCTGCAGTCAGCACCATCAGGAGGGTCGCACCCAGTGGGCTCAGCGGTGCTGAGTGGGGAAGGAGGGCAGAGACCCAGGAGTGGACAGCATGGTCTGAGGGTTGCATGGGGAGGAAAAAGTTCCCCTGCTTGGAGTGCATTTGGCAGAGGTGATTTGGCCTTTCTGTGCACAAAAGATCCTGTGGATGCCATTGAGCTGCCCCGTTCAATAACATAACAAAGATGCTGGCTGAGGACAGCAGCCGTGGCACCAGTTTTGTGCTGCTATGTACCATAAACTCTGAACTGGAGGATGGTTGTGTGGCCATAGTTTTGGACAAGACTGCCCTGGCCACAGTGCAGCAAGACCCTCCCCAGAGGATCAGCATAGGTCCTCACCACGTGTCTCTGATGTTTGGAGTTTAGAATCACAGCCACGCCTGAGATAAAATACAGGAGTGCTTGCTGCCTGGAAGGCAGACAGCTCAGACACAGACAGGGTGAGGGTGGGGATCTGATGGAAGCTGGGGACACAGGAAAGATGATTGCTCATCTGTGAGGGCTTCCTGAGGAGTGGCAGGTAAGAGCTCCCTGCTCCAGAGACAAGAGAGCTAGGCTAAGCCATTCACTACCCCCACCCCCAACAACACTGATCCAGTTCAGTGAGCAAAACAGTGCCACAAAGTGGAAGCCAGAGCTACTTTCACCAAACACCACTGGAAGCACCCTGCAAGTGTATCTCCTCTAAGGCAAGTCCACCTGAGAATCAGAGCAGCAGGCCCCTCCCCCAGACGACTAGGACAAATTCCCTCCTATGCACCAACTCTACTGATTCTAGAGTGCTGCAAATCTTCAGTTCTAGGGGAAACAAGGTATAGTTTTCCTTGGGGATTTTTTTTTTGGATACAGAGGAAGAAATTTATTTTCATTTTAAATTTTATTATTTATTTTTTACTTTATTTTACATTTTATTATTTTTACTTATTAAAATTTTTTTTAATGTTTATTTTTGAGAGAGACAGAGTGTAAGTGGGAGAGGGGCAGAGAAACACACACAGAATCTGAAGCAAGCTCCCGGATTCGTGTCAGACAGAGCCCTACATGGGGCTCAAACCCATGAACTGCAAGATCATGACCTGAACCGAAGTCGGACACTTAACTGACTGAGCCACCCAGGCACCCAATTTTTACTTATTTTTTGAATCAAGATTCTCTCTTTATTGTTCATATATTTATTTTTAATTGAAATTTTAGTAAATATACAGTGTAATATTGGTTTCAGGAGTAGAATTCAGGGATTCATCACTTACATATACAGCACCCTCTAGCCCATCTTCCATCCACCTCCTTCCATCAACCCTCAGTTTGCTTTCTATTATTAAAAGATAGAGTGATTTGTTTCCTTCTCTTGTGGTTTCCCTTGTCTCCTCTTCCCATCTCCCTGCTTCCCATATGTTCATCCGTTTTGTTTCTTAAATTCCACATATGAGTGAAGTCATATGGCATTTCTTTCTCTGACTTATTGAGCTTAGTATAGCACATTCTAGCTCCATCCATGTTGTTGCAAAGGGCAAGATTTCATTTATTTTTTTATGGCTGGTTAGTATTCCAGTGTATAATATGCCACATCTTAATCCATTCATCAGAATAGATATTTGGACTCTTTCCCTAGTTTGGCTATTATTGATAATGCTGCTATAAACATTGGGGTGCATGCCCCCCTTAGAATCTGTATTTTAAAATTTTTAATGTTTATTTATTTTGAGAGAGAGAGAGAGCATGAGTGCAAGCAGGGGAAGGGCAGAGAGAGAGGGAGACACAGAATCCGAAGCAGGGTCCAGGCTCTGACCTGTTAGCACAGAGCCCAAAGAGGGGCTTGGACTCATGAACTGTGAGATCATGACCTGAGCTGAAGTTGGATGCTTAACTGACTGAGCCACCAAGGCACCCCTAGAATCTGTATTTTTGTATGCTTTGGGTAAATACCTAATAGTGCAATTTCTGGATCATAGGATAATTCTATTTTTAGTTTTTTGAGAAACCTCCATACTGTTATCCAGAGTGGCTACACCAGTTTCATTCCCACCAACAGTGCAAGAGGGTTCCCCTTTCTCTGCATCCTCACCAACAATGTTGTTTCTTGTGTTGTTAATGTTAGCCATTCTGACAAGTGTGAGGTGGTATCTCGTGGTTTTGATTTGTATTTCCCTGATGATGAGTGATGATGAGCATCTTTTCATGTGTCTGTTAGTCATCTGGATTTTTTTTTGGAAAAGTGTCTATTCATGTGGTCTACCCATTTTTTAACTGGGATTTTAGTTTTTTGGGTCTTAAATTTGATGATAAGTTCTTTATGGATTTGCAAACTAACCCTTTATCAGATATGTCATTTGCAAATATCTTCTCCCATTCCGTAGGCTGCCTTTTAGTTTTGTTGATTGTTTCCTTCACTGTGCAGAAGCTTTTTATCTTAAGTCCTAATTGTTCATGTTTGCTTTTGCTTCCCTTGTCTTCAGTGACATGTCTAGTAAGGAGTTGTTCTGGCTGCGGTGAAAGAGGTTCCTGCCTGTTTTCTGCTCCAGGAATTTGATGGTTCCTTGTCTCACATTAGGTAGTTCATCCAGTTTGAATATTTTTGTGTGTGTATGTTGTAAGAAAGTGGTCCAGTTTCATTCTTTTGCATGTAACTGTCATTTTTCCCAACAGCATTTGTTAAAGAGACTGTTTTTCCCCACTGTATCTTTTTTCCTGCTTTGTCAGAGATGAGTTGAGCATTTAGTTGTGGGTCCATTTCTGGGTTTTCTATTCTGTTCCATGGATTTATATGTCTGTTTTTGTACCAGTACCGTATTGTCTTGACTACAGCTTTGTAATATAGTTTGATATCAAGAATCAGGATGCCTGTAGTTTTGTTTCTCTCTTGCAGGATTGCTTTGGCTATTTGGGGTATTTTTTGTTTCCATACAGATTTTAGGATTGTTTGTTCTAGAGCAAAAAATGCTGGTGGTATTTTGATAGGTATTGCATTAAATGTGTAGATTACTTTGGGTGATATAGACATTTTAACAGTGTTTGTTCTTCCAATCCATAAACATGAAATGTTTTTCCATTTCTTTGTGTCCATCTATATTTCTTTCATAATTCTTCTAGAGTTATCAGTACAGATCTTTTACCTCTTTAGTTAGGTTTATTTCTAGTTATCTTATTCATGGTACAATTGTGTAAGGAGTCTATTCCTTGATTTCTTTTTCTGTCACTTCATTATTTGTGTATAGAAATGCAACAGATTTCTGCACGTTGATTTTTTTACACTGCGACTTTGCTGAATTTATCTATTAGCTCACGCAATTTTGCGGGGTAGGCTTTCAGGTTTTTCACATAGATTATCCTGTCCTCTGCAAATAGTGAAAGTTTCACTTCTTCCTTTCCAATTTGGATGCCTTTTATTTCTTTTTGTTTTCTGAATGCTGAGGCCAAGACTTCCAGTACTATGTTAAATAGTAATGGTGAAAGTTGATAACCTTGCCTTGTTCCTGATTGTAGGGGAAAGGCTCTCAGTTTTTCTCCCCATTGAGGATGATATTAGCTGTGGGTCTTTTGTATATGGCCTTTGTGATGTTAAGATGTTCCATCTATCCCTACTTTGTTGAGGTTTTTTTTTTTTAACCAAGAATGGATACTGTAATTTGCCAAATGCATTTGTTTTTGCATCTATTGAGAGACTCATATGGTTCTTATCATTTCTTTTATTGATGTGGTGTATCACGTTGATTGATTTGTGAATATTGAGCCATCCCTACAGCCCAGGAATAAGTTCCACTTGATTATCGTGAATAATTCATTTAATGTACTGTTGGATTCTATTTTCTAGTATCTTTTGGGAATTTTTGCATCCAGGGTCATCAGGGAATTGGCTTTTAATTCTTTTTTTAGTGAGGTCTTCGTCTGGTTTTGGAATCAAGGTAATTCTGGCCTCATAGAATGAGCTTGGAAGTTTTATTTCCATTTGTATCTTTTAGAACATTTTGAGAAATAGGTATTAACTCTTCCTTAAACGTCTGGTATAAGTCCCCTGGGAAGCCATCTGGACCAGGAATTTTGTTTGCTGGAAGATTTTTGTATGGTGATTCAATTTCTTTATGGGTCTGTTCAAATTTTCATTGTCTTCCTGTTTCAATTTTGGTATTTTGTGAGTGTCTAGGAATTTGTACATTTCTTTCAGATTGCCTACTATGTTGGCATATACTTTTTCATGGTATTCTCTTATAGTTTCTGTATTTCTGTGGTGTTGGTTGTGATGTTGCCTCTTTCATTTGTGATTTTATCTATTTGTGTCCTTTCTCTTTTCTTTTTGAGAAGTCTTGTTAGGGTATTGTCAATTTTGTTTATTCTTTCAATGAACCAGCTCTTGGTTTTATTGATATGCCTTAATGTATTTTATGGTTTCTAGATCATTTATTTCTGTTCTAATCTTTAATATTCCTTTTCTTCTGCTGACTTTGTGCTTTATTTGCTGTTCCTTTTCTAGATCCTTTAAGTATAGGTTAAATTGTGTATTGGAGACCTTTCTTGCTTCTTGAGATAGGCCTGAATCATAATATACTTTCCTCTTGGGACTGTCTTTCTTGCATCCCAAATGGTTCCGGACTGTAGTGTTTCCATTTTAATTGACTTACATGTATTTTTTATTTATTCCTTAATTTCCTGATTGAGCCATTCATTTTTAGTAGGATGGTTTTTAACCTCCATGTATTTGAGGCTTTCCAATTTTTTGTGTGTGGCGATTTCAAGCTTCATACCATTGTGATTTGAAAATATGCATGGTATGATCTCAAATTTTTTCTACCTATTGAGAGCTGATTTGTGACCAAGTGTGCAGTCTATTCTGGAAAATGTTCCATGTGCACTCCAGAAGAATGTGCATTCTGTTACTTTAGGATGAAAAGTTCTGAATATATCTGTTAAGTCCATCCAGTCCAGTGTGTCACTCAAAGCCATTGTTTCCTTGTTGATTTTCTGCTTAGATGATCTGTTAATTGTAAGTGGGGTGTTAAAGTCCTCTACTATTATTGCATTGATTATCAATGAGTTTTCTCATGTTTGTTATTAATTGATTTATATATTTGGGTGTTCCAATTGGAGACATAATTGTTTACAATTGTTAGATCTTGGTGGATAGACTCCTTAATTATAATATAATGCCCTTCTTTTTTGCTTGTTATAGTCTTTGTTTTAAAATCTAGCTTGTATGATGTGTTTGCTCCATCTTTTCTTTTGACATTCATTAGCCTGATAGATGGTTCTCCATCCCCTCACTTTCAATTTGCAGGGGTCTTTGGGTCTAAGGTGAGTCTCTTGTAGGCAACATATAGATGGGTCTTGTTTTGTAATCCATTCTGATACTCTATCTTCTGAATGGAGCCTTTAGTCCATTTACATTCAGAGAAATTATTGAAAGATATGAATATAGTGCCATTGTAGAGCTGGTGTTTCTGGTAATGTTCTCTGGTTCTTTGTAGTCTTTGTTATGTTGGGTTTTATTTTTCTCCAACCAAAGAGTCCCACTTAAAATTTGTTGCAAAGATGCTTTAGTGGTCATAAACTTGTTTGGTTTTGTTTTTCTGGGAAACTCTTTATCTCTCCTATTCTGAATGAAAGCCTTGCTGGATAAAGAACCATTGGCTGCATATTTTTTCCCCTACTGAACATGTTGAATATTTCCTGTCACTCCCTTCTGGCCTGCCAAGTTTCAGTGGACAGGTCTGCTACTAACTTTATATGTCTACCCTTGTAGGTTAAGAGCCTTTTGTCCCCAGCTGCTTCCAGAATTCTCATCTTTGTATTTTGAAAGTTTCACTGTGATATATAATGGTGTTCACCTGTTTTTGTTGATTTGGGGGGGGGTTCTCTGTCCTCCTGGACTTGAATGCCTGTTTCCTTCCCCAGATTAGGGAAGTTCTCAGCTATAATTTGTTCCAATAAACTTTCTATCTCCTTTTCTTACTTCTATCCCCTTTCTATCCCCTTTCTTACTTTCTGTTCTAATCTTTAATATTCCTTTTCTTCTGCTGACTTTGTGCTTTATTTGCTGTTCCTTTTCTAGATCCTTTAAGTATAGGTTAAATTGTGTATTGGGGACCTTTCTTGCTTCTTGAGATAGGCCTGAATCATAATATACTTTCCTCTTGGGACTGTCTTTCTTGCATCCCAAAAGGTTCCGGACTGTAGTGTAGTTTCTTCTTCTCAGACTCCTGTGATATGGATAGTGTTTTGCTGGATTGAATCACTGAGTTACCTAAGTCCCCTTTGATGATCCAATAGTTTCCTTTCCCTTTTCTTTTCAGCTTCCTTGTTTTCCATTATTTTATCTTATCATTTATTCTCTTCTCTGATTTTTAAATCCTTCTTGTGACTGTTGCTAGTCAATTTTACATCTCAGTTATAGCGTTCTTTATCGCAGCCTGACTAGTTTTTAGGTCTTTGATCTCAGTAGCAAGGGTTTCTCTGGTGTCTTCTATGCTTTTTATTCAAGTTCATCTCATAGTCTTATGACTGTTGTTTTAAGTTCTTGTTCACATATTTTGCCTATGTCTGTTTTGAGCAAGTCCCTGGCTGTAATTTCCTTTTTTAAAATTTCAATTCAGGTTAATTAACATATAGTGTAGTATTGGTTTCAGTAGAATTTATTAATTCATATAACATATACTTACATATAACACCCAGTGGTCATCCCAACAGTTGCCTTACTTAATCTGGCTGTGATTTATTCTTGACCATTCTTTTGGGGAGAAATTATCTGTCTTGTGATTTTGGCTAGGTTTCTGTCTTCTGTATGTTTGGAATGTTTATTTTATTTATATTGAGAGAGAGAAAGAGTGAGAAAAGAAAGGGGCAGAGGAAGAGAGAGACAATGTGAAGGAGGCTCCATACCCAGTGGGGAGGCTAATGTGAGGCTCGATTGCATGACTGCAAGATCATAACTTGGGGAAAAAATCAAGAGTCAGACGCTTAACTGAGCCACACAGGGGCCTCTTTTACATGTTTTAAAAGTTTCTTAGGTTTCCTACACCAAAGAGCAGTGCTATATTAAAAAACTTCATACATTGTCCAGGCCTGACACTTTAGGAAGTTTTCCTGAATGCTGTATGCAGTGTGTGATCCGCTATTGTGTTTTGGCTGCTCCTTCTCACTGGTTAGTCCACTGCAGAGTTCCTCCTTGCTTGTAGTTGGGAGTGTTTGGACTTTAACTAGGTGTTCTTTGATTTATTTGAATAAAAGGGGAAAAAGTAGGAAAAAAAAACCTGATCCAAAAATAAAGAGAAAAGGAAAATGAATAAAAAACCAAACATACAATCAAAAAACTATAAGCCTGATTCCAAAGAAAAGAACAGAAAGAAGCAAAAAAAAAAAAAAAAAAAAAAGAAAAGAAAAAAGAAAAAAAGAAAAAGCAACAAGGGAGAAAAGGAAATTAAAAAAAAAAACAAAAAAACTATGAACCTGATTAAAAAATAAAACAAAGAGGAAGAGGAAGAAGAAGAAGAAAGGAAGAAAGGAAGAAAGGAAAGGAAGAAAGAAAGAAAAGGAAGGAAGAAAGAAAGGAAGGAAGGAAGGAAAAAGAAAGAAGAAAGAAAGAAAGAAAGAAAGAAAGAACGCCTCGTTCTATTTCCACCAAAACATCAAGTGATGCCTTGAAGCACTCTATTTTCAGTACACTTGGTGAATAGGGTGCACTACCTGTGATGGTCTTCTGGGGAAGAGGCTCAGAGTCAATCTTGTCCCAGTAAATAAGCAGTTACCAGGCACGGGGGGGGGCAGGTTTGGAGTATGTGGGTCCTGCCTCTACTGGGGGCCACTGTGTTGCCCTCTGAAGTCCTACCATATTGGTGTTGGGGGACAATGGTGCCACCCTTATCTCTCATTCCCAGATAAGGGGTCTCACACCCTCCATTGTTCTGGAAGCCCTCACAAAGTAGGGAGGGCAGTCAGCTGACTCTGTGTCATAGCTCTCTTGTGCTTTTTTCTTCAGCGTGTGGCTGGGATTTAAAACTCAAGATCTTAAGGACCCAGAACTAAATGGACTGCCCTCCTCCTCTTGAGTAGAGCCTCTCCATGCTGTGTCTGATGTACTTTGTATCAGAAAAACAGTTCTACACCTGTGCAGTGTGAAGAATTTAAAGTGTACCACCACTAAAAGCAACAATAAGCCCTCTATGAGTGCCTCTATCACCTGCCAAAGAAAAGCCCTTTTCTGGCACCTACAGGGTCTTTTGTCCTTGGAGAGGAAATATACCCTCTGCCCAAAGTATTTCAGGAAGGGGAGTGCTTTCCCATTGTGCTCCAGAGATCACTACACATTTGCACTCTAGGGCCAACTCCTTCCTTCTACACAGGAGTGCATGCCACAGTTCCACTCTGGAGAAAGTCATGCACTTCCAAAACCTCAGTGTTTGAACTCCACATGCTGCTTGCAAAAAATCCCTGCTGTACTCAGTACCTCTAGCTCCACAGCCTGAGGTCCAGAGAGGTTTTCCTCTTGTGAAAACCCGATACCACATTCTTTCAATGCCTGCTTATCACTCTCCTTTTGCCTTTCCACAGAAAGGGTTCCCTTCCTTCCGTGGCATTGCTCTTTTTCTCTCCAATTCACTTCCATGAACCTTGAACTTTCCACAATGTCTCCCTCCAACAATGGAGATCCTTCTGCCAGTCTGCAGATCAATTTCCTGGGTGTTCCAAGTGAACTGACTGCAATACAACTGTGAGAAATGAGGATGGAGAGCCCAGCATCACCCTTCTTCCTGCCATCTAACTCCTCTCTTGAACCAAACTTTTCTAAACAAGCAAAACAAAACACACCTAGGATAGAGCTCTCTTTATTATTTCATTTTATTTTTTACCTCTTAATTGACAAGACAGAAGAATTCACCCATAAAGAACAGAAGTGATGTCAGGTATTTAATCAATACCGATATAAGTAATACGTCACAATTGAATTTAAAACCAGAATTACATGGATACTAACTGGATTTGAAAAAAGCATAGAAGACACTAAAGAATCCCTTACTGCAGAGACAAGAGAACTAAAAACTACACAGGCCAAAATTAAAAACGTTATAACTGAGATGCAAACCTGAATGGATGCCATGTCTTTCAACAATAGCTAAATTACGGAAAGAGCCTAAATATCCATCAACTGATGAATGGATAAGAAATTGTGGTTTATATACACCATGGAATACTACTTGGCAATGAGAAATAATGAAATATGGCCTTTTGTAGCAATGTGGATGGAACTGGAGCATGTCATGCTAAGTGAAATAAGTCATATAGAGAAAGATACCATATGTTTTCACTCCTATGTGGATCCTGAGAAACTTCACAGAAGATCATGGGAGAGGGGAAGGAAAAAAAAAGAGGAGGGAGCCATACCATAGGAGACTCTTAAAAACTGAGAATAGGAAGATGGCAGTGTAGGAGGATGCTGGGCTCACCGCGTCCTCCTGATCACTTAGATTCCACTGACATCTGCCTAAATAACCCATGAAACTGCCAGAAGACTAGCACAATGGACTCTCTGGAGCCAAGCATAGACAAGAGGCCCACGGAAGAGGGTAGGAAGGGCAGAGAGGCAGTGCGTGCTACATGGATTGGCGGGAGGGAGCTGGGGCGGTGGAAGGACAGCCTGCCTGGCAAGGCAGAGCCACCGAGTCTGACTTGCAAAACCGGAAGGGCTAGATGGAGTGAGTTCTGACAGCCAGCGGGACTTAACATCTGGAATGTTAAAAGTCAACGGCTCTGCTCGGAGAGTGGGAGGGCAAGAGGACACCGGGAGAGAGAGTTGTTGAGCCCTGGAAGACAGAGCTCAGCTTGGTGGGGAAGAAAAGTGCTGGCCAGCGCCATCCCCCTCTCCCATCCCCCAGCCGAAATCCCAAAGGGAACCAGTTCCCGACATCGAAGTTGCTTGCACCGTGCAAACACCCAATGCTGTACTTCTGTGGTTCCATTCCTCTGACGGGTCTGCCTCCCTCCTGATGCTGCAGGGCCCCTCCCACAGGGAACCACCGATGGCAAAGTGAGCTAAGCCTGTCCCTCCCGCCCCTGTGCACCTGGCGGATCCACCCCAGCTAATATGCCAGATCCCATCAAAGAAGCACCACAAGCTGGCAGTGTGCAAGTAACCCAGACAGGGGCCACACTACACCACAGTGAGTCCTGCCCCTGGGAGAGGGGAAGATAAGGTACACAACAGTCTGTGGCCCCAGGGGTGGGCTGGGGACACACATCGGGTCTGACTGTGGCCCTGCCCACCAACACAAGTTACTCCAGACAGCACGGGGGAAGTGCCCTGCGGTTTGGTGCCACTGCAGGGACTATCCAAAATGATGAAATGGAAGAATTCTCCTCAAAAGAAACTCCAGGAAGTAGTGACAACAAACGAATTGATCAAAAATGATTTAAGCAATATAATGGACCATGAATTTAGAATAATAGTCATCAAATTAATCGCTGGGCTTGAAAAAAGTATAGAGGACAGCAGAGAATCTATTGCTACAGAGATCAAGGGACCAAGAAACAGTCAGGAGGAGCTAAAAAATGATATAAATGAGGTGCAAAATAAAATGGAGGTGACAGCAGCTCGGATTGAAGAGGCAAAAGAGAGAATAGGTGAATTCGAAGATAAAATTAGCAAAAAGAAGAAGCTGAGAAAAAGAGATAAAAAAAATCCAGGAGTATGAGGGGAGAATTAGAGAACTAAGTGATGCAATCAAGCACAACAATATCCGTATAATAGGGATTCCAGAAGAGGAAGAGAAAGAGAAAAGGGCTGAAGATGTACTAGAACAAATTATAGTTGAGAACTTCCTCGATCTGGGGAAGGAAACAGGCATTGAAATCCAAGAGGCACAGAGAACTCCTTTCAGAAGTAATTTGAATCGATCTGTGTGACATATCACAGTGAAACTGACAAAATATAAGAATAAAGAGAGATTCTTCTTAGGAGGTTCTGGAAGATGGCGGCGTAGGAGGACACGGGGCTCACAGCACGTCCGGCCGATCACTTAGATTCCACCTACACCTGCCTAAAGAACCCAGAAAACCGCCAGAGGATTAGCAGAAGGGAGTCTCAGGAGTCAAGCGCAGACTAGAGGCCCACGGAAGAGGGTAGGAAGGGCGGCGAGGCGGTGCGCGCTCCACGGACTGGCGGGAGGGAGCCGGGGTGGAGGGGCGGCTCGCCGGCCAAGCAGAGCCCCCGAGTCTGGCTGGCAAAAGCGGAGGGGCCGGACAGACTGTGTTCCGACAGCAAGCGCGACTTAGCGTCTGGGAGGTCATAAGTTAACAGCTCTGCTCAGAAAGCGGGAAGGCTGGAGGACAAAGGGAGGGAGAGCTGCTGAGCCCCCGGACAGCAGAGCTCAGCTTGGCGGGGAACAAAGGCGCCAGCGCCATCTCCCCCGCCCATCCCCCAGCCAAAATCCCAAAGGGAACCAGTTCCTGCCAGGGAACTTGCTCGCTCCGCGCAAACACCCAACTCTGTGCTTCTGCGGAGCCAAACCTCCGGCAGCGGATCTGACTCCCTCCCGCTGCCACAGGGCTCCTCCTGAAGTGGATCACCTAAGGAGAAGCGAGCTAAGCCTGCCCCTCCAGCCCCCGTGCACCTTGCCTACCCACCCCAGCTAATATGCCAGATCCCCAGCAACACAAGCCTGGCAGTGTGCAAGTAGCCCAGACGGGACACGCCACCCCACAGTGAATCCCGACCCTAGGAGAGGGGAAGAGAAGGCACACACCAGTCTGACTGTGGCCCCAACAGTGGGCTGGGGGCAGACATCGGGTCGGACTGCGGCCCCGCCCACTAACTCCAGTTATACACCACAGCACAGGGGAAGTGCACTGCAGGTCCTCACCACGCCAGGGACTCTCCAAAATGACCAAACGGAAGAATTCCCCTCAGAAGAATCTCCAGGAAATAACAACAGCTAATGAACTGATCAAAAAGGATTTAAATAATATAACAGAAAGTGAATTTAGAATAATAGTCATAAAATTAATCGCTGGGCTTGAAAACAGTATACAGGACAGCAGAGAATCTCTCGCCATAAAGATCGAGGGACTAAGGAACAGTCACGAGGAGTTGAAAAACGCTTTAAACGAAATGCAAAACAAAATGGAAACCACAATGGCTCGGCTTGAAGAGGCAGAGGAGAGAATAGGTGAACTAGAAGATAAAGTTATGGAGAAAGAGGAAGCTGAAAGAAAGAGAGATAAAAAAAAATCCAGGAGTATGAGGGGAAAATTAGAGAACTAAGTGATACACTAAAAAAAAATAATATACGCATAATTGGTATCCCAGAGGAGGAAGAGAGAGGGAAAGGTGCTGAAGGGGTACTTGAACAAATTATAGCTGAGAACTTCCCTGAACTGGGGAAGGAAAAAGACATTGAAATCCAAGAGGCACAGAGAACTCCCTTCAGACGTAACTTGAATCGATCTTCTGCACGACATATCATAGTGAAACTGGCAAAATACAAGGATAAAGAGAAAATTCTGAAAGCAGCAAGGGATAAACGTGCCCTCACATATAAAGGGAGACCTATAAGACTCGTGACTGATCTCTCCTTTGAAACTTGGCAGGCCAGAAAGGCTTGGCACGATATCTACAGTGTGCTAAACAGAAAAAATATGCAGCCGAGAATCCTTTATCCAGCAAGTCTGTCATTTAGAATAGAAGGAGAGATAAAGGTCTTCCCAAACAAAAACTGAAGGAATTTGTCACCACGAAACCAGCCCTACAAGAGATCCTAGGGGGGATCCTGTGAGACAAAGTACCAGAGACATCACTACAAGCATAAAACATACAGACATCACAATGACTCTAAACCCGTACCTTTCTATAATAACACTGAATGTAAATGGATTAAATGCGCCAACTAAAAGACATAGGGTATCAGAATGGATAAAAAAACAAGACCCATCTATTTGCTGTCTACAAGAGACTCATTTTAGATCTGAGGACACCTTTAGATTGAGAGTGAGGGGATGGAGAACTATTTATCATGCTCCTGGAAGCCAAAAGAAAGCTGGAGTGGCCATACTTATATCAGACAAACTAGACTTTAAATTAAAGGCTGTAACAAGAGATGAAGAAGGGCATTATATAATAATCACAGGGTCTATCCACCAGGAAGAGCTAACTATTATAAATGTCTATGCGCCAAATACCCGAGCCCCCAGATATATAAAACAATTACTCATAAACATAAGCAACCTTATTGATAAGAATGTGGTCATTGCAGGGGACTTTAACACCCCACTTACAGAAATGGATAGATCATCTAGACACACAGTCAATAAAGAAACAAGGGCCCTGAATGATACATTGGATCAGATGGACTTGACAGATATATTTAGACCTCTGCATCCCAAAGCAACAGAATATACTTTCTTCTCGAGTGCACATGGAACATTCTCCAAGATAGATCATATACTGGGTCACAAAACAGCCCTTCATAAGTTTACAAGAATTGAAATTATACCATGCATACTTTCAGACCACAATGCTATGAAGCTTGAAATCAACCACAGGAAAAAGTCTGGAAAACCTCCAAAAGCATGGAGGTTAAAGAACACCCTACTAACGAATGAGTGGGTCAACCAGGCAATTAGAGAAGAAATTAAAATATATATGGAAACAAACGAAAATGAAAATACAACAATCCAAACGCTTTGGGATGCAGCGAAGGCAGTCCTGAGAGGAAAATACATTGCAATCCAGGCCTATCTCAAGAAACAAGAAAAATCCCAAATACAAAACCTAACAGCACACCTAAAGGAAATAGAAGCAGAACAGTAAAGGCAGCCTAAACCCAGCAGAAGAAGAGAAATAATAAAGATCAGAGCAGAAATAAACAATATAGAATCTAAAAAAACTGTAAAGCAGATCAACGAAACCAAGAGTTGGTTTTTTGAAAAAATAAACAAAATTGACAAACCTCTAGCCAGACTTCTCAAAAAGAAAAGGGAGATGCCCAAATAGATAAAATCATGAATGAAAATGGAATGATTACAACCAATCCCTCAGAGATACAAACAATTATAAGGGAATACTATGAAAAATTATATGCCAGCAAATTGGACAACCTGGAAGAAATGGACAAATTTCTAAACACCCACACTCTTCCAAAACTCAATCAGGAGGAAATAGAAAGCTTGAACAGACCCATAACCAGCGAAGAAATTGAATCGGTTATCAAAAATCTCCCAACAAATAAGAGTCCAGGACCAGGCTTCCCAGGGGAGTTCTACCAGACATTTAAAGCAGAGATAATACCTATCCTTCTCAAGCTATTCCAAGAAATAGAAAGGGAAGGAAAACTTCCAGACTCATTCTATGAAGCCAGTATTACTTTGATTCCTAAACCAGACAGAGACCCAGTAAAAAAAGAGAACTACAGGCCAATATCCCTGATGAATATGGATGCAAAAATTCTTAATAAGATACTAGCAAATCGAATTCAACATCATATAAAAAGAATTATTCACCATGATCAAGTGGGATTCATTCCTGGGATGCAGGGCTGGTTCAACATTCGCAAATCGATCAACGTGATATATCACATTAACAAAAAAAAAAGAGAAGAACCATATGATCCTGTCAATCGATGCAGAAAAGGCCTTTGACAAAATCCAGCACCCTTTCTTAATAAAAACCCTTGAGAAAGTCGGGATAGAAGGAACATACTTAAAGATCATAAAGGCCATTTATGAAAAGCCCACAGCTAACATCATCCTCAACGGGGAAAAACTGAGAGCTTTTTCCCTGAGATCAGGAACACGACAGGGATGCCCACTGTCACTGCTGTTGTTTAATGTAGTGCTGGAAGTTCTAGCATCAGCAATCAGACAACAAAAGGAAATCAAAGGCATCAAAATTGGCAAAGATGAAGTCAAGCTTTCGCTTTTTGCAGATGACATGATATTATACATGGAAAATCCGATAGACTCCACCAAAAGTCTGCTAGAACTGATACATGAATTCAGCAAAGTTGCAGGATACAAAATCAATGTGCAGAAATCAGTTGCATTCTTATACACTAACAATGAAGCAACAGAAAGACAAATGAAGAAACTGATCCCATTCACAATTGCACCAAGAAGCATAAAATACCTAGGAATAAATCTAACCAAAGATGTAAAAGACCTGTATGCTGAAAACTATAGAAAGCTTATGCAGGTAATTGAAGAAGATATAAAGAAATGGAAAGACATTCCCTGCTCATGGATTGGAAGAATAAATATTGTCAAAATGTCAATACTACCCAAAGCTATCTACACATTCAATGCAATCCCAATCAAAATTGCACCAGCATTCTTCTCGAAACTAGAACAAGCAATCCTAAAATTCATATGGAACCACAAAAGGCCCCGAATAGCCAAAGTAATTTTGAAGAAGAAGACCAAAGCAGGAGGCATCACAATCCCAGACTTTAGCCTCTACTACAAAGCTGTCATCATCAAGACAGCATGGTATTGGCATAAAAACAGACACATAGACCAATGGAATAGAATAGAAACCCCAGAACTAGACCCACAAACGTATGGCCAACTCATCTTTGACAAAGCAGGAAAGAACATCCAATGGAAAAAAGACAGTCTCTTTAACAAATGGTGCTGGGAGAACTGGACAGCAACATGCAGAAGGTTGAAACTAGACCACTTTCTTACACCATTCACAAAAATAAACTCAAAATGGATAAAGGACCTGAATGTGAGACAGGAAACCATCAAAACCTTAGAGGAGAAAGCAGGAAAAGACCTCTCTGACCTCAGCCGTAGCAATCTCTTACTCGGCACATCCCCAAAGGCAAGGGAATTAAAAGCAAAAGTGAATTACTGGGACCTTATGAAGATAAAAAGCTTCTGCACAGCAAAGGAAACAACCAACAAAACTAAAAGGCAACCAACGGAATGGGAAAAGATTTGCAAATGACACATCGGACAAAGGGCTAGTATCCAAAATCTATAAAGAGCTCATCAAACTCCACACCCGAAAAACAAATAACCCAGTGAAGAAATGGGCAGAAAACATGAATAGACACTTCTCTAAAGAAGACATCCGGATGGCCAACAGGCACATGAAAAGATGTTCAACATCGCTCCTTATCAGGGAAATACAAATCAAAACCACACTCAGATACCACCTCACGCCAGTCAGAGTGGCCAAAATGAAGAAATCAGGAGACTATAGATGCTGGAGAGGATGTGGAGAAACAGGAACCCTCTTGCACTGTTGGGGGGAATGCAAATTGGTGCAGCCGCTCTGGAAAGCAGTGTGGAGGTTCCTCAGAAAATTAAAAATAGACCTACCCTATGACCCAGCAATAGCACTGCTAGGAATTTATCCAAGGGATACAGGAGTACTGATGCATAGGGGCACCTGTACCCCAATGTTTATAGCGGCACTCTCAACAATAGCCAAATTATGGAAAGAGCCTAAATGTCCATCAACTGATGAATGGATAAAGAAATTGTGGTTTATATACACAATGGAATACTACGTGGCAATGAGAAAAAATGAAATATGGCCTTTTGTAGCAACATGGATGGAGCTGGAGAGTGTGATGCTAAGTGAAATAAGCCATACAGAGAAAGACAGATACCATATGGTTTCACTCTTATGTGGATCCTGAGAAACATAACAGAAACCCATGGGGGAGGGGAAGGAAAGAAAAAAAAAAAAAAGAGGTTAGAGTGGGAGAGAGCCAAAGCATAAGAGACTGTTAAAAACTGAGAACAAACTGAGGGTTGATGGGGGGTGGGAGGGAGGGCAGGGTGGGAGGGAGGGCAGGGTGGGTGATGGGTATTGAGGAGGGCACCTTTTGGGATGAGCACTGGGTGTTGTATGGAAACCAATTTGACAGTAAATTTCATATATTAAAAAAAAAAAAAGAATAAAGAGAAATTTCTGAAAGCAGCTAGGGATAAACATGCTCTAACATAAAGGGAGACCGATAAAACTCGTGATCTATCTACTCAAACTTGGCAGGCCAGAAAGGAATGGTAGGAAATCTTCAATGTGATGAACAGGAAAAATATACAGCCGAAAATCCTTTATCCAGCAAGTCTGTCATTTAGACTAGAAGGAGAGATAAAGGTCTTCCCAAACAAAAACTGAAGGAATTCATCACCACTAAACCAGCCCTACAAGATATCCTAAGGGGGATTCTGTGAGTGAAATTTTGCAAGGACCACAAAGGCCCAGAGACATCACTACAAGCATGAAACCTACAGACATCATAGTGACTCTAAACCCATATCTTTCAATAATAACACTGAATGTAAATGGACTAAATTCACCAAACAAAAGACATAGGGTATCAGAATGGATAAAAAAAACCCAAGACCCATCAAGTTGCTGTCTACAAGAGACTTATTTTAGACATGAGGACACCATGAGATTGAAAGTGAGGGGATGGAGAACTATCATGCTACTGGAAGTCTAAAGAAAGCTGGAGTAGCCATACTTATATCAGACAAACTAGACTTCCAATAAAGTCTGTAACAAGAGATGAAGAAAGGCTTTATATAATAATTATCCATCAGGAAGTGCTAACAATTACAAATGTCTATGTGCCGAATATGGGAGCCCCCAAATATATAAAACAATCACAAACATAAGCAACCTTATTGATAAGAATCTGGTAATTGCAGGGGACTTTAATACTCTACTTACAATATTGGATCAATCATCTAGACACAGGATCAATAAACAAGGGCCCTGAATGATACATTGGATCAGATGGACTTGACAGATATATTTAGAACTCTGCATCCCAAAGCAACACAATATACTTTCTTCTCGAGTGCACATGGAACATTCTCCAAGATAGATCACATACTAGGTCACAAAACAGCCCTTCATAAGTATACGAGAATTGAGATCATACCATACATAATTTCAGACCACAATGCTATGAAGCTTGAAATCAACCACAGGAAAAAGTCTGGAAAACTCCAAAAGCATGCAGGTTAAAGAACACCATAATAAAGAATGAATGGGTCAAACCGGCAATTAGAGAAGAAATTTAAAAATACATGGAAACAAATAAAAATGAAAATACAACAATCCAAATGCTTTGGGATGTAGCAAAGGCAGTCCTGAGAGGAAAATACATTGCAATCCAGGCCTATCTCAAGAAACAAGAAAACTCCCAAATACAAGATCTAACAGCCCACCTAAAGGAACTAGAAGCAGAACAGCAAAGACACCCCAAACCCAGCAGAAGAAGACGAATAATAAAGATCAAAGCAGAAATATACGATATAGAATCTAAAAAAACTGTAGAGCAGATCAATGAAACCAAGAATTGGTTTTTTGATAAAATAAACAAAATTGATAAACCTCTAGCCAGGCTTCTCAAAAACAAAAGGGTGATGACCCAAATAGATATAATCATGAATGAAAATGGAATTATTACAACCAATCCCTCAGAAATACAAGCATCAGGGAATACTATGAAAAATTACATGCCAACAGACTGGACAACCTGGAAGCAATGGACAAATTCCTAAACACCCACACACTTCCAAAACTCACATGAAGAAATAGCTTGAACCTACCCATAACCAGTGAAGAAATTGAATCAGTTATCAAACATCTCCCAACAAATAAGAGTCCAGGACCAGATGGCTTCGCAGGGGAATTCTACCAGACATTTATTTTTTATTTTATTATTTTTATTTTTTTTAAACGTTTATTTATTTTTGAGACAGAGAGAGACAGAGCATGAATGGGGGAGGGTCAGAGAGAGGGAGACACAGAATCTGAAACAGGATCCGGGCTCTGAGCTGTCAGCACAGGGGCCCGATGCGGGGCTCGAACCCACGGACCGCGAGATTGTGACCTGAGCCGAAGTCGGCGCTCAACCGACTGAGCCACCCAGGCGCCCCACTACCAGACATTTAAAGCGGAGATAATACCTATCCTTCTCAAGCTTTTCCAAAAAATATAAAGGGAAGGAAAACTTCTAGACTCATTCTATGAAGCCAGCATTACTTTGATTCCCAAACCAGACAGAGACCCAGCAAAAAAAGAGAACTACAGGCCAATGTCCCTGATGAATATGGATGCAAAAATTCTCAATAAGATACTAGCAAATCAAAATCAACAGCATATAAAAAGAATTATTCACCATGATCAAGTGGGATTCATTCTTGGGCTGCAGGATTGGTTCAACATTCACAAATCAATCAATGTTATACATCACATTAATAAAAGAAAAGAACCATATGGTCCTGTCTATCGATGCAGAAAAAGCATTTGACAAAATTCCGTATTTTTTCTTAATAAAAACCCTGGAGAAAGGATAGAAGGAACATACTTAAACATCATAAAAGCCATTTATGAAAAGCCCACAGCTAATATCCTTAATGGGGAAAAACTGAGAGCTTTCCCCCTGAATACAGCAACGTGACAGGGATGTCCATTCTCACCACTGTTGTTTAACAAAGTGTTGGAAGTTCTAGCATCAGCAGACAACAAAAGGAAATCAAAGGCATCAAAATTGGCAATGACGTTGTTAAGCTTTCACTTTTTGCAGATGACATGATATTATACATGGAAAACCTGATAGACTCCACCAAAAGTCTGCTAGAACTGATACATTGGTTCAGCAAGTTGCAGGATAAAAAATCAACGTACAGATATCAGTTGCATTCTTATACACTAATATTGAACAGCAAAAAGACAAAGAAACTGATTCCATTCACAGTTGCACCAAGAAAGATAAAATACCTGGGAGTAAACCTAACCAAAGATGTAAAAGATCTGTATGCTGAAAACTATAGAAAGCTTATGAAGGAAATTGAAGAAGACATAAAGAAATGGAAAAACATTCCGTGCTCATGGATTGCAAGAATAAATATTGTTAAAGTGTCAATACTACCCAAAGCTATCTACACATTCAATGCAATCCCAATCAAAATTGCACCAGCATTCTTCTCGAAACTAGACCAGGCAATCCTAAAATTTGTATGGAACCACAAAAGACCCCGAATAGCCACAGTAATTTTGAAGAAGACCAAAGCAGGAGGCATCACAATCCCACACTTTAACCTCTACTACAAAGCTGTAATCATCAAGACAGCATGGTATGGGCACAAAAACAGACACATAGACCAAAGGAATCGAATAGAGACTCCAGAATTGGACCCACAAATGTATGGGCAAGTATTCTTTGACAAAGCAGGAAAGAATATCCAATGGAAAAAAGAGTCTAACAAATGGTGCTGGGAGAGATGGACAGCAACATGCAGAAGAATGAAACTAGGTCACTTTTTTACACCATTCACAAAAATAAACTCAAAATGGATAAAGGACCTGAATGTGAGACAGGAAACCATCAAAACCCTAGAGGAGAAAGCACGAAAACACCTCTCTGACCTCAACAGCAGCAATTTCTTCTTGACACATCTCCAAAGGCATGGGGATTAAAAGCAAAAATGAACTATTTGGACTTCATGAAGATAAAAAGCTTCTGCACTGCAAAGAAAATAATCAACAAAACTAAAAGGCAACCAACGGAATGGGAAAAGATATTTGCAAATGACCTATTGGACAAAGGGCTAGTATCTAAAATCTATAAAGAGCTCACCAAAGTCCACGCCCAAGAAAACAAATAATCCAGTGAAGAATTGGGCAAAAAACATGAATAGACACTTTTCTAAAGAAGACATCCAGATGGCAGTGCAGAAGCTTATCTTCATGAGGTCCCAATAGTTCATTTTTGCTTTTAATTCCCCTGCCTTTGGAGATGTGTCAAGAAATGGCTGCAGCTGAGGTCAGAGAGGTTTTCCCCTGCTTTCTCCTCTAGGGTTTTGATGGTTTCCTGTCTCACATTCAGGTCTTTTATCCATTTTGAGTTTATTTTTGTGAATGGTGTAAGAAAGTGGTCTAGTTTCATTCTTCTCATGTCACTTTCCAGTTCTCCCAGCACCATTTGTTAAAGAGACTCTTTTTTCCATTGGATATTCTTTCCTGCTTTGTCAAAGAATACTTGCCCATACATTTGTGGGTCCAATTCTGGAGTCTCTATTCGATTCCTTTGGTCTATGTGTCTGTTTTTGTGCCCATACCATGCTGTCTTGATGATTACAGCTTTGTAGTAGAGGTTAAAGTGTGGGATTGTGATGCCTCCTGCTTTGGTCTTCTTCAAAATTACTGTGGCTATTCGGGGTCTTTTGTGGTTCCATACAAATTTTAGGATTGCCTGGTCTAGTTTCGAGAAGAATGCTGGTGCAATTTTGATTGGGATGGCATTGAATGTGTAGATAGCTTTGGGTATTGACATTTTAACAATATTTATTCTTGCAATCCATGAGCACGGAATATTTTTCCATTTCTTTGTATTGTCTTCAATTTCCTTCATAAGCTTTCTATAGTTTTCAGCATACAGATCTTTTACATCTTTGGTTAGGTTTACTCCTAGGTATTTTATGAGTCTTGGTGCAAGTGTGAATGGTATCAGTTTCTTTTTCTGTTTGCTTCGTTATTGGTGTATAAGAATGCAACTGATTTCTGTAAATTGATTTTTTATCCTGCAACTTTGCTGAACCCATGTATCAGTTCTAGCAGACTTTTGTGGAGTCTGTCAGGTTTTCCATGTGGAGTATCATGTCATCTGTAAAGAGTGAAAGTTTTACTTCATCTTTGCCAATTTTGATGTCTTTGATTTCCTTTTGTTGTCTGCTGATGCTAGGACTTCCAATATTATGTTAACAGTGGTGAGAGTGGACATTCCTATCGTGTTGCTGATTTCAGGAGGAAAGCTCTCAGTTTTTCCCCATTGAGGATATTAGCTGTGGGCTTTTCATAAAAGCTGTGGACGTCTATGATATTTAGGTATGTTTTTTCATCCAACTTTCTTGAGGATTTTCATCAAGAAAGGATGTTGTATTTTGTCAAATGCCTTTTCTGCATCTATTGACAGGACCTTATGGTTCTTACCTTTTATTTTATTAAAGCGATGTATGACATTGATTGATTTGCGAATATTGAATCAGCCCTGCAGCCCAAGAATGAATCCCACTTGATCATGGTGAATAATCTTTTTTTACGTGCTGTTGAATTCAATTTGCTAGTATCTTGAGAATTTTTGCATCCATATTCATCAGAGATAGTGGCCTGAAGTTCTCTTTTTTTGCTGGGTCTCTGCCTAGTTTGGGAATCAAAGTAATGCTGGATTCATAGAATGAGTCAGGAAGTTTTGCTTCTCTTTCTATGTTCAGGAACAGCTTGAGAAAGATAGGTATTAATTTTGCTTTAAATATCTGGTAGAATTCCCCAGTGAAGCCATCTTGTCTAAGACTCTTATTTGTTGGGAGATTTTTGATGACTTATTCAATTTCTTCACTATTTATGGGTCTGTTCAAATTTTCTATTTCTTCATGTTTGAGTTTTGGTAGTGTGTGGGTATTTAGAAATTTGTCCATTTCTTACAGTTTATCCATTTTGTTGGCATATAATTTTTCATAGTATTCCCTAATAATTCTTTTATATTTATGGAGGGCTATTTTGTGACCCAGTATGTGATCTATCTTGGAGAATGTTCCTTGTGCACTTGAAAAGAAAGTATATTCTGCTGTTTCAATCTGAAAGTGTCCTCAGGTCTGAAATGAACCTCTTGTAGAGAGCCAATGATAGGTCTTATTTTTTATGCAATCTGATACACTCTGTCTTTCAATTTGACCATTTAGCCCATTTACACTAGATTTTATTACTCAAAGGTATCAGTTTAGAATCATTGTGTTATCTGTAGGTCTCATGTTTGTAGTGATTTCTCTGTTACTTTGTGGTCTTTGCAACATTTCACTCACACAATACCCCTTAGGATATTTGTAGGGATGATTTAGTGGTGATGAATTCCTTCAGTTTTTGTTTGGGAAAACCTTTATCTCTCCTATTCTGAATGACAAGCTTGTTGTATAAAGGATTCTTGGCTGCATATTTTCCTATTCACCACATTGAAGATTTCCTACTGTTCCTTTCTGGCTTGCCAAGTTTCAGTAGATAGGTATGCTACTATTCTTATGTTTCTATCTTTGTATGTTAAGATTTGTTTACCCCTAGCTACTTTCAGAATTCTCTCTTTATCCTTTTACTGTGCCAGTTTCACTATGATATATCATGCAGAAGATCGCTTCAAGTTGTGTCTGAAGGGAGTTCTCTGTGCCTCTTGGATTTCAATGTCTGTTTCCTTCCCCAGATTGGGGAAATTCTCAGCTATGATTTTTTCAAGTACACCTTCAACCCCTACTCTTTTCTTCTGGAATTCCTGTGACACTGATATTGTTCCATTTGATTGCATCACTTAGTTCTCTGATTCTTCCCTCTTGTTCCTGGATTTTTAAAAATCTTTTTATCAGCTTCCTCTTTTTCCATAATTTTATCTTCTAATTCACCTTTTCTCCCTTCTGCCTCTTCAATCCGCACTGTGGCCACCTCCATTTTATTTTTCATTTATACCATTTTTTAATTTCTCATGACTATTTTTTACTTCTTTGATCTCTGCGCTAATAGATTGTCTTCTAAACCTTTTTCAAGCCCAGTGATTAGTCTTATGACTATTATTCTAAATTCTTGTTCAGTTATATTGCTTATATCTGTTTTGATCAATTCTTTAGCTGTCACTTTGTCCTGGAATTTCTTTTGAGTAGAATTCTTCTGTTTCATCATTTTGGCTAGTTTTCTGTCCCTTATGAGTTTTAAAAGTTTTTAATAAAAGGGAGGTCATACACTGTCTAGAGCGTGGCCCTTCAGGAGGTAGATTTTGGAGAACTTTACTTCTTCTCTATCGTGACTTTGGCTATTTTATTTCTCTACTCATAGTGATGTTTTGGACCCTTCATGAGGTGTCCTGTGATTTGTTCCTTGCAGTAGCCCTGAAAAGGAAAACAAACAGGCAAAAAAACAGGCAAAGAGGAAACATGCAAAAATATATACAAATAACACAAAAAAATGAATTAAAACACACACACATACACAAACAACCAAACAAAAAAAAAGAGTCCAAAAACAAAATAACAGAAATACCAGCTACAAATAAAGATCAGGGTGGAGGCAGTGCTGATGGAAGAGCACACACAAAGAAAGAAATGATGGGCGGGGCAAAGAGAAAATAAACATTGACTGGCAGAGAGACTAAATGGCTTAACCCAGAGAGAAAGGAAAATAAAAAAGGAGGCAGGGGAAAAGAAACGAAGATTAAGTTACCCAGAGAAGCTCTGTCTTGATTATTCCAGAGAGAGAAGGAAAGTACAGGAGATGTAGAACATATATCAATGGAATGGATTAAATATGTCTGCTTAAACAAACCAACAGATTAACCAGCCTAGAGGAGGGAAGAGATAGAAAAGGAGAATATATCTAAATAAAAACAATTGTCCTGCAATTAATACAAGTTGTGCAGCATCACTGTTCTGGATGATGGAGCTGTCTGGTTGCACAGCATTTATCTGGCTCCAGCAGATACGCATTTACCTGACACAGAGGGGCGTGGTTTGGTGTAGGTTGGTTCCACCTCCACTATGGGCCCCAGGATTGATCCCCGAGGCCCCGCCTTGGTAGTGGTAGTGGGGAAACTGGCGATCCCACCGTTTCTTCTCCATGACCCGATGGACTCCTTTTGATTCATCCTCACTGTGCCATGGGTGCAGACATGTTGGTCCTTCTCACTCTACCAACTCCCCTGGCCTAACGCTTGTCTAGGATTCAAAGTCCCCCTCTGTGTGCTCTGGCATGGAAGCCCCTTTCTGTGCGGCTTGATATGTGATCTTGGTTGGTTTTGTATGTGCTGCCACACTTCAGGGAGGACCGCCTTTTCCTTCTGTGGACTGTGCCACTGAACTCACCATGGAGCCCGGGGGTGGCGGATGCAAGCAGGCTTTGTCTTTTCTCACAGCATTTCAGGGAGGGGCTGCTTTCTCCTACTGCGGACTGTTTCCTCGACTTAGCCACTGAGCCCGTGGATGGCAGACACAGACAGGCTTTGTCCTATCGTGCAGCCCTCCAGGGAGGGGACCACTTCCTCCTACTGTGGACTGTGCCACTCTTCCACCAGCAAACCCAGGGATGGCTCCCCTCCTCCCCAGGTGCATGAACAGGAAGATGGCCCCAGTTCAAAGAAAGCCCTGCAGGTAGAGATAGCATCTGAGTCCCAGACTGAGGTTTTTTCTCTTGTCCAGATACTGTCCTCCACTTCTCAGCCACTCTTTCTGTTCCCTTTGTGTCTCCACAGAAGGCGATTCCTCCCCTCCATGCCTTCATGGCTGTTTTTATTTTCCCCCAGTTTGCTACCACTCACCTATGGTTTCTCAAGTTGTCTCGTTTTCTTCCCAGTAGATACAGTCTCTTTTCCTCCCAGACTCTTGGGGTTCAAAGTCCTTTGGCTTCAGCACTTCTTTGAGAGACGCAGAAAGTATGGATCCCCCTACTTCTCCACAATGTTGACCCGCCCGCTCTGTATGCCACTTTCCTTATAGCTTCCTGCATAAGATTTCAAACACTTCTAACTCATTCAAACAAGATTTTAGTTGAAAGATTGTTTTTGCACAGTATTGTGTCACTGAGTTGAGTTTAAGCACTTTTATTAGAAACTCAAAGCAAGTGGCATATACTCAACTATGTGAAAGAACACTGGGGAGAAACTATTTTAAAACTGACATCATGTTTCCTTAAGTTAGAAGTGTTTGAAAATCTATGTGGGAAACAAGAAAAGTTCCCTACACTTAACTCTGTGAAACAATACTGGAGAAACCAACGATCTTTCAACTAATTCTTTTAAAAGTAGTTAAGTGTTTGAAACCCTTCGCAGGGAAGTATAAGGAAAGTGCCCCTATACCCAAGTCTGTGGAACAACACTGTGGAGAAATAATCTTCCCGCTAATTTTATATTTTTATAGGTAAGAAGTTTTTGAAATCCTATGCAGTAAAGCATAGGGAAAGTGCCATACATTCAACTCTGTGCTATAACACAGTAAAAACCGCGGTTCAACTAACACAATTTTTCACTAAAATAAAAGTGTGGAAATTCTGCGAGGAAAAACGAGGAAAGTATCATGTGCTCAACTCTGTAAAATAATGTTGAAAAACCATCTTTCCACTAGATTTTTGATTCACTGATTTTGAATTGTTTAAGACCTATGTGGGGGTCTGTAAGGAAAGTGCCATACACTCAACTCTGTAAAAAAGAACACTGGAGAAATCATCTTCCAACTAACTTCTTGATTCACTAAAGTTGAAGTGTTTGAAAACCTATGCAGAGAACTATGAGGAAAGTGACATATACTCAACTCCATGAAAAAATACTTCAGAGAAATCCCATCTTTAACATCTTCTTTCACTAAGAAGTGTTTGAAAACCTATGCAGGGCCTATGCAGAAAGTGCCATGTACTCAACTCTGTCAAACAACACTTTGGCAAACCATCTTTCAACAAACACACCAAACTAACGTCTTTCACATATACCACAAAATAACCAACATGTAGCCAACACTCACTAAGATCCATGCACCAAGCACACACCAACATATAGCATTTATACCCCACAAAGAGCACACATAATCCTTACACACTGCCTATATAACACATAAGCCCCCAACATATACCACATTTACAAAACAAACCACAACACACATAAAGTACCACACAGTCACACTTCGTACATAGAACTCTCATGTGCTCTTTCTTATACTGCTTATAAATCACATAAAGACACACACCACATATATACCACACCAACAGTTTACATGGAAAGTACACAACACACATGCATCATATACACAAAACATAAATCACACAGACCAAATGCCACATGTACATCACACCACATACACAGCACACATATTCCATGCACACGTTTTCCATATACCATGCACAGACATACACATACACTAGAGAAATACTGCTTATAAACCATATACATACACCCCTTAAATACACCACACACCAAACACAACTCCAACACATTCCACGTATATCAAAATTCTGAACCACACACACACACACACATTACAAATACAAAATCCACATATACACAACACAGGTGACATGTGTGACACATGTCACACCCACAACACATACACAATTATATAGCCATCAAACACACCCAACCTTCACCACACAAGAGCTACACAGAAATCATACAAATACCACACATATATTATAGACATCCCACAAATAGACCACAAATACAGCACACATATATTCCATATACACATACAACACACACACCACCAAACTGATCTTTCACATACTCACCAGATACAAACTACATACACACCACATACAACACATATATCACATGCATCACACTCACATCACACACAGACCCACACACACCAAACTTACATAAACAAGCATAAATATGACACACACACAGTACAAACATCACACATTTACTATACACACTCACAAACACAATTCAAACACTACTCACACACCACACATATCACACACACGCATACACCAACCACACATATATCAACAAAAATACAACACAAACATTACACACACATATTGCACACACCACGCCTAAAACACACCTCATGCACACAACACACATCTAAAACAGACTGACACTACAGATACACTATAGATATAGGGAACACATACACCAAATATACATCTCAGATGCACAATATGGAAATCACAATTTCATTGCACACACAATACACTCTATATGCATCACAATTAGAAAACATATTCACAAACACACCATGTGCACAGAACAAATACATAAAATATACACCACAAACACCACACAGAGAATAGCGTCACCAAAAAACATGACACATTGACACACACACACACCACACATGCGCCACACATATATCACCTACATCACACACACCACACACCCAATTCAAATGTACCACACCAATGAATACAACACAGATTAAATGCATATGCTCCCCACACACCACACATTTATCACAGACACACCACACATCCAACACACGTTTATCAAGTATACAATACATATACACATATAACATACACAGTGCCCCAATCCTCAAAATGCCAACACTCACCAGAAACATGCACACACACACACACACACAGAACTCATATACTGCACATACACTGGGTGAATACACACACCACATACGTAATGCATACACACCAAACACCAAACAACACTAACCACATATCTTAAAACACATACATGATATAAACATTATAACCACACACAGACCGCACATACTACATACACTCCCAGACATCCCACAAACACCACTCACACACTACACAAATATCACACACACATCACACCTAGAATAATCACCAACCGCACTTTTTCCAAACACAGGCACAGAACACGCACACACCTCTACATCACCCACACCATACCTATACCACCACACCACACATTGACCTCACACACGCTACACAAAGAACACATATAAATTAGACTGACTTACACCACCATATACCATAGATACACACCCACACCCACACATATACCCTCCAAAACATGCCAAATAAATGCCACAAACAGCAATATGTACATCACATTTTTACTGCACACACACCACCTGTCACATTCACATGTACAGCACACAGAATTCAAACACACAGCACACACAACAGACACAAAACCTATATATCACACACAGCCTTACACCACACAAATACCATTCCCATACACACATATACTGCACTCACACACATATACCAGACATTCACAACTCATACACTGTGCACACCACAGAAACACAACACATAAACCTTATGCACACACCACACACAAAACACCCATGCTACCCATACACCATGCACACACCACACATATGACACACCAACCAAGCATACACAGAAATGCTACATGTACAACACACACATAGCCTGCATACATTGCACAGATACCACAAAAACCTCCACATGTACAACACTCACACCCCACACATATGCCATATCCCTCATACAAGACATATGCTCTCATGCCACACAAATATATGACACACACACTACCCATATGCCACAAATATACCACAAGGACACCACACAAATATACATGACATACACAGAATAGACTCATAACACCTACACCACAGACACCACACACACTGCCAATTCCACACACAGACACATAAACCAATCATTTTCATTGTATACACTACACATGCACCCAGATGCTGCCCATCTAGAACACGCATACTTCACGTGACACACACCATACATATGGTAAACATATATACCACATACATGACACGTATACCACAAAATAACCACAAAAGTCCCCCCCCACACAGACCACACATACAACCTCTACAGCAAAAGGACACATCACACAACTTATGTTTCCACATGTACATAAACACAGAAACACCACTCACAGAACACAGATACCACACACAGAAACAAAGCACCTAAGCCAACATCAAACGCACAAAACACATACCATTCATTATGCACACACACATACAGAGAATACATATGACACTGATGAATACATATGACACACACACCAAAAAACACACATAAAACACAGACATACACCACATGTACACCATAGGTATACCTCCCACACACTCCATGTATACCACACCCATGCTAAATAGGCATAGCCACCCCAATTTTACACCACACCATACACTCATATGTACCATATATAGAAGACATATTTCACTAACATACCTTATATACACAATTCCACAGCATATACATCACAAAGACAGTATAATATCACCACACTTTAAACATGTGTGTTTAAAATTTTTTAACGTTTATTTATTTTTGAGGCAGAGAGAGAGCATGAACGGGCGAGGGTCACAGAGAGAGGGAGACACAGAATCTGAAACAGGCTCCAGGCTCTGAGCTGTCAGCACAGAACCTGACGCGGGGCTCGAACCCACGGACCGTGAGATCATGACTTGAGCCGAAGTCGGACGCTTAACCGACCGAGCCACCCAGGCGCCCAAACATGTGTGTTTAAACACACACACCCTACATATGTCAATCACTGTACCACAAATACATACAAATAACACCTATACACACTACACAGACCACACTTTGTGTATACTGCACATGTAAACCACATTCACAACTCATATATACCACACGCACAGACAATTCACATGTAAACCACACTGTAACCAATATTAAGATCTATACACACTGCACACACCACAGATGTTACACACACAAATACACACAAAGCACGAACCATACACCTATACTGCAGACACACTGCACATATTCAACACACATACTCAAATGCACCACACAAATACCACTCACAGGGACACATACTTCACACTCACACCTACCCACCACACAACACCTTATTCAACACAAACACACTCAAATACATCACTGAAATATCACTCAGAGGAACACATACTTCACACACACACCACACCACACCTTCACCACAAATACACAGCAAATATACCTCATGCATGCTCAGCACACACAAACCACACACAACATATTCCATACACACATACCAAACTCCACTTATTTTCCATATATACCACACATACAGAAAACACATGCACCAACACTCAAAACATACACAACTCTCACACAAAAGATACACTATTCTTTCAAAGAAATACACACACACCACATATACTCCACAGAACCAACACATAAACAACAACACAAACAGGTACATCAGTTTCACCACACACCCTACACATACATGATCCACACCTACAACACTCATATTTCACAGACGCTGCACACAAGACACTCAACATAAATAGCAACACACATATTCCCAATGTTACAATACACATATTCCACATATACCACAAAAGCACACATACCACACATACACCAAACATCACACATAGAGCAATGTATATACACAGCATGCATATACCACACACACTACACATAAAGTATTACTGCACATATAACATGCCTGTACAAAATAAAACACACATGACGCATATTCAAACATATTTGCCACACACGACTTATATACCACACACAAACAACATACATGTCGTACGAAAACCATCCAC
>NC_064815.1:18458197-18479776 GCF_023721935.1 Panthera uncia | reverse complement strand
TCTCCCTCAACAACATCAACAACAACAACAACAACAACAACAACAACGAGCCAAGTATAGAACTGATGGCAGGTGGCTCTCTAACTGGGGAAGAGGAGTTAGACCATAGGTAGGACCAGCTTTTCTCAGGATTTGCTTACAAATTCTAGCAATAGCTGACCAGAGAGGAAAAGCCCTCAGAGGTGGATCTTGAAAGCTCCTCAGCTGGGGAACTAAGTTGGTCAGGCATGTGCTGCCACCTGGCTGGAATAAGTCCTTTAAGGTGGAGAGGACAGAAGCTGCAGGAAGTAGTAGAGCCAATGGCAATTTTGTGTACAGGGACTTAAACACCAACCTCCTGGGAATAAGCACCTGTTTATCCCCAGGGCAGAGCATGTAGGAGGAGTTGAACTCTTGTTAAATGGTTGATGGGAACCACAACAGCAACCCAAACCCGAAGCTTCCTGTCATTTTTCAGGGGTGGTTCTTAGGAAAGCTCTGTCATTGACCATCCCACCCATTCCAATCCCCTGCAGCCACAACCCAACTCAACCCACCCCAGCTAATCTGGAGCTCGGGCTAGAGGCTTCTGCAGACAAAGGTACTGAGCAGAGCTGGCTTGAGGGCCAGAAGGGATAGGGTACTCTGAGAGAAAGAAGAGGTGGTTTTTATCTTTTTTTCTTTTTTGACAGAGAGGGAGAGAAAGAGAGAGAGAGAGAGAGAGAGAGCGCGCATGAGCTAGGGAGGGGCAGATGAAGAGGGAGGGAGAGAATCTTAAGCAGGCTCCATGCAGGATCCACTATTAGATCATGACCTGAGCTGAAATCAAGAGCTCAACTGACTGAGCCATCCAGGCGCCCCCATCTTCCTCATTTTACCGGAGACTTCATTTATCAGGCACATTCAGGTGTGTCTTCTCATTTGATCTTTATCTTTCAAGTCGATTTTCAGATAGGCATGATAGAGTTCATTGCTCCCATTTCACAAGTGAGACCACTGAGGTCAAGAATAGTTAAGCAGATGGGAGACCCAGACTCAAAGGGACCCATAACTTCTTTCTTTCTTTTCTTTCTTTCTTTCTTCCTTTCTTTCTAATGTTTATTTATTTTTGAGAGACAGAGAATGGGTGTGTGCACATGAGCGGGGGAAGGACAGAGAGAGAGGGGGGACAGATGATCCTAAGTGGGCTCTGTGCTGACAGCAGAAAGCCTGATGTGGGGTTCAAACTCATGAATTGTGAGATCATGACCTGAGCTGAAGTGGGACGCTTAATCAACTGAGCCACCCAGGCACCCTAGAGTTTCTGAACAATGATGCACCGATGGGCCAACCTCCAGCCACATCACCTGCCCCACTGGAAGTTGTGTGGGGCCTCTTGCCAGTGGATCAGCACACATTGACCAGGCCCTAGAGTGTGTACACAGGTGATGGGTGAGGTAAGAGTTGTTGAAATGGTAGTCACAAAAAAGGCAGAGGTAACACGGTGAGGCTATCAGGTTTGCTATTGCTGACCTGAGCTTAGGGCCGAGACACCACAGTCTACATTAAAATTCAATTTGATAAACGCCAGCACCCCAAGTTAGGTCTTAGGGCTGGGCCGTCCCTGCCAAATTCTCAGACCCAGACCTTTTCCTTAAGCCTATGTCCTTTGCCATTGCCTGACTTCTTCAGGAGACCCAGAGAAAACTCTGATCAGGCATGCTCTACCCTTGAGCGCTTTTCTTGCCTTGGGGCTGGGGAAGCACCTGTTTAAGAAAGTGAGAGCCTACAGAGGGCCTCTCAACTCAACAAGGTTGAGAAGGATCTCCAAGCACTCACACCTGCAAGCATCATCAGACAGCCAGCCCCCATCCAGGGAAGAGAGAACACTTCCCACTGGAAAAGCTGTTGTTCCCCCAACACCAGAAGCCTCATCGTGGATTTCCAGAGGACCCAGCAGGCCTTGTGTTACAAAGAGAATTGCTGTAGGCTTGGGAGAGCTATCTGGATGAGCCCTTGCTTACAGAGTGGGGGAGTCTTCACTTTCCACACCGGCTCTTGCTGAGTCTGTTCTTTCCATATCATTCTCACTATGTCAATACGTTTATCACGAAGTCCCAGAAGGCAGAATTCTGCTGGGTTGGGCTGCACCTTCATCTCAGACCCAGGATTCTAGGCTTCAGGCTTTCTTGTTCCACCAAGAAAATTAGGTACTGGTTTGGACGAGGAAATTCTGGGGAAGGAGAACTAGTGGAGGTACAGGCTCTGGTTACGCGGTGAGAGCCGCTTCACAGTTCAAGAAGCTAGTACCTGCCCACTTCCTCCCCACTAATAGCCCGACTCCTGGTAAAGGTTGCATGATGCAGACTCTCCCAAGCAGTGGGAATGCACCCTCGATCCCTTACTACTAAGGGCTATTTCCAGGCCCCTCTTGAAAGAAGGTTAGTGGGAGCCCGGAACAGAGAGGCAAGCTGCCGGACCCTACGGAGCACGCCAAGGTGGGTTATTGGTCCCCTGCAAAGGCGCCCCTATACTGAACACTCGGCGTGCGCCGCAGAAACCCCCACACCTCCAGGAAGGTCAACGCCCCAGCCTCCTCCCAATTTTGGCCCAGCCCAGCAGTCTCTCCGGGACATAGCGCAAACACAGGAGCTGGAGGTGGCATTATCCTTAGTCTCTGGCCCCTAGCCCCTCCCCAGATCTTCTCAGCGACGTGGGAACCCGGCTGAGGAATCCCGGAGGGTAACCGGAACCGCCCTCGATGAGGCCTCTCTAGGAAATTGGGAATTTCACTTGTCGCTAGCAACTCAGTTCACGTTTATTGGCCTGAGAACCAAAAAAAAAAAAAAAAAAAAAAAAAAAACAAAAAAAAACGGAAGATGCCCTTAAAAAACGTGGCGGCACTCTAGTCACTACAGCTGCCTCAGTAGTTCAAGAAACTTGGCATAGTCTTCGGCCACTGACTGGCCTTCACAAAACGACTCCATCCGGTCCACTTCGGTTCTTCGAGGACAGAGCTACCTGCCCTCAACTATAATGGCGGCGGTGCCCAATTTGGCTTCTTGCCCCTAGGGAAGATGGCTGCCAGGTGGCTTCACTTAGTTTCTCACCACCCCGGAAGACGGGGATCGGCGATTGGGCGGCGCCCGAAGGCTCCGAGAAGAAGGCCCTCGGCGGTTGGACAGTGCTGGGTAAGGCTGGTTTTAAAGGAGCCGGAGGTGGGAGCCGTCGAAGACCCGGGATCCGCGGGAGGCGGCGGTGAGCGGCGCGCGGGGGAGGGCACCGAGCGGCTGGAGAGAGGGCGGGAGGAGGGAGGGAAGGAAACATTTGAACCATCTGGTCCTGGGCTGGGGAGAGCACTGGGCGGGGAGCCGGGGAGGGGTGGAGGATGGGGTCGGTGGGTGGGACCTCCCGAGATTGGAGTGAAGGGGGTATCTGTTTGACAGTGGATCCCCGGGGATCCGGACTGAGTTCGTGATGCTCAAGCTCGGGCTGCCCCTGTCTGAGTGGAGCTTTGCGGAGCCCAAACTTACAGGGAGAGGAGGATCCTCGCGGCGTCTGATTGGAGGAACCGCGCTGTAGGATTCTTTCCACAGGGATCCAGTGTAGGGGATCTGGTGGGGCGGGGGGTGCCGTCGGTGTGTGAGAGTATTGCTTCTGAGTTCTCGGCCACTCGCTGGCAGTGGATGAGGAGTGCAGAGGGATCCGGCAGAAAGTGAGCCTCCCAGGACCGGGATCCCAGCTGATCCCGGGGGATCTCAGGGCGGATTCTAAAGGGACAAAGGCCCCACCAGGAGGCTCGGGGCCGTGGGAGAACTGGGGCCGCTGCAAGCCAGGTTCTCCCGGGAAGTTCCAGTCTGGGCGCGGGTGATCCACTGATTTCGGGCGACGGCAGCGGGAAGACACTCGCTCCGGACGGCCAGCCGGGGGCGCCCTTTTACGCCCCAGGGCCCCGGCCTGTGGGCTACCGGGAGCCTTGGGCGGACCATGAAGGGCGGAGCCCCAGGGGAGGGGCTGGCCCTCACTCCCCGCTCCCCCGCTCCCCCCCCATCCCAGGCTGCAGCCTGGGATCCCCCAGGGACTCCCCGGAGCCGCCGCTTCCCCCATGGACTTGCCCGGGGACTCCAGGTGAGAGCGCACCCCGCCCGCCTGTCTTGAGCACGGGAAACGGGGAGCCTGGCGACCGTACCGGGGAAACCGCAGAGCTAACGACAGACCCAGGCGACTGTCTTCTGCTTCTCTCATCCTCCAGCCCACCTGGCCGGCCACGTCTGTGCCGCCAGCCCCTGGCTCGAGCATTATGGGGAGCCAGGAGCCCCAAACGGCCGAGGCTGCAGTCTCTGGCAGCCCCTTCGCCCTTGGAAAAGGCCTCTCGGCGGGTCCTGGCTGTAGTGCTGGAAGATGTTATGGCTGCCCGTATGGTGAGCCCCCTGAACTGAAAGGCCCCTTCTTCCTCAGGTCCTCTCTTCAGTACCAAGGTGAAACTAGATCACTAGTGAGGATAATTGAGGTCCAGATACCTCATTCTCACACCCTGCTCAGGCAGTCTCACTAATACTAGAGTTCTGCTTAGCTCTCAATCCAACCTAGATTTGGGCAGAGTCTCTGGTGCCCATTCCCCACTATCAACCCAGCATTGGTGGTTCAGTGGTAGAATCTCGCCTGCCCCACCATCAACCCTGTTGGGCTGCAACCACATCTCTACACTCTTAAGTATGAGAAACCCTTGCTTTCTTCCCGGGCAAACTTTTAGGCTATCCTTGGGAAGCAGGCTGAGGACTTTGGCTCCATTGCACAGATTAGAAAAAACTGAAGCCCCAAATAGGGCAGTGACTCACCCAAGGTTACTCTCTCCCTTTCATTTCGCCAAATAGCCAGGGTGAGATTACTGCAGCTCAGGACACTGTAATATCTGGCCCCTGATTCAGTTCAACTCACTTCTTTGGGTTCGTAAGTGAATTCTAGCCACAGTCTCTGTCACTTTGATGGCACAGGGCACTGTTAGGTTCAGGGAGGCCCTGTCCAGTCTGACCTCAGTCCATCACCTTGCTCTTGACACTTTCTCCTCAATTAGGTTCCCCTGGTGCCCCAAGAAGAGACCACCACCCCACAACACCGCAGCAACCGCCGAGATTCTGTCCGAAACCAGCCGCCTGCCTCTCCATCCCAACAGGCTACGTGGTCCTCGCAGACCAGGTGAGCATGGCAGGATAGAGGGTAAACGGGATACAACTGAACCCCTCTGATATTCCTGTGTCCTCTCTAGGCCTCCCGACCCACTGCACTTATGCCGAGAGCCCTTGAGCCGCACCCACCGTCCCCCTTCTACCCTGAGACGGAGATCAAGGACAACCCCTGGCCCAGAGGAAGGCCCTTCACAAAAGGTGGACTGGGCCCCCCAGCCTACTCTGGTGGTGATGCTAGAAGACATTGCCAGCTCAAGACCCGCAGCTGAGGTATGAGTATTTTGGGGTAAGGATGTCAGGGCTCGTTCAGCTGGGGTAGCTTTTGCTCTGAGTAAGGAGAATATTATTTTAGATGGAAGACATCGAGGAAAGACCTATATGGAAAAGTCTTTGGTGTGAACCCCGGCAGGCCTTTGGAGACTTGAGAGGGTCGGAATGTGGGTAGCTAAGAAGGCTGAAGGGGGCTTCCTTGCCTCCCCCAAAACATTCTTTGTTTACACCCAGGGCTTTGCTGATGAGACTCCCAACTTCATCATCCCAGCAAGAAGGTGAGAGGGCTGGGGAAGGAATTATCGAAATGTCCAGGCAACACCTGTTACCCAGGCAACTAGAGTTAGGGGCATCAGAATTTACTTGTCCAATCCTTCCTTGTAGCACCTTCAGAAGCCTTAAGGGACAGGGGAGGTGCTGGCTCAGGTGGGATCTGGACCTGGAAGCTCCCTCAGCCTTTACCTTCCCCTTAACCCCAGAGCCAAGCCCATGACCGTGGTTCACCAGCCAATGCTTCCGTCCAGGGACCTGGATCCCCCATTCCAGCCATCTGCCTTGCCTGAAGACCCTCTGGAGAGCCCACCAGGAGGTAAGGACTCAGAGGGATGAGATTTAGGGCTCTGGAAAATCCTAGCTGAGTTTAAAAGTATCAGAGGCAAAGGTGGGGGTGGGGCTTAACTCCTTCCCCTCAGGGAGCTCAGTGTGTGAAGGTGGGGTGTAGACTTCAGAGGTCTGAGGTTCAATTCCTCAATTTAGGACTTAGCTTTTTAGGGGTGGGCTTAGACTTCTGTGGGCAAAGTTTAGTGTTTGGGGGAGGAGCTGAGGCTACTGAAGTAGGGCTTAGACACCTGCAGTTGAGGAATGCCCATCTGAGCCTCTCCTTTCCTTAGCCCCGGATCCTGTACTGGAGCCCCCATCGATCCCACCGCCGTCCAGCCTTTTACGCCCCCGCCTCAGTCCCTGGGGCTTGGCTCCCCTCTTCCGTTCCGTCCGCTCCAAGCTGGAGAGCTTTGCTGACATCTTCCTCACACCCAACAAAGCCCCACGGCCCCCACCCCCATCACCTCCCATGAAGTTGGAGTTGAAGATTGCCATCTCAGAGGCTGAGCAGTCTGGGGCTACTGAGGACACTGCATCTGTCAGTCCCCGGCCCCCTATCCGCCAGTGGCGGGCCCAAGACCACAATCCCCCAGCACCTCTTTCTAAGCCCTCTCTGGGCCGAAGCCACTCCTGCCCCGATCTGGGGCCCCCTGGCCCAGATACCTGCAGCTGGCCCCCTGCTCCACACCACCCGAGCCGGTCACGGCTCCGGCGGCACACTGTGGGTGGTGGAGAGATGGCCCGAGCCCCACCACCCCCTCGGCCCTGTCTCCGGAAAGAGGTCTTCCCTCTTGGAGGAGCGGGAGGCTCTCCTCCCCTCATCACATCTTGTTCGTCCACCGCATCTACTTCCTCCTTCTCTGAACCTGCAGAACCCAGGTAGTGCTCTCAATAAACCCTTCTTAAAGCCCTGGCCACAGTCTGGGCCCAGCCTCCTTCCCTACTATCCAGTGGGCAGGAGATGGGGATATTGCTATGAATATTATTTGTCCCTGAGCCTTGACCTTATCTGCAGGTTGGGCTCAACCAAGGGGAAGGAGCCAAGGGCCTCAGAGGACCAGGTGCTTTCAGACCCTGAGACCAAGGTAGGAGTAGAGATGGGGGGAGGAGACAAGTGGGACTCTGAGTCCATGCTGCACCCTTATCCTCTGCCCTGTTTTTGCAGACCATGGGAAAGGTTTCTCGATTCAGAATACGCAGGACACCAGTCCGTCCTCAGCCAAACCTTACACCAATGGGACTGCCTCGACCAATCAGGTGAGTGGCTCATTGTACATGCAGCTGCCTTGGCCAAATAGGTGTAGGCTTGGACCCTCTGAAGTGGGGCTCTGTCTTCTCTCAGGGAGGAGTCAATTTGGTCTGAACATGGTTTGCACTTAGAACTATATGTCTGTCTCAGGCAGCACTCCTGGCCTCAGTGTGTCCCAGAAACTAAAATATAGACCACACCTTGCTTATCCTTTTTTCAGGGCACAATGGCCCTGGGTTTTGCAATGGCCTCTGCTCTTTGCTCCCAGGTTGAACAAGAAGGAGTTCAGCTTAGAAGAAATTTATACCAACAAGAATTATCAGTCACCTACAACCAGGAGGTGAGAAACTCTGAAGGCTTGGGGGTAATAGAGGGAAGGCTGGAACCAGGGGCCACGCTGGTAACCAGCACCCCTCCCTGCCTGGTCCAGGACCTTTGAAACCATCTTTGAGGAGCCCCGGGAGCGCAACGGGACTCTGATTTTCACCAGCTCAAAGAAGCTTCGGCGGGCTGTAGAATTTCGGGACAGCAGCCTTCCTCGATCCCGGCGGCCATCTCGTGGAGTCCGGGCTGCAGCTGGCAGGACCCTTACCTCCAACCTGGCCCCCAGCCCAGATGTGGGACCTCTGCTGCAGCAGCGGCTGGAGGAGCTGGATGCCTCACTCCTGGAGGAGGAGGAAGTGGATAGGGAGCATCCCCATCGGACCTAGGAGCTCCATCTGTTTGTCCGTCCATCCTGAAGCATCTAAGGCAGTTATATTTTTTTCTTTATATTTCTAGTAAAGTTTTCAATATGTTTCTGATTCTTTTGTATGTCTCTGGCTAAGTTTGAGATTGACTGACAGTACCAGCTGATGTTTTTACTTTGGCTCCCAAAGACTGGGAAATGGGGGAGGTGCCAGGGAAGGCAATGAGGGTTTGATACGGGAAGTGGGGGAATGGTCATCGGACATACTTCCTTGATTTAAGAATTTTCCTGTGTGGAGGGATACTTGAGAATCTGTTCCAGAAGATACTGACTCTGAACCCTGGGCAGGGTTCTCTAAATTCACTTACATCAAGGAGGAGACTGAAGGACCCAGAGTGGACCAAGGCCTTGATCAATATGGCCCTGAATTCCTCTGAACATGCAGGCCAGGATTTGCTTCTGGATTCAAGACATAAGAGTAATCAGCTGTAATTGAGCACCTACAACAACCTGTCATGTACTTGCCCTGCAGATAGCACTATGAGAGGGAATTTTACCCATTTTACACACAAGCAAGCTGGGGCACCTGGCTGGCTCAGTTGGTAGAGCATGTGACTCCATCTCGGGGTCATGAGTTTGAGCCCCACATTGGAGGTACAGATTTTTTTTTTTTTTTAAGTAAAGTAAGGAAGCTGAATGTGTAATGAGATGTCCTTGTTAAAATGGTTAACCCAGGCAAGCAGAGGCCAGAAGTGGCATTCTCCATCTTTGGTAACTTAGGGCCAGAACAGAGCAGTGGCTAAGAGCACAGTTAAGGCTTCTTGAGCCCAAATCCTGTGTAGGAAACTCAATGTGTATTAATTCCCCTCCCCCTCTGTAAAACGGGGCTAATATCAGTACCTTCCTAAAAGAACACTTACTGTCAAATGAGTTAATATGTGAGAAAGTGGCCGTGGCCGGCACACAAGTGCAAAGTGTTTCCTATTAGCACGTGGAGACCACTCTCCCACGCAATGAAACGATAATGAGGACGCAGCTTCCTTCTAGCGCGTCTGGTGCTCGCAAGGCATGCCGCGTGCTCGAGCCACCCGGCACCGAGGGGATCCCGCTGAGTTGCCAGCCGCTCAACAGTACTGCCAACGCGCGTGCGCGAGAAAGCCAGGCGGCCTGTGGACTTAAGGCAAGCGGCGGAAAGGGAGAGGCGACGTAACTTGCTTTCGAGAGGCACTTTCCGCGGCCGCACGCCGCCCAGCGGCCAACCGCCTCCTAGAACTTGCGCACCACCTCCTGGCTCCTAGTCTCGACGCTGTCTGAAGACGGGCCAATGAACAGAGAGCAGGAAGAGGCGGGGTCACCTGAGGGACCGCCCCAAGCGCTTACTTCTAACCAGTCTAGTCACAAGACCTGATGAAGGGCGGGGCTAATCTGACGTATACCCAATCCAAGATTTGAGGGCGGTTACATATTACGCATTCCCCGGAGCTTGACTCCGCCCTTCGCCTTGACGTACACTTCTCAACCTATCAACGACTAAGCTTGTGGAGGGGTGAGGGGAAAGGGGCGGAGTGTGGGAGGAGGCCGAGAGAGGAAGGAGGCGTAGGCTGAGGAGGAAGAGGGAGGAGGGGCAGGGAAGTCCTGACGAAGAAGAGGCCCAGGACTCCAAAGGAGACAACAGGAGGGTGCGCTGGAGCTACCCCGCTGCCCAACGGCTGTTCCGGATCCCTTACGGCGCAAGTCAGGCAGAGACGGAGGAAAGGAGGAAGAGACTTTTATGTCGGCAGACAGAGAAGCTCTACCCGTCACCGTTGCCTCACATCCGGGGCTTTGGAGGGCTGGACCCGCGGCCCCGCCCCCCCCCTCGCCTTTCATGGCGACCGGAGGCGGAGGCTGGAAGAGCTGGGCCTGGAGGAGGCCCCTTTAAATCTCCTTAAAGGGGCGGCCACTGAACTCGGCAGACTACATCGGCAGCCTTAAAGGGGAAGCCATCGAACAGAAGCTTGACAAATTGAGAACTGTGCTGTTGGGAGAGCTGGAACGAGTGGGGATTCTCACCGCCGTTTCTCTCCCACGCAAGAAGTCCTTTAAAATCAGCTTAAAGGGGAAGTGGCCGCTTGTGGAGGACCAGAAACTTAACTCCCGGGCCCTTAAAGGGGCGGCCTGCTGTTTGGAGGACCCTGGACTCCTTAAAGGGGTGGCCTCTTTTAGCCGGAGGACTTGAGACACTTTTAAAGGGGAGGTCTACGTTTCGGGGCGAGCTTTCGGTCCCTTTTAAAGGGGTGGCCCTTCCTCTTCCTCGGGGAGACTTGTCTCGACCCCTGGCAGGGGGCGGCCACTGCACTAGGCCGGCTGGACACCATCGGGTCGTTTTAAAGGGGTCAGGGGCTGGACAACTTGAGGCCTCGCCTTAAAGGGACGGCCGCCCCGTTTTCAGCGTCTCGGCCCCGCCGGCCCCACAGGGGGGGCCCTCGGGCTTGTCGCCCCGGGGGCGGCGCCGGCTCCCCGGGCCTTGGCCTTGGGGCAAGCTCGGGGCCAGTAGATCCTGCTTTAAAGGGGAAGCCGTGGCCTTTTCGTCCCTGTGCAGCCGCCAGCGCCGCGCCTGCGACCCCGGGCCTGCGGACAGGTCGCTTCGGGCCCCGCCGCCTCCGGATGCGGCGCTGAGGGCGGTCGCCATGGAGACGGCAGCGGCCGCGGCTCCGGGCCCGGGCTGGGCCGCTGAGGGGGAGCGGCGGCGGCGGCGCTGCTCGCGCCGAGACCGAGACCGGGAGCAGCGGCGCCGCCGAGGTCCCGGCGGCGACGCGCCCCGGGCCCTGTTGGCCGCCCCGCGCGGCTCCTCGTCGTCCTCGTCGCCGCCACCGCCGGCCAGGCCTTGGTCGTCAGCCTCGTCTGGAGAGCGGCCCGGAGGCCCGAGACGACGGCGGCCTCGTCCCAGGCCTCGGCCCCCGCGACCCCGAGCTCGGAAGCGGCCTGCCGGCTCGGGCAGCCGCGGGGAGGAAGAGGAGGAGGAGGAGGAGGGGGGCGCAGACGACGGGGAGGCCGAGGAGGAGCCTGAGGAGGAGGAAGAAGAAGAGGAGGACTTGATCGATGGCTTCGCCATCGCCAGCTTCGCCAGCCTTGAGGCCTTGCAGGTGGGGCCTGGTGGGGCTGGGGACCTTTGGGGGCTTCAGAGGGGCAGGGAGAAGGGTATCGTGCCTGGAGTGGGTGGAGTTGAGGGGGGAATGCTGGCACCCCAAACCAGAGCAACCGGCTCCTCTGGCCAGGCCTCTGCCCCACCCTGGGGTGGGAGGAGGTAGAGTTAGTCTCCAGGGACCAACCAGGTTATCTGGTCTGAGAGCCACTTTGGTAGCCTGGTCACCCCCAGAGAGGTCGGGAGCTTTCCTTTCTCCATCTACTTTAGTCCCACCTCCTCCTCCACAGAAGGATGCATCTCTTCAGCCCCCAGAGCGACTGGAACATCGGCTGAAGCATTCTGGGAAGCGGAAGAGGGGGGGCTCCAGTGGGGCCACTGGGGAGCCAGGGGACAGCTCTGATCGGGAGCCTGGCCGGCCCTCTGGGGATCGGGCCCGAAAATGGCCCAATAAACGGAGAAGGAAAGAGGTGAGCTTGTCATAGATCCTTGTCCTTTAAAACTCTGGGCAGAACGTCCTTCACATAGACCTGTTTTTCATCAGTAATGCCACTGCCCATCGTAAACAGTGATTTTATTTTTTAAGGGCAAAGAAGGCAGAGCAAATTTGAGCCCTCTACTCCTCAGTCCGGGTCTGACAGAGACATTCCTACAGTCAGACTTTTCTGCTTTTGGTTGGCTCTGTTTCAGACACGTTGATAATTCAGAGCTGTATCAAAGAGATTTCACTGAATCGTAAATGAATTAGATAGGGTCTCAGCCCTCTCTCTTGAGGCAGTAGTAATCTCCCAAGAAAAAAACAATCTGTGAACAAATACCTAGACCAAAATCTGAGAAGCTGTAGAAGGCAGAGGTCTGGGAGAGATGCTGTAGAAACCCACATGAGGAAGCCACTCATTCTGCCTGGGGGATGGGAGGAGGGTTGTGGTTAGGGAAAGCCCCCTAGGATGTCTTAGTCAGGCCTTGAAGGATAGTCATAATTGTGTTAAGAGAAGAAACGAGCCAAGTTGTTTTGAGCAAAAACACAGAGATGTGAGAATGTATTTGGAAGATAGAACATTGGGAACGGTGGGCACTAGCAGGAGAAGTAGCTGGAAAAGGATTGAGCATGTCATGAAAGACCTTGAGTTCTTTGCTGGGGAGTTTAGACTTTATCCAAAGGCCTTGCCAGTCAGCCTCCCTTACCTCTGGACTCTGGTCTTTCTCAGGCCTCCTCCCGTCATTCTCTGGAAGCTGGATACATAGTAAGTGCTCTCCACCTGTACTGGTCCCTCCCCTCTCAATTCCTCTTTGGAAGTCCCCTCTCTACCTTGGGCCCCACTCTTCTTCCCTCTTGTGACATCTCTGTCTTTCCTTCTCCCCAGTGCGATGCAGAAAGCGATCTGGACGAGAGGGTGAGTGGGGGTAGAACTTGTGGGGTGGGCAGTGTTACAACTTGTAAAATGTACTGCAGCTTAAAGGTCTCCTATGTGCAGCAGACAGAGCCTCCCCTTGAGTGGGGAACATAGGTTAGGGTGGGCCAGGATTGAATGTGGGGAGGGGGAGGGAGATTGAGAGGGTAAATGACTTCTTTTCTTTAGTAACTAGCGCCAGATGAACAAAGATTAGAAAGCCCATGTTTCGGTATCCCACGTTTTTCAAAGCCTTTGGAGATACCAGTGGTTCTCCACAGAAATCCTAGGTGACTGTGAAACTAAGCTGGTCCTTCCTGCTAGCAGTTAGTCTGCTCTCACAGATTAGAGTCCCAAGCAGAGATTATGGCAGTGAAGATTCTAAACTGTTGTGGTCAGTGTCAGAACAAGTCTTATAAATTAGATTTCGGTTTTTGCATCAGGCTTGACGTGCTTGTTTTGAAATAATGTGTTGTAGCAGTTGATGCTCTACTCCTATAACTAACTGAGTTTGTATTCCCTGATGTGTGTCTTGTTTTAGCTTAAAAAGTTGGCTGGACAGGGGCTGTGGTGAACCAGAGAGTTCTTGTCTGTCTAAAGGAGGTGACCACTGTCTAGTTCTAGCTAATTTCATGCAAGAATAGGAGCCAGTTTTTAAGAGAACCTGCAAGTCTGAGTTTTTATGAGGACGTCTTGCATTTATCAGCAATTAATTTTCAAAGATTTTGCTAACACTTGTGGACCAAACTGATCTGTAAGTCAGGTAGACATGTGGGCCAGCAGTTAGTGATCTCTAACATTTTTGCTTTGATGTGTCTACTTCTTTGCTATGTAAGTTCTACCTTGATTCAGTTCTCCTGGTCTAATTTCAGGCTCAGCTATCCTACCCTTTTCCCCAAGGATAGGCCCTCTGGAGCCCATAGTCTTTGCTGGATTTTAGCTAAGCTGGTGAAATAGACTTATTACCATCACTTATTCCTAGCAGGCTCTAGAGGCTGTTAGCCTTCCTGGGTTAGAGCCTTCCTGAGCAGAACCTGACCCTGTCCCTACCCTTCTTCCCCAGGTCTCCGATGATGACCTCGATCCATCCTTTACTGTCTCAACCAGCAAAGGTTGGTCTCAAGGGCTGGGGCTGGAGACAAGGGAGGGAAGTTGGGTGAGCGTGGGCCTCAACTGAATATGTCTGCTGTCCTGTCCCCACAGCCTCGGGCCCCCACGGCGCCTTCAATGGGAACTGTGAAGCAAAACTCTCCGTAGTCCCTAAAGTGTCGGGCCTGGAGCGGAGCCAGGAACAGCCCCCAGGGCCCGACCCGCTGCTAGTGCCTTTCCCCCCGAAGGAACCACCGCCTGCACCGGCCCCTCGGCCTCCTGTCTCACCCCCTGCACCCCTGCCGGCCGCCCCCAGTCTGCCACCCCCACCCCAGCCCCAGCTGCAGCTTCGGGTCTCGCCCTTCGGCCTCCGCACTTCTCCCTATGGCAGCAGCCTGGACCTCAGCACTGGCAGGTGAGTGGTCCAGGGGTTTGGTCTGATCTGGAAGGACCTGGTCATTTTGGCGCCAACCCCTGCATTCTGTGGCTGGGACATGGGATGGTACCTGTGGGATGTGACTTGAAGAAAGGATTCCGAGGCTGAAAAGTTCTAGAGACACTGGGTGAAACAGATTTAAAGAAGTTACTTGCTTGCAGGACTTACCAGAACCTTTCCACCCTACATTCACATGCAGGGAAATCCGCTTTGTGCCGTTTCTCAATTTTATTTGCTGGTGAGACCTTCTTGCAGGGCACATCTGCTAGGAATACTGTTCTTCAGAACATACTTTGGGAAATGCTGACATGATGATTAAGGGTGCTGGCTTTGGTGTCAGTCAGACCTGGACTCAAAATCTTGCTCTGCCACATAGTGACTGTGTGATTTTTGACAAGTCACTTAATCTCTCTGAGCCTCCATTTCCTCCTCCTGTAAAAAGAAATAGCAAGAGTACCTTCATCCTAACAAAGCTATTGTGAGGATTAATTATGAGTTAATGCAGTGTTTCCCAAAGTGTGTACGTGCATCGTCAGTGGTGCGTGAGATAATTTGAGCTGTTACGTGAGTAAATTTTTTTCAGTTGTTACTTGCTTTAGAAAAACATGACTAGTATCTCAAACCCTTGATTTCACATGTGTGGCTTGGGCGAGGCTAAGTGAAAAGCCAAGAAAGAGTTAAATTAAAGAAAGAAGTAAATGGTACAGGTGGTTGCACGGACGCAGCAGCGGTTGGGAAGGTGGTGTGACATGTTGGAGATTTGGATTAGCATGTAAAGCAGGTGCCAGCACTTGACCTACAGTAAGTGCTTGTTAAAGGGTAAGAATCACTGACACTATTATTATCATTATCGATGCTGTTCTATTGTTGTCATTTTCATTATCGTTCTTTTTCTTATTCTTGAGAAAACTAAGGCTCAGAGAGGGGCAGTGACTTGCTCAAGGTCACCCAGGGTGTCAGTGGCAAGACGGGCCTAGAATTCAGGTCACCTGACTCCTAGGCCAGGCCAGGGAGGTGCTGCTTCCACTGTCTTAGGGTGGGAACCCAGGTGGCTTAGGTTGTAACTAAGCGGCAAAGTGAACGACATGTTTCGTGCTGCAGTTGAGTCAGAAAAGGGCGCAAGTCATGTGGCCAGAGACGTCCGGGCAGCTGTGTGGAAGAGATCTGGAGAGGGAGAGCGTGGGGGTCGCTGGGTGTGGGAGGTACCTCAGTCTGAGGATGGGCTCCCTGGGCGGGGGTGGGGGTCCTGGGGGCCGGGTTCTACCACCTTCCATGTTGGAGAACCAGGGTCAAGGTATCGCCCAGGCTTCTGACCCCCTCCCGTCAGAGCTGGCACCTCCCAACCCCTCACTCATCTCCCCACTTCTCTCCCCAGCTCTTCACGGCCGCCCCCCAAGGCCCCGGCCCCTCCCGTGGCTCAGCCTCCCCCCTCATCATCCTCTTCGTCCTCTTCCTCCTCATCTGCCTCCTCCTCGTCCGCGCAGCTCACCCACCGGCCCCCGACGCCCTCACTGCCCCTGCCTTTGTCCACCCACAGCTTTCCCCCCCCTGGGCTGCGGCCCCCCCCACCACCCCCCCACCCCTCCTTGTTCTCCCCTGGCCCCACCCTGCCCCCACCCCCACCCCTGCTGCAGGTGCCAGGGCACCCTGGGGCCTCAGCCGCTAACGCCCTTTCTGGTGAGTTTGGGGTCCTGGCCGGGGGGGTGGGGGGCCATGGCCCCGGGCTTGGGCCCAGTCGGCTTTGGGGCAGCTGGACCTCAGCAGACATCAGGGCTTGAGGAGGGAGTGGCTAAAGGCCAGAAGGGAAGGCCAGTCACCTGGGCCCAAGGAGGCTGACCTGGTGGCGACAGATATTAAAGCCTTCTCCCCCTCCCCTCCCACAGAGCAGGACCTGATCGGCCAGGACCTGAACTCTCGCTACCTGAATGCCCAGGGTGGCCCCGAGGTGGTGGGGGCAGGGGGCTCCGCCCGGCCCCTGGCCTTCCAGTTCCACCAGCACAACCACCAGCACCAGCACACCCACCAGCACACCCACCAGCACTTCACCCCTTATCCCCCGGGCCTGCTGCCACCCCATGGCCCCCACATGGTGAGCTCCTCATTGGGCTGGTGATGAGGCTCAGAGACTTGGGGGGAGGGTGTGGCTTCCAGGGGAAGATCACGGGTCCCTGGCTGGCAGCTTACTCTTCCCTTCTCTTCCCTAGTTTGAGAAATATCCAGGAAAGATGGAAGGCCTTTTCCGGCATAATGTGAGTGTGTGTGTGTGTGGTGTGTTATGTGATGGATGCATCAACGCGTGTGGCCCTGACTGTTGGGGATCCAGTCTTCAGCTTAAAAGCAAGAGCCTTGAGCCTGGGAGAGCTCCCTGGGGGATTTTAGGGTGGAGGCCAGAGGATCGATGGGCAGACGAGACGTGGGCTGCCCCTCCACCCCCAGCTGGGACTAGTCCCCTTCTCTCCACAGCCGTACACGGCCTTCCCTCCCGCAGTGCCCGGCCTCCCTCCGGGCCTCCCGCCGGCTGTCTCCTTTGGCTCCCTGCAGGGGGCCTTCCAGCCCAAGGTGAGCTCCCAATCCAAGTACCACCACCTCCCACCCTGTACAAACCCAGACGCCCCGGATCCACATCCCTCCTTCCGTTCCCCAAAACCACACCCATTCTCCTGTCCTCCCCTTGTGGACCTAGATTTCTTCAGAGCCAATGCACCCTCCCTGTCCCAGCCCCCAGCTTGGTTCCAGACCCCTTTTTATGCCTGGCGCCAGCTCTCCTGACTGATCCCTCCACTCCCCTTTCCCAGAGCACGAACCCCGAGCTGCCACCACGACTGGGGCCAGTGCCGAGCGGGCTTCCCCAAAAGGGGACACAGGTGAGGGGGGCCAAGGCAGGTCCTGGGGGAACTAGAATATCTGTTGAGGGAGAGCAGGGTTGATTGAAAGTGAACGACTGATTCCTGCCTTTAATACACGATCGGGGGCATCCCTGAGAATCTCACGAGAGGGAATTTCTGTAAAGGACAAGGTTTACCATGCATGAGGAATAGGAAATTTCATGAAGTTGTCCCAGAAGTGAGCTTACTAGGAGAGTAGTTTTTGTAGGAGTTTTCTAATTTTTCAAGTTACAAAATCCTTTTTTTTTTTTTTTCAAGTGACATCACACCAGGAAGTCCTGTCCATAAAACAATGAATGAAAAGATAAGCTGCTCCTTTGTGAAGTGGCACAGGGAGCAGCCTTAGAGCCCACGGCTCTGGGAATGTCATGAAAAGCACGGGATGTGTTTCCTAAAGGGTAGACTAGACCAGAGATTTTGCAACCTCTTTTAGCAGCAGTAAAGGTTTTTTTTACTAGAGGAGTCTTCAGCAGAGTCTCACTATGTAAAGCTGTTAGTAGGATAGGTTCTGAGATTGAGAAAGCTGCCTGTTTGCCTCCTCACTCCCCAGTCCTCGAGGCAGGGGCACGTCCTTGGGGCCTGGTTCAAGACCTTAGTGCTGGAGGGGAGATACCCAGAGTGGGAGAGATGGGGAAATCAGTCTTGACAGAGGCAGGCAAGGCCCGAGGGAGCCACACAAGTGCTCTGGTGTTTGGGTGGGGATTGGGGACTGTGGAGACGAGGTGCCCAAGACAGTAAACAGGTCTGAATCGCCGCCAATCTCTGCTTTGCCATCCCCAGATCCCCGACCATTTCCGGCCACCTTTGAGGGTGAGTTTGGTGAGGACCTCAGGCTGCATGAGGCTGCGGGCTGGTGTCAGGGTGTTTGGCTAAGGGCGGGTCTTGCTTGGGAATGAGCGAGAAGCCCAAGACATGGAGGCAGCCAGATGTGGAACAGCAGAAAGGGAAAGGCTTACAAGCTACAGACCTGGGTTCTGATGTAACTGGCCGTGGGACCTTGGGCAAGACAGTTTATCTCTCTGAGCCTCAGTTTCCTAGGCTGTGAAATGAACCTAGTCATCCCTCAGTTGTAGGGATGATGAGTGGGGATGTTGTGTGGCAAGGTTGGGCCTAGGACCAGGCCTGGAGTGGGCGATGAGTGAACGTTCTTTCCTTCCCTTTCCCTTTGGTTATCCTTCTGGGGCGGCAGAAACCAGGGAAGTGGTGTGCCATGCACGTGCGCGTGGCTTACATGATCCTGAGACACCAGGAAAAGATGAAGGTACTGGGGCCGGAGGGCTGGGGAGAGCGAGAGTGGGCCAGCCTGAGCCCTGGGCATCTGCCTTTGGCAGAGCTTGGCCGAATTGCTTGGCTCTGTCCCGGTCACTGCCTGAGCATTTTCACAGTTAGTACTAGGTTGTCTGGCTAACTAGGGGGAGGTGGTCTGAGAAGGCTCTGAGAGAGGCAGAGGCTAGGCACCCAAGCCCCTTCTTGGCGCCCGCCAGCCCTTGGAGGGGACCTAGGGGTGGAAGAGCAAGAGCGGGACTTCACCTGGCTCCTCACTCACCACCCCTCTCCCTGTCCCACGCAGGGCGACTCCCACAAGCTTGACTTTCGGAACGACCTCCTGCCCTGCCTTCCGGGGCCCTATGGGGCCCTGCCCCCTGGGCAGGAGCTCTCCCACCCGGCCGCCTCCCTCTTCACTGCGACTGGTGAGTCTGGCCAGCCCTCTCAGGGCCTGAGGTTCCCTGTCTATAGCCCAAGGCCCACCTTGCGCCCACTCAGCCTCACCAGAATCTCCCACCTCTCTGCCCCAGGTGCCGTCCACGCTGCAGCCAACCCTTTCACCGCAGCTCCCGGGGCCCACGGAACCTTTCTGAGCCCCAGCACCCACATTGGTAAGAGCCAAGGGCATGTTGGGCAACCCAGGCCTTGTCCCTGACTTCAGGAGTTCTCAAGCTGGGGATGGAAATTAGACTTGAGAGGCGGCTGGAATGGGGGTAGGCCTGGTTCCACTTGATTCGTGACCTTGGGCGAGTTACTTTAACCCCTCTGAGCCTTGATCTTGTCACCTGTGAAGTGGGATAGGGAAGGGAGAAGCGATTGCCAATCTCTGCCACCTCAGACACTGTCTCTGAAATAGCCAGTGGTAGGGGGTATAGTGTGCCACCTGGGAGAGGAGGGTGGAGGAAGGCTGTGCACGCCCAGGTGAGAACATAGTCGCTGGCTCCTAGCAGTCTTGTCAGGCTTCGTGGGGAGATTTAACTCGGGTCTGTGTAGACACAAGGGAATTGAGCCTGATAGCATAGGATTAGGTGTTCCTGGAAGAGGAAGTTGTGAGATGTTCCCCTAGCGGGGTAGGTTAGTTGTTCTGACTGGCTATGTGCATGAAGTTAGGGTCAGGTTGGGAAAGGCCCTGCATGCCAGGTGGGAGGAAGCCAGCAGAGATCTTCGGGTGAATGGTTTGCTCTAGAGCCAGTCTGGGTGGCTGGTGTCGGGGGATTGTGGGGTAAGACCTTGACCTCTGGAGTCAGAGAGGCCTTGGGCTGGGGGTACCATTTACTGGCTAGATGACCGTTGGCAAGTCACTTCACTTCTCTGAGCCTGTTTCCTCATCTTTAAGTGGGAGTGATCCTGTCTGCCTAGTGGGGCTTGTTGTTTGTGAAGTTAAACAACACGATGCATGTCAAAGCCTAGTGCCTTGCCAGGCCTAAGGAGGTGTTCAGCGCCTGGTGGTTAAAACCAAGACCCAAGCGGCCGAGAGCTCTGGGGCCTGCTTGCTAATAAGCTGCCTCTTCCCTGCCAGTCTTGGTGCCTGATCAGAGCCGGCTGCCGACGCTCTGACCATTCCCCTTTTCTCCCACAGATCCCTTTGGGCGTCCCACAAGCTTCGCCTCTTTGGCTGCCCTCTCCAACGGGGCCTTTGGAGGCCTGGGCAGCCCCACATTCAGTGAGTGCGGGTGGGGTGGGGCGGGTGGGTGGCTGTGGCAGTGGGCTGGGGAGGGGGGGGGTTGTCCCTGAGTGGGGCCTCCTCCTCGTGGCTCCTGTCACTCCCTGCTTCGCCCTCTGTCTAGACTCCGGCGCCGTCTTTGCCCAGAAAGAAAGCCCAGGGGCTCCACCAGCCTTCGCCTCCCCGCCAGACCCATGGGGCCGCCTGCACCGCAGTCCTCTGGCCTTTCCTGCCTGGGTCCGGCCCCCTGAGGCCGCCCGGACTCCAGGCTCAGACAAGGAGCGGCCTGTGGAGCGGAGAGAGCCCTCTATCACCAAGGAGGAGAAAGACAGGTGTGCTTCCCCGCCCCCCCCCTCCCCCCCCCCCCCCCCCCCCACTGCCCACACCCCTGGCCCTCCCTCCCCGAAGCCTGGTCTGGTCGCAGCCTGGTCAGACCACTGGAGTACCTCCATTCTTTCCCACAGGGACCTCCCCTTCTCACGGCCCCAGCTCCGAGTTTCTCCTGCTACTCCCAAGGCCAGGGCTGGCGAGGAAGGGGCCAGACCGGCCAAGGAATCAGTGCGGGTAAAGGAAGAACGGAAGGAGGAGGCCGCCGCCGCCGCCGCCGCCGCTGCCGCCGCCGCCGCCGCCGCCGCCGCCGCTGCCGCCGCCACCACCGGGCCTCAGGGCCTTCACCTACTGTTTGAGAGGCCCCGGCCACCCCCTTTTCTGGGCCCTAGTCCCCCAGAGCGCTGTGCTGGCTTTCTGGAGCCAACCTGGTTGGCAGGGCCCCCTCGCCTTGCTAGGCCACCCCGCTTCTATGAGGCTGGCGAGGAGCTGACTGGACCAGGGGCTGTGGCTGCCGCCCGCCTCTACGGTCTGGAGCCTGCCCACCCCCTGCTATACAGCCGCTTGGCCCCGCCACCGCCACCTGCTGCGGCCCCGGGAACCCCTCACCTTCTCAGCAAGACCCCCCCAGGAGCCCTTTTGGGGGCACCACCTCCACTTGTGCCCGCCCCCCGGCCTAGTTCCCCACCTAGGGCCCCTGGCCCAGCCCGGGCTGACAGGTGAGGGAAGGGGAGGGGCGGGGGCCAAGCTCCATCCCCCTTTCCTTTTGACAAGGTCCTAGAGCTGAGGTTTCAAGCCAGGGCTAGAGGGCAGAGGTCATGACCTCACCAGCCATCTCTGAGGTCATGGAACCTGGGAGCAGAAGCCCCAACCCCCACAAGATCAAGCATCAGATGGACCTTGGGGTCACTGGGAGGGCAGAGGTCACAATCCTCTAGAGAGAGGGGTGTGTGTGTGAGTGTGTGTGTGCGCGCGTGTGTGTGTACATGGGAGAGATGAGAGTGGGGGTCATTTCAGAGGTCATAGCTCATGATCTCCTGAGGTACACCATCGCCCCCTCTGAGGGCCCCTAGGCCCTTGGCCTGCCTCCCCAAGGGCTCACTAAGCCAGAGGCCAAAGTGCCCCCCCTCCCCTTCACCTACCACCCAAGTCCTCATGCCCTCTCAGGGCTGGGGGAGGAGGGGCTAACGGAAGGGGGGTTCCATGTACATATTTATCTCCCCTTCCACATAGCCCCCCAGACCTTTTGTACATTTTTACAGGGGTGCCCCTCCCAATAACCCCCCTTCCTGGTTAATTAAATCCTCAGACTGGTGCTGTGTTCCTAGCCTCTGGCCTCTCTGTGGGGGGAGGGGGGATTGTAGAGGGAAGAGCTGGGAGGGGACAGGCAGGAACCCAGGGCTTATCCCTGGAAATACGGAGTCAGCGGGAGACAGAGCAACAGGGG
>NC_064815.1:18250458-18457697 GCF_023721935.1 Panthera uncia | reverse complement strand
TATAAATGTCTATGCGCCGAATACCGGAGCCCCCAAATATATAAAGCAATTGATCACAATCATAAACAACCTTATTGATAAGAATGTGGTAATTGCAGGGGACTTTAATACTCCACTTACAACAATGGATAGATCATCTAGACACAGGGTCAATAAGGAGACAAGGGCCCTGAATGATACTTTGGATCAGATGGACTTGACAGATATATTTAGAGCTCTTCATCCCAAAGTAACGGAATATACTTTCTACTCGAGTGCACATGGAACATTCTCCAAGAGATTTCACATACTGGGTCACAAAACATCCCTTCATAAGTATAAAAGAATTGAGATCATACCATGCACACTTTCAGACCACAATGCTATGAAACTTGAAATCAACCACAGGAAAAAGTCTCGAAAACCTCTAAAAGCATGGAGGTTAAAGAACACCCTACTAAAGAAGAAATGGGTCAACCAAGCAATTAGAGAAGAAATTTAAAAATATATGGAAACAAATGAAAGTACAACAATCCAAAAGCTTTGGGATGCAGCAGAGGCAGTCCTGAGAGGAAAATACATTGCAATCCAGGCCCATCTCAAGAAACAAGAAAAATCCCAAATACAAAATCTAACAGCACACCTAAAGGAAATAGCAGCAGAACAGCAAAGACACCCCAAACCCAGCAGAAGAAGAGAAATAATAAAGATCAGAGCAAAAATAAACAATACAGAATCTAAAAAAACTATAGAGCAGATTAAACCAAGAGTTGTTTTTTTGAAAAAATAAAATTGCCAAACCTCTAGCCAGCCTTCTCAAAAAGAAAAGCGTGATGACCCAAATATATAAAATCTTGAGTGAAAATGGAATTACAACCAATCCCTCAATGATACAGTTATCAGGGAATACTATGAAAAATTGTATGCCAACACACTGGACAACCTGGAAGAAATGGATAAATTCCTAATCACCCACACACTTCCAAAACTCAAATAGGAATAAATAGAAAACTTGAACAGACCCATAACCTGTGAAGAAATGGAATAAGTTATCAAAAATCTCCCAACAATTAAGAGGCCAGGACCGGATGGCTTCCCAGGGGAATTTTACTGGGCATTTAAAGCAGATATATTACCTATCCTTCTCAACCTGTTCCAAAAAAGAGAAAGGGAAGGAAAATTTCCAGACTCATTCTATGAAGCCAGCATTACTTTGATTCCCAAACCAAACAGAGACCCAGCAAAAAACAAAAAAAAAACAAAAAAAAAACAAAAAAAAAAACACCTGCAGGCCAATATCCCTGATGAATATGGATGCAGTAATTCTCAACCAGATACTAGCAAATCGATTTCAACAGCATATTAAAAAATTATACACCATGATCAAGTGGGATTCATTCCTGGACTGCAGGGCTGTTTCAACATTTGCAAATCAATCAATGTGATACATCACATTAATAAAAGAAAAGAACCATATGATCTTGTCAATAGATGCAGAAAAAGCATTTGACAATTTCTTACTTGACACATCCCAAAGGCAGGGGAATTAAAAGCAAAAATAAACTATTGGGACCTCATGAGGATAAAAATCTTCTGCACTGCAAAGGAAACAATCAACAAAACTAAAAGGCAACCAACGGAATGGGAAAAGATATTTGCAAATGACATATCGGAGAAAGAGCTAGTATCCAAATCTATAAAGAGCTCACCAAACTCCACACCCGAAAAACAAATACTCCGTGAAGAAATGGGCAGAAAACATGAATAGACACTTCTCTAAAGAAGACATCCAGATGGCCAACAGGCACATGAAAAGATGCTCAATGTCGCTCCTTATCAGGGAAATACAAATCAAAACCACACTCAGATATCACCTCATGCCAGTCAGAGTGGCTAAAATGAACAAATCAGGAGACTATAGATGCTGGAGAGGATGTGGAGAAACGGGAACCCTCTTGCAATGTCGGTGGGAATGCAAACTGGTGCAGCCACTCTGGAAAACAGTGTGGAGGTTCCTCAGAAAATTAAAAATAGACCTACCCTATGACCCAGCAGTAGCACTGCTAGGAATTTACCCAATGGATACAGGAGTGCTGATGCATAGGGGCACTTGTACCCCAATGTTTATAGCAGCACTTTCAACAATAACCAAATGATGGTTAGAGCCTAAATGTCCATCAACTGATGAATGGATAAAGAAATTGTGGTTTATATACACAATGGAATACTACATGGCAATGAGAATGAATGAAATATGGTCTTTTGTAGCAACGTGGATGGAACTGTAGAGTGTTATGCTAAGTGAAATAAGTCATACAGAGAAAGACAGATACCATATGTTTTCATTCTTATGTGGATCCTGAGAAACTTAACAGAAGTCCATGGGGGAGGGGAAGAAAATAAGAGGTTAGAGGGGGGAGCTAAAACATAAGAGACTCTTAAAAACTGAGAACAAACTGAGGGTTGGTGGGGGGTGGATGGGAGAGTAAAGTGGGTGATGGGCACTGAGGAGGGCACCTTTTGGGATGAGCACTGGGTGTTGTATGGAAATTAATCTGACAGTAAATTTCGTATTAATTTTTTTTAATTTTAAAAATAAAAAATTTTTAAAAAGAGCAAGGGGATGGAATGGATATACAGAAGCCAAAGATCTCTGTTTCAGATGAGAATGGGATAATTCTGGAAATGAAGCAAATAGCACAATCTCCTAGAAAGCTCACTGTTTTCTGAGTGAACATACATACGTGGGTTGAGTAGATGGGAATCACCCATCTGCTAAGCCTGAGAGCCCCATCTGCAACATCTGTGCATTATTATCTCAGATACAGCAAGTAATCTTTTGGGCCTCACCTTTTTTCCTACCCTTTCATTCAATGGATAGAGGCAGTGATAATTTGGTGATGGTGGTGGTGGCTCTCAGTTAACACCTAATTGTGTGGAACAGGGCTCTGGTCTTGTAAACTTTGATCTTTTTCTTTGTTAACAAGAGTAGGGATGCAATATGCCTAGGCCAAAATTCAGCTGCTGAAATTCAGGCAATTCAGGCAGCAGGGGAGAAGGTCTTACAGGGTGCCTATTGTCATGCCAACATCCTGCTTTGGCTAGGGGTAGGGTTAGGTCCTGGGAGGTTTCAGGGTCTAAATCAACACCAGTCCAGTGATCTCCCTGGAGGGTTGAGTTGAGGGCACCTGTTAGGATGCAGGGCAGGCATAGGGTTTTGGTGTTGTGGATGACTGAATGTGTGTCACAGGCTTCAGTTTTGGCCACAGATCCCATTCTGAACCTCCATTCAGTCCCTGGAAATATCATGGTCAATTCCTGGGTTCTTCACTAAATATGTTGCTGCCCTGCATGGGCTCCTTGTCTGTTCTTTTCTCAGACCTGGAAGGTGGTCCTCCTTAGAACCAGAGCCATGAGTAGGGTTAGGTCAGGCAACCAGGAAGTGCCAGGGGCGGAACCACCAATAGTCTCCCTGGAAGACTGAGTTGAGGGCGGATGGTAGGTGCATGTCAGCCTTAAGGTTTGGATTCAGGATCCAGAAGATTGTGTGGACCAAGATTGGGGAACGTCTCAGAATCCCCCCCTGCAGCTCCATCCTGGCCCTGGAAGTATCCTGATGAAATTCTGGCTTCTATGCTAAATATTACACATTGGTCATTGGACCCAAATCTGTTCTTTTCTCAGACCTTAAGGTTGTCCCCCTTAGGGCCAGGGCCCTGTCAAGTGTTAGGATTAGTTCCTGGGAAGTGCCAGGGGCTGAACCTCCAGCAGCACAGTGATATCCCTGGAAGACTAAGTTGAGGGCATGTGTCAGGTTGCGGGTCAGGCTTAGTCTTTGGGTTCAAGGGGCAGCCTATGGTGTGGGACAAGCTTAGGTTTGGCCTCTGGATCCCCTTTGTGCAGCTCCTTTAGTGCTTTGGAAATAGCATGGCAATTTTCCAAGTTCCATGCTTAATAATCCTTCACCAGTTATGGGCTCCAAATAAGTTCTGTGCTTACACCTAGGAAATAAGCCCCATAGGGAAAGATCCTTGGCTAGGGTTAGGGTCAGGTCCTAGGAGGTTTCAAAGGCTGAACTGACACCAATGCAGTGATCTCCCTGGAGGGCTGGGTTGAGGTCACCTCTTTGGGTGCGGGACAGCCTGAGGGTTTGTGGGCATGGTATGGCCGATTCTGTTTCCCAGGCTTAGGTTTTGGCCTGGGATCCCCTTGTGCAGCTCTATTGTGACCCTGAAGATGCCATGGCTGACTCCTGGGCTCTTCGGTGAATAATTCTACACTGTTCATGGGCCCCAAAGTTTTTCTTTCCTCTGTCTCAGGAGGTTGGCCCCCTGAAAGAGCTTGAGCTAGGCTTAGGGTTAGGTTTCCGAAGTGTCAGGGACAGAGTAACTGGCAGTGCAGTGATTTCCCTGTGGGCTGAATAGAGGGAGACTAAGAGAAAAGAACATGATTTAAGAATTGGAGACATCAGTGACTCATTAAAAAGGAACATCTGAATCATAGGTGTCCCAGAAGATGAAGAGAGAGAAACAGGGGTAGAAGGGTTCTGTGAGCAAATCATAGCGGAAAACTTTCCTAACATGGGGAAAGACACAGACATCAAAATCCAGGAAGTACAGAGGACTCCCATTAGATTCAACAAAAGCCGACCATCAACAGGCATATCATACTTAAATTCACAAAATACTCAAGCAAGGAGAGAATCATGAAAGCAGCAAGGAAAAAACGTCCTTAACCTCCAAGGGAAGACAGATCAGGTTTGCAGCAGACCTATCCACAGAAATTTGGCAGGCCAGAAAGGAGTGGCAGGATATATTCAATGTGCTGAATCAGAAAAATATGAAGCCAAAATTCTATATCCAGCAAGGCTGTCATTCAAAATAGAAGGAGAGATAAAAAGTTTTCCAGGAAAACAAAAATTGAAGGAGTTTGTGACCACTAAACCATCCCTGCAAGAAATTTTAAGGGGGACTCTCTGAGGGGAGGAAAGATGAAAATATAAATAAATAAATAAACAAAGAAATAAATAAATACCAAAAGCAACAAAGATCAGAAAGGACCAGAGAACACCACAAGAAACTCCAACTCTACAAGCATCATAATGACAATGAATTCATATCTTTCAATACTCACTTAAACACTAAAAAGCAAGTTATGGAATAGGAGAAGATATTTGCAAATGATATATCTAATAAATAACTAATATCCAAAATATATAAAAAACAGACATAACACAAGGCCCAAAAAAACAAATAACCAAATTAAAAAACTGGGCAGAAGACTGGGCAAACCCCATTAAAGGGTTTTGACAACAGTGTGACACATTTTGTCTGACACCATCATTTTGAATGGCTGCATTATGTCCTGCTGCCAGAGGAAACAAATCTTCTGGGCTTATTCAGAGTTCTTAGAGTCAAAACAGAGATGACACATGACTACATGAACTCTTTGTGAAGATCTCTAATCACCGTCTTTGGTTTCTAAAAGCAGACCCCTCTCCATTGGAATCAAAGGTGATGACAGCTGAAATCATGGCCATATTCACCCTCCAATAAAAGAGCTGAGGCCCCTCTAACTCCTGAAAACTGAGTGTCCTTCTCTCTGATGCACAACAAGTGCTCTAGTTTCAGGAGTTTGGTGCAATATTTTTGCTGGTTTGCTGGATGAGAATTTACACTAACTATTTGTCCTATGTTCACTTTTTTAATGCTGAGTGAGACTGGATGTTCATCACTTACATCCATTTCCAAAATGTAGCCACTCTTCTCAGTTCTGGGCTGATCCTGCTGAACCCACTGTCCTGGACATCTCCAGGAGGTGCAGACTGTGATCCATGTACACCCAGGAAACTTCACTCCTTGTGAAACCACCAAGCTGTTAGTGACTGGCTTCTAACCAAAAGAATACAGTCGGAGTGATGGGAGGTCAGTTTCAAGATTTCATGACACAAATTTTGTCACTTTCTTCTCATTTTCTTTGTCCTCTGTTCTCGCTCTATGTCTGTCTACTCCTCTCTCTCTCTCTTCTAACCTTCTCTCTCTCTCTGCTCTCCATCTTCATTTCCTCCCTCTGTCTCTCCCCTACCCCCTGGAAATGGGGAATCAAGCACTTAGGAGCTACCATATGAGAACCCTATATAGGATGGAAACAAACAAGTTCCCACGTCAAAAAATTTAAATAGGTTCTCAGTTCAAACTTAATTCTGGCATTGCCTGTGTGAGTTAGCTTGGGAGTAAAGTATTACCCTGTTGATTCTCAGTTGAGACCATGGCCCTGGCTTCATAGAGACTTTGAAGCAGCATCACTCAGCTATGCTGTACTTGGATTCCTCTCCCACAAAAAAGTGAGATATTAAATATTTTTAGTTTATGATTCAAGGTATTTGAATAATGCTGTCATAGAGGAGTGGATTACTAAACATCTACCACATCCCAGCATCTGGTCTATCCTCTGCCTCCTCCCTGCCTCTACGCTCCCAGGATCCCATAGCCACTATTTTCCACCTTTCTAATGTTTTCTGGACAAACTCAATTCTGTCTCCTATTCTCTGCACTAGCAATACCTTTTCCCTGACACACTGCAGACATGTACAGTGTGGTTCCTTCTTGCCATTCTGGCCCCAGCAATTGTCACCTGAGTGAGGCATAACATTCTCTCCAGTGGCTCCCCAGCCTGTCCTCACAGCACACTCATTCTTTTCACAATTACAGTTCTTGCCCTTTTTTTCACATGTCTTGTCTTTAATACTTTTGTTCATCTCCCCTCCAGACTGTGAAGACCTGGCAGGCAGAGAACAATTTGCCATTGTAAGACTTGCACTTGGGCTCACCAGGTCCTCTAGCACAAGGTGAGTGCCAGGATCATTTACTGAATGAAGAAATAGAAGGATCGTGGAACACTCCCTCTAGATTTTGACCAGGTTATTCTGTGGAGATAACTGCTATTATAGGAGAATCATGTTGTATCTGAGGCAGGGGAAATCCAGAATGACCTCTGCATGAACTTTCCTTAGTTCAGTTCTTCCAGCAAAACTCAGTGGGCACCACTGATACAGGAGGCTGCCTCTACCCTAGTGTCCAGAACTAGCACTGGAGCCACAGGCATGAAGACCACCAAACAAACTCAGCACTTTTATGTGGCTGACATGAAAGCAGTGGTTACTTAATGTCCCAGGATAAAGCTCAGATCTACAGGTTCCAGGTCTGTGCAAGGGATCTCAGGCTTCTGCCATTCCCCTTTCTGTCCATTCCCAGTATACGCACTTTACTCGTGAGGCATCCTCATGTCAGCCAAGAAAATGACTCCCCTATTCCCAAATGAAGTCCCTGAGGGTCCAACTGGGTCTACATTCAGTGTATAGTGCTCTGACATGTCCTTCCTTATACCAAGTCCTCACCAACCCAAGTCCCCAGGACTCACTGGGCCCTAAAAGACTTCCAGCAAGTATAAAGCATTTCTCCAATATCTCAGAATACAGTGAGTCATTGGTGGAAAGCCAAGGCAATTGACACTTTATGATTATATGGAGCTCTGGAGAAACCCACTGGTAACACTGCACCATACAGAACACTGAAAATTTTCTTCTCTAGCTCCTAAGAGGAGTTAGTTCATCATAATTCCAGGTATCCACACAGTTGGACTGCTGTACCCTGGTTCTTTCCTCTGGAGGCTGGGCCAATGATTGGCCGTGGGTCCAGCAGAAACTTACAAACTTCAGGACTTCCTTACCTATCCTTGTGCCTTTAAGCATGCATCTATGAAAATGGATAATGCTTTCCCATGACAGAGTTCTCTCTAACATCTTCTTCTTTCTTTCTTGTCTCTTCCACAGTGTCTGCTTTTTCTTGAAAACACATTCATTCTGAATGTGTGTGCCAGTTCACATGGGTGGATTTGGACAGTAAAATGACACCACATGGAGAAGAAGTGGGCAGGATTCCTCCCAGAATACTAGAGTCTCTCGTTTCTAACCAAACATGATGGGAGCGGTTGAAGAGATGGTCAAATGAGGCAGAGCCCAACCTTATCCTCTGGACTCTGCCCACTTCCTGTGATTTGGGCCAGTCCTATTCTCTTGATCAGATCAGTCACCTCATTGTACAGTGATATAATGGACACCTGACTCCAAAAGCCAGTACTCAAGAGGTTGTGATGTCATGATCAGTTAACACCAGTTGGAGTGTCAGGTAGGGACTGCTCAGTCACACCTGTACCAGTTTACTTTATACAGGCATAAAATCTGCATAAAACAGGCAAAGGTGTGGAACCAATGAAAAAAATTCAGGTCTGTGTCCACCACCAGGTACGCAGGCATCACTAATCCAACAGTGCATGAATGTGCTCCTTACTTCAAGAAGTAGATCTTAAACACCACCCCACCTCACTACCACCTACTGTTCCCAGTAGAGAGGGCATGGACATCAACCAGGCAGAAGCACTATATTTTGGAATCATAAACTCTGTTTTCACACTTGCCTCTGCTGCTGGGAAGAGATCTGTCCTTCAGAAGAACATATATCCTTTACAAAGTCATACAGTTCTCCAATGGTAAAGTTCTTGCTTTGGTGGGGGTTATATTTGGGCCCCTGTAGCAGATGTCAAAGTAATAGTGGCACAAACAAGATAGAGATATGTTTATTTCTCATATAAATGAAACCAAGACGTGGCTAGTCTATAACTGATTATGGATTGCCTACCATGGGAGATCGCATATCATTAATCTCCCTACTCTAACATTTTAGTGTATGATTTCTTTTTTAACGCTTAAAAATTCAGAATGTATACTTAATGCATTATGGTGTGGATAGAACAGAGTCATTAACATAAAAATTAATTGGTCTTGAAAAAAGTCCTAAATTATAAAATGAATGCAGATAAACTAGAACTGGTATGTTGAGCTATTTTTTTTAATTGATCAAGTAATTAAAATGTTTTATTGTTTTTCCCTGATGAACACTTTACCCACAAGCATTCTATGTTAGTATATTTCTGATTTCAATGTTTATTAAGCAAAGAACCAAAACAAAATTTTCATGTGTGTGATCAAAGTCCTGCAAGATCAAATGTCTGAGTCAGGAGAGCAGGGTCAAAATGGAGGTGTAAAAATAGCAAGACCAAATCATCTGCTCATGTCTTTCTATTTTTTCCAAAGTTTTATTTATATTCTCATTAGTTAATATACAGTGCAGTATTGGTTTCAGTATTAGAATTCAGGGATACATCGCTGACATACAACACCCAGTACTCATCATAACAAGTGTCCTCTTCAACACCCATCTATCCCATCCTCCACCCACTCAGAAATACATCAATGAATCGATCTCATTTATAGTTGTACCAAAAAACATAAGAAACCTAGAAATGAACCTGAAAAAGAGGTAGAAGATCTGTACTCTGAAAACTTATGAAGGAAATGGAAGACGACACAAAGAAATGGGAAAACATTCCATGTCCATGGATTAGGAGTACAAAAATATTTGTCTACACTACCTAAAAATGTCTATACTACCTTTGGGTGCCTGGGTGGCTCAGTCAGTTGGGCATCCGACTTTGTCTCAGGTCATGATCATGCAGTGAGTTCGAGCCCCACATCGGGCTCTGTGTTGACGGCTCAGAGCCTGAAGCCTGCTTCGGATTCTTTGTCTCCCTCTCTTCCCCTCCCATAGTCATTCTCTCTCTCTCTCTCAGTAATAAATAAATGTTAAAAAAAATTTTAAGCGTCTATACTACCCAAAGCTTCTACACAAAAATGCAACCTCTATCAAAATACCATTAGCATCTTTCACAGAGGTAGAACAAAGAATCCTAAAATTTTTATGGAATCACAAAAGACCTTGAATAGCCACAGTAATCCTGAAAAAGAAAAAGAAATCTGGAGGCATCATTATTGAACGTATTCCAAACAGCACTCAAAATAAAAAAAGGAAAAAAAAACCCTAATGATTTATATGGACCGACTCACCTATTCCAAGATGATTGTTATTTTGTCTTTATACTTAGAGTTCAACAGTAATAGAATAAAATAAAATACTTGCCGCTCAAGCATTTAGAATAAATGAAGAAAAAAATGAGAGCAGAATGTGTTGTCATGAAGTTTCAATGATTCTTCATGACATATTCTAATCACGTGTTTCAAAATATTCAAAATCATCATTCCTTGAAGCTACTCACCAGTATTACTTTGTGTAATTGTGCCTTCACCATGCACTTTGTGGAGTGGTGGTTGCTTTTGACCATGTAGATTCATATTTCAAGATATTTCGGGTAAAAATGCATTTATCTATCCTCTCCTGTGTACGCCACACTCTGGAGTGAAAAGTTTGGGGGTTTCTTATCTGGTTTTGTTTTGTTTGTTAAGCTCCTGCTAAAGCAATGTATAAGTGTGGGGTGAGTGTTAAAGTTTGTTATTCATAAAAAAAAAATCATCATTCCTAAGTGTTGGTTAGTAGATTTTGACAGAATCCAGGAACCACAAAGAACAGACTGTTTTTCAAGTGAATTTAGTTATTTCTGTATTTGTGTCAGATATCAATTACCTGGTCAGAGATCACAATCTGTGAATCACAGATCACTCAAAGCTCAACGTCTGAAAGGCATTCCACTTTAGCCAAATAAGTTATTATAATGTCCATTTAGTCAAAGACATAAAAACAAAGAATGATGTGTCCATATGTGTTTAATACAATCCAAAGAAATATATCATCCTGCAAAACAACCAGGTTGGATTTTAAATAATGTAGAGAAAATGAAAATCAAATGCACTTCAATGCAGGTGATGCTGGAAACAGTCCACCTCATTACAGGGGCAAGAAGAGACTGAAATCAGGGTTCAGGAGTGACTGGTCTGTCCTCAGTGACAAGAAATTCTAGGCGAACTCCCACTCTGGTGGTGTGCTACCACACAGCATTTAGTTTTTGATGTTGGTGAAGAAAGGTTGTTTTGTTACTGAGAACTGAGTGCTTGGCCTGCCATTCTGATGGCCCGGATGGTCGTTCTCTGCTCTCTACCAACCTCCTGGAATGCCTGAGCTTCCTACATTTGGAGATACTAACGATTTGTCCAATGCAAGTCCATACCTTGAAGAGGTGAAGATAAAAACAACAAACTCAAAGACTAAAGGACCAGATCCCATTTCCACAGATTTGGGTGTCAGCCAGGAGCCAGACAAAAGCCCCAAAATCACCACTGTTCTATCACTGAAGGAAAGGAAAGGAAAATAGTGATAGCCTTTTGTCACACAGTGCTCCAAAGTGTAGCTGATGGATGTTCCCCTTAGACCCAGCTCTCTGATGTTGGTGATGACACCAACCTAGCCGTGGGAAAAGTGTTAGTGGCTTCATTCAAAGCTTTATACCATTTTCATCGGAGGAGAAGAAATTTGGTCCCCAGTTCCTGCCTTCAGATTCCCTTGCTCTTTCATGAAGGGGGATTTCATTATGGAGCATTCACACAGTCTGGGAGTATTTTCTGATTCTAATCATGGAGTTGTGATTAGTCCCCAGTAATCTGGGATAGGCTGGGCAACAGGGGCCCATGGAACACTTCTGCAAGACCTACCTTGGCAAAAGGAGGGACAGGGCTTTTTGAAACTGTTCAACACAAGAGGCTTGCATGTGCACAGGACAGATGATGTTGGGAAGGATCTGGTCTCATTTATGGAGCAAGGGCCTACGGTCAAATTCAGGAGATACAGGGCTGTAACTCAGACAGTGCCCAGTCATTCCCAGGGAGTTTGCACTCACACCATGTGTCATCACATAGCAGTTCATTTCTGATATCGAAAAGTAAAGGTTGCTCTCCTGTTAGTAAGAACTCTGGCAAATTTCTGTTGGCATGGGACCATTGCTCTGCTCTCTGTCCACACTTTTCAGGAAAGCCCTAGTGACCTACCTCCTGATACACTCAGAGCTCATGGCTGTAAAGTCCATTCACTGAGCAGGATAGGGCACAAATTACTTGAATACCAGAGTACGATTCTGCAGACTTGCCAGGAGCAAGATCCTACCTTGTGAGTCACAAATGTCTCTGTCCACAGATGAAAAGGGCTTGAAAGTTGGTGATAGCTTGACACATTCCTGACCTTATTGGGGATGGGGTGCATGACTTTGCCCCCAGGACTCTCTAGTATAGGTAATGGTTGTTCCACTTCTCTTCAGGCCACAAGTCTTTCTTACTCCTTGGACACCAAACTTGCCCAGAAAATTGTGCTAGTAACGTTACTTACAGCTTCGTACTCTTCTCATCTGAGATGAAGTACTTTAGTCCTCAGCGTATCATTTTTAATTCCCTTACACTTATCCTAACCATGTGTTCACTGTCAGACATTCATTGCCAGAGGTTGGCAGAGCTTTTTGTCCAATTTTAATTTTGGAGTCATGTCATGTTCCCATGAATTTGGAATACCTTGAGTAATAGCTGCCACTGGGGTATCTTCCTTGTCTAACATGAAAACAGGTATTGAGGACTTGAATGTGTTAAGCACAAGAGGATTGCTTGTGGGTAGGAGCAGGTGATATTGAGAGACAGTTGGCCTCACTTCTGTGGCAAAAGCTGATGAAGATGTGGCCTTCAGGGCCACAGTCAAAAGTAAGAAAAAAATTGCGTGCAGATAAGGCTGATTAAATCCCAGTGAGTGTACATGAAGGTGTTTTTCTACCCCCACAACAACTAATTTCTGATATCAAATGAAAAAATGTCCTCCTAAAAATTTGGGGCACTGAAGTCTGATGTTTGTGCAATGACTATTACTGTGTTCTCTGCCCCTGCCATAGACTACCTGAGCATCCTGCTTTCTGAGACTCTAAGGGATCCAGAATGCCCAATTTCCCCAGCAGGTAAAGGTAGAAAGAAACTACTCCAAAACTAAATAATCATATCCCAGTCCCACAGGCTTGGGCATCAGCCTGTACTAAGACTCTGCCCTCCAAATCACCACTGCTTTTCACCACTGACAGGAAAAGCTGCAAAACTGGCAAAAACCCCAATCCCTCCTACACTGTTTCTGGTCAGATGAAGGGTGTTGTGCTACATTAAGAGTTCCAAGTGTGGCTAAAATATATTCCATTTCTGTACAGCTCACAGGTTTTTCATACTCATAGGACACCAACTTCCCCAGATAATTGTGTCAGTTGCTTCATTCACAGCTTTATTCAATTATCATCTGAGATAAAGAATCTGGACCAAAATGCATCCCTTCCAATTCCCTTGATCTTTTTCCAGGAATGTTTTTCTGCGAGGGATTGAGAGTCTGAACCTGGAAGTATTTCTCTCTGATTTTAATTGTGGAGTCCTGCTAAGGTCCTCTAAATCAGGATAATTTGGGTGATGTGTTCTCCAAGAGCTCATCTCTGAGACCTATCTCGGCAATAGAAGGAAAGAAACATTAAAAATCATTCTGAACAAGAGATTTTCATGGGGAAGGGGCAAGTGTTATTGGGAAAGAGCCATTCTCACTTATGCATAAGGGGAGGTAGATATCAGAGGTCAGAGTCAGGAACCATGTGGCTATTACTCAGAGGGTGCCAAGTATTCACAACCAGCTAATACATAGTAATTACTAAGGAAATATTGCCCTTCGTTACTGAGACCTCTGTACTTGGCAACCTTCTGCTGGCCTGAGTGCAGTTTGTTGCCCTGATCTCCACTTCTGCCTATAAGGTTCCTGCATTCTAAGAAGATCAAAATTTGAGCATGAGCATTATTATTCCCCAGATACTTAGGGCAAGAGTCCATTCAAGGACTCTGGAACCATAACCCAGTCACACAGGCATAGGTGCCAGCCAGCACAGAGAGGCCAACATTCTGATAGATCATGAGTGCCTTTACTGAATGGACGAGTAAGTCAAGAGCCAGAAGCCTTCCTGCCCTAACCAGGTCAGGATGCAGTGTTCTTGTGGCTGCTTGTACCTTTTACCTCAATCCCACGGGTGTTTCCTTCTTACTCTCAGGACATCAAGCTTGACGAGGAAATGGTATTCATGTCAGCAGGCCCAGCTTCATTCCATTTTCATCTGAGATGAAGAGTATAATATAAAACATGGCAGAGATGTAGGGATATCTATACTTTGTGTATCTCCCAAAGAAAGGCTAAAGGCAAAGGACTTTGAACCCCAAGAGTCTGGGAGGAAAAGAGACTGAATCTACCAGGAAGAAAATGGGACAACTTGGGAGACCATAGGTGGGTGATTGTGAACTTGGGGAGATAAAATGGGCCATGTAAGCATGGAGGGGAAGGACCCCCTTCTTCCGAGAGACAAAAGGAAGAGAAAGAGTGTCTGGGGAAGTGTAGGACTATATCTGGACAAGAGAAAAAACCTTGGACTGGGACAGAGAGGGATCCCATCTCTAACTGCAGGTTAGAGGTTTTCTAACAGCAGATCTCATCTTCAGGCTGGGGCCTCCTGCCCTGTTCTCACACCTGGGGAGGAGGGGAGCCACCCCCATGTTCAGTGGCAGATCAGGGGCACAGTCTGCAGCACAAGAAACCGGTCCCCTCCCCTGAATGGCTGGGCACAGGACAAAAACAGCCAGGACCGCATATCGAGAGATGCTTCTCTAGTACTGGGGTGCACTGAGCAGGAGTTTAATTCCCAGCCAAGCCCCCGGGGGCAGAGCGAGAGAGACAGCCTCATCTGCTCCCACAGCACAGTGAGGACAGCTCCAAAGGAGTGATTTGAGACACCAGGTGGTGGAGAAGAGACTGGGGAGTCACCATTTTTCTCCCCACCACCACCAAGGCGGGCCTCAGGAATCAGTCTGTGGGGCCCACAGTAGAGGCAGGACCAGCCTACACCAAACCACAGCCTTCTGCACTGGGTAACTGCGCATCTACTGTAACAGGAAGATGCTGCAGAAGTAGACGGACAGCTCCTCCAGACCAGTGCTGCAGCATTGCCTGGATTAATTCTGGGACAATTTTGGATATATAGATATCTTCTACCCCCCCCATTTCTCCTTATATCTTCCCTCCTGTAGGCTGGTTATTCTGGTTATTGGTTTGTTTAAACAGACATATTTAATCCATTTTCTTCATACATGTTCTACACTTCCTTCTTTACATTCCTTTGTCTCTCTCTGGCATAATCAAGCCATAGAGTTTCTCTGTCTGGGTAACTTTATCTTCGTTTCTATTTCCCTGCCTCCTTCCTTATTTTTCTTTCTCCCTCCCTGGATTAAGCCTTTTAGTCTCTCTGCCTGGTCAATGTTTATTTTCTCTTTTTCTCTGTCATTTCTCTCATTGTATGTGCTCTTCCATCAGCACCACCTCCACCCTGTTCTTTACTTGTAGCTGGTGTTTCTGGTTTTTTGCTTTTGGGTTGTTCTCAGTTTGGGGGGGGTTGTTTGTTTTATTTGTTTGTGTTTTTGTGTGTTTTTGTCTCCTGTTTGTTTGTTTTCCTTTACAGGGCTACTTCAAGGAACAAATCAAAACACACTTGATGGAGAGTCCAAAACATCACTGTGAGTAGGGAAATAAAATAACCAAAGTCACAACAACAGAGAACAAGTAACACTCTCCAAAAAACACCTCCTGAAGGGCCAGGCCCTGAAGAGTGTATGACCCCCCCTTTAATATATCAGTGCTCGCAGGTGCAGAGCACATAACAAGCTTTTAAAACTCATAAGGGACAGAAAACTAGCCAAAATGATGAAACGGAAGAATTCTCCTCAAAAGAAATTCCAGGAAGAAGTGACAGCTAAAGAATTGATAAAAACAGATTTAAGCAATATAACTGAACAAGAATTTAGAATGAGTCATAAAATTAATTGCTGGGCTTGAAAAAAGCATAGAGAACAGCAGAGAATCTATTGCTACAGAAATAGTCCTGATGAATTAAAAAATGCTATAAATGATGTGCAAAATAAAATTGAGGTGGCCACAGTGCAGATTGAAGAGGCAGAGGAGAGAATAGGTGAATTAGAAGATAAAATTATGGAAAAAGAGGAAGCTGAGAAAAAGAGAGATTAAAAAATCCAGAATTACAAGGGGAGAAATAGAGAACTAAGTGATTCAATCAAGTGGAACAATACCCATATCATAAGAATTCCAGAAGAAGGGAAAGAGAAAGGGGCTGAAGGTGTACTTGAACAAATCATAGCTGAGAACTTCACTGCTCTGGGGAAACAGGCATTGAAATCCTGGAAACAGGCATTGAAATCCAAGAGGCACAGAGAACTCCCTTCAGACGTAATTTGAATTGATCTTCCACATGACATGTCATAGTGAAACTGACGAAATACAAGGATAAAGAGAGAATTCTGAAAGCAGCTAGGGGTAAACGTGCCTTAACATACAAAAGCAGACACATAAGGGTAGTTGCAGACCTATCTACTGAAACTTGGCAGGCCAGAAAGGAATGGCAGGAAATCTTCAATGTGATGAACAGGGAAAATATGCAGCCAAGAATCCTTTATCCAACAAGCCTGTCATTCATCTGAGGTGAAGAACTTGGCCCTCAGTGTCTCTCTTCCAATTGTGATGATGATGATGATTTGCCAGTTCTCCTGTGTAGAGCCTTGTGGGCAGGATTCTGGAAGCCTCTCCTCTGATTTTAATTGTCAAATCTTTTATACCAAGTTCCCTCAATGTGGGGGATACCTTGGACAATGGCTGCCCCATGGGCTTCCCTGCCTAACTTACATTGGCATCGGAAAGCAGAAGCCATAGGTTTTGGAAAGTGTTCAGCACAAGAGTTTTGCCTGTGGACAAAATGGCGGTGTTGAACATAGCTTGTCTTACTTCTACGGCAAAGTAAATATATCAGTGGTAAGGAGTCAGGGGAAATGCAGCTGTCACCTAGATAGCAATTTCCCAGCAATTGGGAGCAAGCTTCCCCTTCCTTACTCCGCCTACCTGGACAATTCAGTTTCTCATATCACTGAAGAAACATTGTTTTCTTCTCCCTGAGCATTTGGTACTTAGTAGGCTGTGGTTGTGGTCACACTGCTTAGAACTTCCCTCTTGCTGCCTGCAATGCCTGCATTCCTAGCAACTGCAGTTTTGCCTATGCACGTTGCAATCCCTGAGCTTCTCAACAATGAAGAAGATCAATCGAGATTTATAAGACCAGAGCCCTGTTACACACACTTACATGTTGACTGAGAGCCAACGCCACCATCACCAAATTACCAAGGAAAGGGCTGGAAAAGGTGAGGGTCAAAAGACGATTTGCCCTACCTGAGGTAACAATGCACAGATATTGCATTGATACGGCTCTAAGGTTGAACAGATGATTGATTCCCTTTTACCCAGCCAATGTGTGTTTGTTCATTCAGAAAAGAGTGAGCTTGGCAGGGGATTGTGCTACTCACTTCATTCCCAGAATTATTCTATTCTCATCTGAAATGGATATCTTTGGCTTTCTGTGTATCCATTCCCATCCCCTTGCTCTTTTTAAAAAATAAATAATTCCCCACTGTGGGTAACTCAAGGCCAGACCTAAGAGCAATGTCACCTCATTTTAATTGCGGAACCTGGCCAAGTTATCCTGACTCTGGCATCGGTTGGGCAAAAAGCCCCCTTGGGACTTGCCTGTTAGAAATATTTTGACAATAAAAGACACAGGACATTTGAAGGTTGCCAGACAAAGTGTTGGTGTACTGGCAAAGCCAGACGACTTGGGAGGAAGCATTTTCACTTGTGAGGAGAAGAAAAACAGAGCTAGTCACTGTATTCTCAGTATTATCCCACTGTCTGTGGATATGAAGAACTTTGACATATCATGTATACACTCTGATCCCTTAGATGTTTTTCTAATGAGGTCTTGAGTCACTTTGAAATGTGATAGGGCTTTCACTCAGAGGGAAAATGCCCTGAGATTAGTGGTCAGCTCTCACTCCATTCCTATGGTAACCTAGAACCATCAGTTTCTGACATCACCAAATAAAGATGAGCTACCTGTTACTGACTTGTGGGGCTTGGAACTTTTGGGTAAGTGCGGTGACGGTTACCCAGTTTGCCTCCCTCCCCTGGCTGCTTGAGATGACTTATTGTTGAAAAGCAAATGGTTCCCAGATGGGCATTTAGCTCCCAGAACTTAGCAGTGCAAAGCCCACTCAAGGAATAACTCCACAGAGCCTGATGCCAAACACAAATGTCAAAACCCATTACACCAAAACCACTCATGACCGTACCCACTGTATGTCAAGGTAAGAAATGCACTCAGTGCCAGAATCTTCTCCTCCCTTTCTGAAGTCCCAATGAAGAATTCTTGCAAAATCGGTTGCCAGGGTAGCCAATGGAGGTTTCCCTTGCCCCAGCCAAGAGATGTTTCTTATTCCCAAGAAAGCCAGCTGGCCAAAAGAGTGTTCTAGTCACTTCAATCTCAGATTCATCCAATTCCCATTTGATTTGGAGAATTTTGGCACTCCATGTATCCATTCCTATTATTTCACTCTTTTTTCAAAGAGTGACCAGCGTCTAAGAGAGATTTCCACAGCTTTTAACTGGACAGTCTCGTTGAGTTCATCTTACTCAGGGATATGTTGAGCAACGGGGCTCCTTGAGATTTGCCTTTCATAACTATGTTGACAATTGGAAGCCTAAGGCATTGGAAAGTTCCCAGAAAAGAATTTCTGCATATATGCCAAGTCCAGAGGAGCTGGGAAGCAGCTGGCCTCACTTCTGGGGGAGAAAGAACTGTAGCTACGCCTTTCTTTCTCAGCTTTGTGCTGTCCCTATCTGCAGTGAAGAACTTGGGCCACTGATGTATCCATTCCCATTCCCTTGCATTTTTTTCTACCCAGGAATTCACTGTGAGGTTTCAGGGACAGAATGTAAGAGCAATTTCCTCTCATGTCAACTGGCAGTCAGGCCACATTCTCCCAACTCTGAGAAAAGTTGGGCAACATGGGCTCACAGGGCCTACCTTTCAGCCTTACATTAGCCACACAACCCACATCATCTGATGGAGCCCAGCCCATGCCTGAATGTTTGCATGTAGGCAGGGACAGAGGAGTAGGATGGAGCCTACCTCAGTTCTGCAGCAAGGGGAAATGAAGCTAGGCACCACATTCTAAGGTATATCCCATTCTCTCATAAGATAAACCAACCTGTTCCACCATACGTTCCCATCCCCTTGCAGGTCACACTCAGGAGAAATGGGGTTGTCACTCACAATAAAAAAACTCGGAGATTAAAGGTAAGCTCCCCCTCACTTCTTGTGCTAAGAGCAATCAGTTTCTAATATCCCAACGGGAAAATTGCTCACCTTTTGCTGAAAATGTGGTGCTTAGCAGGCTACAGGTGGCATGGTGGTGTTTACCCTGATCGTGTCCCTGAAGTAGCTCAATGAGCTGCCTTCATTCTGAAAAGTAGAAGGCTCTCAGATGGTTGCTCCCAGAGAGATATTAAGGCAGAGACTTTTCAAGTACCCCTGCACCAAAACCTGGTTCCAAACACTGGAAGATTTGCAGAGAGACTGACCCTGATCCACTTAATGAATGTGGCATCAATAATAGACATAAAGGGCAAGTAAAAAGACAAAGGCCAAAAGAATTCCTGTCTTACCAAAGTTCTGGATGAACATTTCATGCAGTAAGGGCATCTGGTGTAGTCAATGGACATCTTCCTTAACCCAAACACATTTGTGTTTCTTACTCTGGTAGGCATTCAGGTCCAGAAAATAAGACCAATTCACTCTCATTTTAATTGAGTATCTGGGTCAAGTTCTCTGGCCTGTGGAATACATTGATTGCGCTGTGGTGCCTCTCACCATTTGTTTTAGAACTATGTGTACATCAAAAACATAGGGCATTTGAAGGTGCCTGACACAAAATGCTTGCATGTAGGCAGGCCCAGAGGACATGGGAGAGATTCAGTCATGCTTCTGGAACAAAGAAACACTGAGCCATACATTACATGAGAGTCACTTTCCAAATACCTGAGCATCAGCCACAAGTTTAGTCACAAGTATTAGCCACAACCTACTATGAATCGTCACTGCATCAAAGGACAGCGGGGGGAAAGCAAAGGCCAGAAATTTTCCCTCTCTTTCTGAAGGAACAATGCAGGTGATTTCCCTTTGTCTTAGAACACAGGTTGTTCTTACTCCTGAAAAAACCATCTTGCCCAGGGATTGTGCTAGTCGCATCATTATTTGTTATACCCCATTCTCTTCTGTAATAAAGAAATTTGCCTTCTGGGTATTCTTCTCCATCCTGTTGTTCTTTTCAAAGCTAAGTTCTCCCTGTTGTCCTTTCAGGGGCAGTGTCTCAGAGCCATTTTCTCTACTTTTAAATAGGGTGTCTGGCCAAGTTCTTGGTACTCTGGGATAGTTTAGGCCACAGAATCCCTCAAAAATTGCCTCTAAGTACTATGTTTACAAAGATAATCCCAGGATAATTCAAGGTGCCCAGTCATAATGTTTGTGTGTAGTCAGGTTCAGAGATATTGGTAGAGAGCTAGCCTCACTTATGGGAAAAAGGAACATGGAGCTAGACATTTCATTTTCAGCTTTGTCCCATTCACAGCTGAAATGAAAACATTTGGCCCTGTGTGTAGTCATTCCAATTCCCTGGTTATATTGATAACTATACCTTGGGTCTCAGGCAAGGGCAATGAGGCACTCACTCACATAGTGAGTGCCCAGCCATAACTAATGAACTCTTTCATCTGTGCTAACCAAGAGCAATCAGTTTCTGATATCCCAAAATCAAGATTGCCTTCCTGTCAGTACTTGGTGTTTGGCTGGATGATATAAGAAATAGTGGTTAGCCTACTAGTCTCCCTCCCTGGCCATTAAAGATGTTTTCATTTTGACAAGGAGCAGTTGGTTCATCCATGTGCAGTATTCTCCAGGACCTGCTTAGCACAGAAAGAGACCATTCAAGAACTACTGCACCACAGCCCCGTGCCAAGAATTTGAGGATTAGCCTGGAGCACAAACCCACTTCACTTGAATCATTGCTTCCTTTATCCACTTATATTATGGTAAAGGAAAACAGAAGTCCAGAAGCTTTCCTTCTCTTTCTGATGTAAGAATACATTCATCTTGTCATGAGGGCTCCCACTGTAGATGATAGAGGTTTGCCTTTTCCCTAGCCCACATGTGTTTCTTATTCCTGAGACAACTTGCAGGAGATTGCTCTAGTCATTTCATCCTCAGATTTATCCCATTGTCTTCTCTCACAAGGAATATTGTCCCTCCGTGTATCTATTTCCACTTTTTACCCTTTTTAATGTTTATATTTATTTTTAAGAGAGAGTGAGAGACAGAGCACAAGCAAGGGAGGAGCAGAGGGAGAGGAACAGAGGATCCAAAGCAGGCTCTGTGCTGACAACAAAGAACTCAAAGCAGGGCCCGAACGAGAAAACCACTACTTAATGACCCAAGCCAAAATCGGATGCCACCCAGGTGCTCCAAACTTTTATGCTATTTAATACTAGATTCTCCCATGGGCCAATGAGAGCCAATGGTTCAGAGCATTCCCTCTGGTTTGAATTGGGGATTCCGGATGAGTTCTTGTGAAAACAGAATAGGTTGCACCATAAGAGCCCTGGGAACTTGCCTTCCAGATCTATATTGAAAACATTAGTTGTAGGTCAGTGGAAAACACCAGCACAGAATATTTGTGTGTTGTTCAGGCCAAAAGTGTTGGGAGAGAGCTGTCCTCATTTCTGCAGCAAGGGCAAATGGAACAAAATATTTCATTTCAGCTTTATTCCATTCTCATCTAAATGAAAACCTTGTCCATAGAGCCACTCCCATCCCATTGCTACTTACTAGGACTTGGGTTGCAGGCTGGGGCAATGAGGCTATCAATCACACAGTGAGTTCCCAGGAATTGGTGGTGAGTTATCACTCTGGTTCTGTCCTAACCTAGAGTAATTACTTTCTGCCAACCCAAAGGAGAGATTGCCCTGCTGTCAGAGAGCACTTACTGCTTCGCTGACTGGTGTAAGTGCATTGATGGTTAGACAGGTTTCCTTCATCACCTGTCTGATTTAGATGACTTCATTCTGATGTACACACAATCCAGGCAAAGCAGGTATATTCCAGGACTTAGTGCAGAACATGGCCATTCAAAAATGAATGTGCCGCAGGAACGGGCCAAACACTTGAGCAACAGCGTGGAGCATGGACAAACAACCCTGAATCTGTGCTGCCTCTATCCCCTGATGGGAAGGGCAGGATAAACAGCCTAAGCCAGAAGCTTTCCCTCTCTTTCAGAAACAAGTATGCAGATCTCTTGCAGCCTGTACTTTCATGAGTTTTCCCTTTAGAGTTTTAATTTGTCTCTGGGCTGTATTGAAACAGGTGTTTCTTACTCCTTAGACAGTATCTTGCCAGGAAATTGTGCTAGACACTTCATTCTAATCTTTGTCCCATTCTCATCTATAATGAAGTACTTTGATCTTCCGCGTTTCCATTCCAATCCTTTTTTTTTTTTTCTTTTTTTCAAAGTAGTTTCTCCCTGGGTACATTCAGAGCCAGTGTCTCATGAAAATCCTTTTCCTTAATGTGGGAAATATGTCCAACACCTTGTGTCTGTGGCATAGGTTGGGACACAGGGCCCTCATTATTTACCTTTCAGAACTGTGTTGACAATGCAAGACATAGGGCACTTGAAGGTGCACAGCAGAGTATCTATGTGTAGTGAAAGCCAGCATTTGGGAGGGAGCAAGCCTTACTTCTGGTCGAAGGAGAAAGTATGTTAGACATTTCATTCCCAGCTTTACCTTCACCTCCTCTGTAATGGAGAACTTGGCCTTCCTATAGCCCTTCCCATCCATTTTCTGTTTTCGTAACTAGGTCACGGGTCACAACCAGGAGAAATTGGTCCATCAGCCACACAGTCAACATCCAGGATTTGCGATGAACTACCACTCTGGTCCTGTGCTATGTGAGAGCAATCGGTTACTTTATCTCAAAGAAGAATGGCCTTCCTGTCCATGAGTGCTAGTTGCTTGACTGGCACTGGTAATCTCTGTGATGGGTAGCCTGCTTGCCTCCCTCCCCCGGCTGGTTGAATGAATATCTTCATTTTGGAAGACAAATAGACCAAGCATGCACAGTATACTGCAGGAATATTCAGCCAAAAAAAATCCCTTACAATGAATACTGCACCATGATGTGGTTTCAAAAACCAGAGTGCCAATGGGCTCTGGCTCAGTGTTGGTGACTCTAGTATAGACTGGCAACAGGACCTCTTATTAGAGGTCTTATTAGAACTCTGTTCACAATGAGAGGCCTAGGACATATGAAGTTGCCAAGCTGTGAATGTATGTGTGTGCTTAGGCTGTCCCAGAGATATGGGGAAGAACTGTAAGGCCAGTTCTGGCCTTACAGAACTGGCCTTACAGTTCTTCCTTTCTTAATCAAGGAGAATTGCAGATAGATATACATTCTCAGCATTATCCCATTCCCATCTGTAATATACAGCCTTGGCCTCCCTTGTAGCCATTCAAATCAATTTGCTATTTTCTAATATTGGATCATATTCAGGGATGATTGGGTTTTCCCTCACACAAGCATAGCCAACAGGATGATGCTAAACTTCCGCCTGGTCCTGTGCTATGTGAGAGCAAGCAGTAAATTTATCTCAAAAAGGATGGTATTCTGGTCCCTGAGTGCTTTGTTCTTGGCCAGCTCTGGTAAGTGCAGTGGAGGGAAGCCAGCTGGCTTTCCTCCCTTGGCTGATTGAGATACCTGCATTCAGTATCACTGATGGTTCCTGTATGCACACTATACTTCAGGACCCGGTCAACAAGGAAAGGGCCCTTTCCATAACTACTGCATCAGGTCCAGGTTCCAAACACTTGATCACCAGCTAGGAGCAAGAATCCCTTGCCTCTGAATCAATGCTGCACCTATTTCCTGATTGGAAGGACAGGAAAAACAGCCCAAACCAGTCTTTCCTCTCTTTCTGAAAGAGGAATAGAGATAGCCGGCAGATTTCACTCTCAGGTGTAGACAATGGGGGTTCCCTTTTATACCAGCCCTCAGGTATTTCTTACTCCCCTGACAGCCAGCCTGCCAGAAGATAGGAGTAAGGCACTTAATTCTTTGTAACTTTAGCTCATTCTCTTCCGTAATAAGAAACTTTGGTCCTCTGAAGGCCCATTTGCATTTTATGCCACTTTGTTCAAACTAGGTTGCACCTGGAAGCCATTCAGAACAACAGCCTCAGAAGAATATACACTGTGTAAACTAGAACATTCCAGGGGCACCTGGCTGGCTCAGTCGGTTGTGTGTCCGACTTTAGCTCAGGTCATGATCTTGTGGTTTGTGAGTTCGGGCCCCGCATCGGGTTCTATGCTGATAGCTTGGAGCCTGGAGCCTGGAGTTTCAGATTCCGTATCTCCCTCTCTCTCTCTGCCCCTTCCCTGCTTGTGCTCTGTCTCTGTCTCTCAAAAATGAATAAATGTAAAAAATGTTTAAAAAAATAATTAGAACATTCCAGGATCCATGGGGTTGTGTGAGGTACACAGCCCAGGTCCAATCATTGGTGTGGAGTTCCCAGTCCGTTCCTGAGCCACTTGATAGCTCTCCAGTGCTGGTATCCCTGAAGATAGTAGGTGCCTCTGTCCCTGGGTATTTGGTGCTTAGCCAGCTAGGGTACTTGCAGGGATGGGTAGCCAGCAGGCCTCCATCCCCTGGTTGATAGAGATTTCTTTATCCTGTAGAGTATATGCTTCGTGCTTGTGCACTATGCTCCGGGTACTGGTCTGTGAACAGAGACTTTGAAGGTAATACTGCACCAGGCTATGTTCTAACCACTTGACAATCAGCCAGGAGCCCCAAACAGCCACAGCTGAATCACTGCTGCCCCTGCCTATTAATTGAAAGGTCAAGAAATACACCCAAAGCCAGGGCTTCCCCTCTCTTTCTTGAGGCATGAATGCAGACCCCTTGCCAACAGGACTCCCAGATGTAGCCTGTTGGGCTTGCTTCACCAAAGCTCACAGGTTTTGTTTATTCCTGAGACAGCCAGCTTGCTTAGAGATTACACCAATCACTTGATTTCCTTCATCATCCCATTCTCATCCCTAATGAAGAAGTCTGGCCCTCCATGTATCCATTTTCATTCCTTTGCTCTATTTTCAAACTAGGTCCTCCCTGGAGTCCATTCCATGTAGTCTCTCAGAGAAATGTCTTTGGCATTCAGGGAGGATCCTAATCCAGTCTTCATGACTTTAGGATAGGTTTGGCCACAGGGACCCTGACAATTTGGTGTCAAAACCATGAAGGCAAAGGCCTAGGGCATTGGAAGGGCCCAGAAGAGAACGTTTGCACTTAGCCTGCATCACAGGGCTGGGAAGGGGGCTGACCTTTCTTGGATGAGGGAAAATGAAGTAACATAGCCCCTTTCCTGCTTGATCCCATTCCCACTGGAAATATTGAACTTTGGCCCTCCTTATGGTCATTCCCTTCCCATGGCTTTATGTCTATGTCCCAATTCAGACTTAGAAGCCATGAATCTGTCACTCACTCAGCCAGTGCCCAGGGATAGATTTTCCCATAAGCCTGTGCATGTTGGAAGTGAACACCAAGCAAGGCAACCCAGCTACTGCTAATGGCAGCATTTGCACATACTCAGAATTATCTACCAGCTTGGGCAAAGAGTGGCCAGTGGGACTACAGGCATCAGGGGTGGGTGCGGGTCACAACCACAAGGGGGTTTCTGGCTCAGGTGCCAAGCCATGAACAGCTCTATGCATCAGGCAGTGCCATAGCAGCCTCAGTGGTCCACCAAAACCACTCTGTGATTATGGTATGACAACCATGGCTTCAGCGTGTGCAGCACTGTCCCCCTTCAGCATACATACAATCGGCAAAACTGACCATTCTTGTTGGCAGGACTAGGTCCACACAGCCTCAAGGACTTTGTCAGAAAGCTGGTACTGGCAAATAGGGTGAAACCCATTAGGGTAGCACCTGGTATTTGCCTCCTGACCAGTTCACTTCTCCCAGCCAATGTTTGGAGGATTAAAGTGCTCTCACATGTCTACCCTCATATGAAATGGATATGCTAGATGTGATACGTTGAAGAAAGCCAGGAATAACATAATTAGGATGTACTGGGCAAATTTGCTGGCCATGTTCAATATGCCTAAAAGAAATGCAGAGGGAAGTATTATAGTAGGGTTGCCCTGTCTATTCATATATCCTTAAGGTTGCACTGGTCTAAAAAAGAAATATATCTTGCCCTGAGCATCTTTCATATATTGTAACAACTTCCCATTTTACAGATATTCTTGTCTTTTCAAGATGCTTGAAAATGTGAGCAGATCTGAAGGTCTGCCCCTGGAAAAGCAAAAACAGAAACAAAAACACAGGCCTACTTGGCCAGAAATCTGAGTTTTAAGAGACTCATGAAAGATGAAAAATCATACAGGGAAAACTATATTGCTGAGGAGCCTTTGGCCAAACATAAGCCACAGTCGCAAGGAACGGACCAGAATCCCCAGTTCAGGGCCACGGATATGGCTCTGAGTCAATCACATGGAATGGACTCCAGGAAAGTCTCAGAGTTAAAGTAAAAAAAAAGGCTGAAAATGGATACAGGGAGGGCCAGAGTTCTGCATCAAGGATAAGAATGAGATAATGTGGAGAGTGACATGACTAGCACAGTCTTCCTTGCTGACCCAGGAATAAGAAACACCTGTGGGCTTTGAGAAATGGTGTCCTCTATAAATTCCACCTAGAAACCCTTTCAGGAAGAAGCCTGCCTGGATTCTTCCTTCAGAATCAGAGGCAAGGCCCTGGCTTTGTGCATGTGTCCTGCCTTTGCCATCAGTACATAGGGGCAGCAATGATACAGAGGTAGCAGGGATGTGCTCCCAGCAGATTGGCAAGTGTTTGGAATTGGCATGTTGCAGTATTCTATCCAAAAATAATTTCTGTGCTGACCAGATCCTGGAGCATCCTGCCCAAAATAAATCTGCTGCTTTTTGAAATGAAGAAATCTCAGTTAGTGAAGAGAGGTGGCTAACTGGCTACCCATGTTCATGCCTATCCTAGCCAGCTAAGTAACACCATGTGCTCAGGAACAGAGAGCCAGCTTTCCTCTGGGATATCAGACCCAGACAGCCTTCAATTTGATCAGAAATGGACTGAAAAAACACCACCTTTCATATAGCCATGGCTGTATAAGTGACAGCCCCATGGTCTTGGAATGTTAACTGAGAATGGGCTAGACAATCAGCAAGAGGATGAGGATGAGTACAAGCAGTGCCAAAATTCTTCATCTCCAATGAGGACAGCAAACATCTTGGAAGAAGATATCTTTCTCAATTTCCTCTCATCCCAGAAAGAAGGCTGGAATTATTCCTAAAACTTCTGGATTAGCCTACACACAAGCATTCTCTACTGGGCACCTGCAGATACTGTAGGCCTGGTGACATCCACAAATTCTAAAACTCAGTTTCCAGGGGCCTGTGGCCAAACCTCTCCCACACTCACCAGGACTCTGTGCTTAAAAGGAAAGGATATGACTCTAAGACATTGGCTCTGAAAGTATTCCAAGGTGAACCTTGTTAGAAAACAAGGGCAAATATTTGGAATTGCTAAAATAGCCTGGTAAGCAACAGAAACTCGGGAACAGGAGGGCCAGGAGTACTCTGGGATATCAGACTCTGAGAGCCCTGCATTGGCCGTGTGACTGTTTTGAAACTCACCTCCAGGGGCGCCTGGGTGGCTCAGTCGGTTAAGTGGCCGATTTCGGCTCAGGTCATGATCTCGCGGTCCGTGAGTTCGAGCCCCGCGTCGGGCTCTGTGCTGTCAGCTCAGAGCCTGGAGCCAGTTTCAGATTCTGTGTCTCCCTCTCTCTCTGCCCCTCCCCTGTTCATGCTCTGTCTCTCTCTGTCTCAAAAATAAATAAATGTTTAAAAAAAATTTTTTTAAAAAGAAACTCGCCTCCAATCCAAGGAACTTGATTATGCACACGACACCCCTATGGCCTTGGTGTGTAAACTGATGCCAAGTAAGAAAAGCAGCAGTGGGTTAGGAATGACAACAAGGTGAGTCACAGTTCTGCATTCAAATGCATGTGTCAAATAAAGATGTCTATCTTATTGTCCTTTTTTCCAACACAGGAGGCCTAACCTCTAGCTTAGCCTACCCTCAAACACTCTACACGGCACCTTCAAACAAGGTTTGGAGATGGCTACATAATTCTGAAACCAAATTGAGAAGGGCACAATTGAATAACCATCTCACCATCACAATAACACCCCCAGATTCCCAAGCTGAGAGAAGAGGATGGTACTCTAAAACCCTGGCTCTGAATAGATCCCATGCAGAAACATTTTTCAAAGAAAAAAAAGAGCTAAAAGGTGGAAATGGAGACATAGGCTGCTAGAGTTCATCATAAATGAGGTTTGGAGAATGTTGAGAATGAAGAACCCAGTACAGTTTCCTATCAATCCAGTTGTGTCCAGAATAAGAAAGGTCTAATGTCTTTGGCAATGGGAGCTCTCTGAAGGACTATACCTGGGAGCCCAGTCAGCAAGAAGGCTGCATTCTTTCTTTAGGAGACAAAGATTTTGGCTTTGTGTGACCCTACCACTTATCAGTTTATGGAGTCAACAATGGTTGAGCTGTAGCTATTTGGTTCTGCTGGCTCTTGCTAAGGAGTCTGGAACAAGGACTCATTCCCTATTCTAAAAAAAAAAAAGCTCTTCCCATGCTGACTACTTTTGGGACAATACTGCCCATGTGAAAACTGTCTGCTTCTCAGAATGAAGACAATTCAATCATCCAGGTCAATAAAGAACGCTGGCTCCCCTTCCTGTTCTAACAGCAGACCAAGTACCAAGCACTCAGGGACTAAAGGCCATCTATCCTTTGGTATAACAGACACTGATGGCTCTCACTGAACACAGGACCAGAGTGAGAGTTTGTGACCTAACCAGGGGTGCCAGCCAAGTGAGTGATGGCTCTATGGCTCCTGTGGGGGAAACCTCCACAACTTTGAAAGAAATACCACAGGTGGGGCCAATGCTGGACATTTCCAATGGGAATTGGGATAAACCTAGAAAGGAGATAACTTAATTCATTTGCCCTCATCCCAGAAGAAAGCCAGCTCTCTCCCTAAATCTCTGGCCCAGCCTACACACAAATATCCTCTGCTGGGTACCTTCAAACTCCCTGGGCTTCAGGATGCCCACATATTTCTGAAAAAAAAAATAAGTATGTAAGAAGGAGCCCTATGGCAAATTCTCTCCCTCAGTCACAAGGACTAGACAAGACTCCCAGGTGAAATGCAGAGAATATGACTCTGACACGATGACTCTGAAGAGATTCCAGGTTGACTCTTGTTTCCACAAAAGTGCAAAGACTTAAAAAGGTATATGAGGAAGGCCAGAGCTTTCAGAGATTGGAAGGGGAATTATGTGGAGAAGGAAGTGCACAGCACCAACTCCTAGCAACCTGGCTGTGCAAATAAGAATAAGAAGATGAAGAATAAAACACCTGAGGGCTTAGGCAAAGGAGCCCTCTACAGTCTCCCTCTGGGAACCCTGTCAGCAACAGGCCGGCCTCTTACTTCTGAAGGACCTGAGGGCCCTGATCTTTGTCTGCTTTCCCACTTTCCCATCAAGGAATGGAATGAGTGGTAATTGTGCTGTAGCTGTGAGATTACCTCAGCTGTTGTTCAACACTGTGGACACGGGCATGGGTCCATCTTACTGGAAAGGGCTGTTTCTGTGCTGACTAGCTTCTGGAGCCTACTTCTCTGGGTGGGTTTTCTGCTTTTCAGAATGAAGGACCTTCAATCGGGCAGGGCAATGAGGCAGGCTGGCTCCCCTCCCACTTCCCCTTGATACAAAATGCCAAGCACTGAGATCATGGAGGGCCACAGTTTTCAATTAAGGATGAGAATTGGATAATCTTGATAATGACTTGACTAGCACATTGTATTAGCAAGGTGGCTAGTTCGGGTATTAGATTATCCTTTTGTGGGCTTTGGCTAAGGGATTATTCTACAGGCTGTTTCTTGGCTCCCTGTGAGCATGAGACCCACATTTTACCTTTAGAAAGTGAGGGGAACCTTTGTCTTTTGGTGTGTTTCTTCCCATCACATCAGTAGATAGGAGCTGGAGTGATTCTGTGGTACAAAGTATGTGTTTCCATCTGATGATGAGTGGTGGGGATGAGGACTTGGTACACTATTATTTCAAAGGCAATTTCTGGGCTGATCATGGACTGGAGCATATTGCACGTGCACAGACTTTCTTTTCTTCTGAATGAGAGAATCTTATAAGTTAGGGGTGGGAGACAATGTGGCTACCCATTCCCATGATTGTTGTAGCCTGCTAAGCTCTGAGTGGTCAGGGACAGGAGGATCAGCTGTCCTCTGGGATATCAGACTCCAAGAGCCCTACATTAGTTCAGAAAATGCCTGGAATATCTCCACCAACCCTTAGACACTAGTTGTGTACATGACAGCCCCATGGGCTTGGAGTGTGAACTGAGATTAAGGCCTTGATGTGGTCTTCACTTAAGAGGCTGTTGGTGTACAAAACAGTTCCTAGAGAATACTGTGCATACACAAACGTTCTCATCTTCATAATCAGCTTGAGGATTGAATCTTCACAATCAGCTATGGGAGGAAGCAAACTGGATTCCCTTCACTATGATTATGCTAGCTGGTTAACTACCAGGAGGGCAGGCTTTCCTTTGGAATATCAGACACTGAGAGCTCCCATTTGGCTCAGGAACTGAATAACTCGCATCTGATTTTTGGACCCTGGCTCTGTAAATGACAGCCCTGTGATCTTGGAATTTGAATGATGCCATAGGAAAACAGCAGTAGTCGAAGGAGTACATCGAAGGCCAAATTTTTGCATTTCTATTTGGCATGGGACAAATCCAGGATGGAGATATCTATCTTCGCTTCTTCTCACCCCATGCTGGATTCTGGCTCCCTCTGCAAACCTAGCCTGACTTAGCCTACATACAAACATTCTCCACTGGGTACCTTCAAATGCTCTAGAACTCTGTATGTCCACATAATTCTGAAAGCAAATTAAAAAGGACCCAATTCAAAATCTATATCACAGTCAAAAAGATACCACCAGACTCCCAAGTTGGAAGGAGAGAATATTACTGAGACACTGACTCTGAATGGATTCCATGTACAACGTTGTTTCCCCAAAATGACAATTGTGTGTAAAGAGAAAAAACGGATGGCCAGAGTTCTTCACAAGAGATGTTAATGGGAGAATGTTGAGAACAAAGTACCCAGCACAATCTCTTAGAAGTATGGCTGTCTCAGGAATAAGAAAAGCCTGTGAGCTTAAGCAAAGGGAGTCCTCTATGAGCTACACCTGTGAGCACTGTCAGCAAGAGGCCTGCATTCATCCTCTAGTAGGAGCCTAAAATCCTTGGCTCTGTCTTTCCCACTTTTCCTATCAGCGATAGAAACAGCAGTGGTTGAGCTATTGATGCTGGATGCTCCCAGTTGTGGTACAGGCATCTGGAACCAGAACCTGGTATTGTCTTCCTGGAAAGGGTTCTTCTTGCACTCACCAGCTCCTGGAGCATACTGCTCATGTGTGCTAGTCAAGATGAGGCCATCTCAATCATCCAGGGGAATGAGGCAACCTGGCTCTCCTTCTCCTTCCATAGCACAAACAACTGGCTAAGCACCAAGTGCTCAGGAAATAACAGGCAATCTTCCCTTTAGATATTTGACACTAGTAGCTCTCACTGAGCACAGGACCAAATTGGGAACTCCCTGCCTCTTTCTGGGTGCTGGTTGAGTGTGTGAGAGCTCAAAGGCTCCTAAGAGTGAAAAACTAGTTAGAAACAACAGCGGTGGGAAGGAAAAGACCCCAAGGAGCGCCAATGTTTTACATTCCCATAGGGAATGGAATTAAGCTGGAAGGAGTTGCCTCCATTTCCACTAACCCCAGAAAAGAGGTCAAATTTCTTCCAAAACTTCTGGATCATCCTACACAAACAATCTCTCCTGGGCACCTTCACATGCGCTAGACCTCTGGATGCTCATATTTTTCTGAAACAGAAGTCACAGGGAGTCCTGTGTAACACCTAACTCAGTTACAAGGATTTCACCAGACTCCCAATTTCCAAGCAGAGGATATTTCTCAGAGAGCCTGGATCTGAATGCACCCTAGGAATAACCTCATTTGAAAATTGAGCAAAGTGGTGAAAATGGATATATGAAAGACCAACATCTTTTTTTTTATTGGTAGTATTTATTGAAATGTTAATTTTTGAAGGAATTTTAAATATATCACCCAATAACTATGATATTATTATTTTTTATTCTGATGATAAAATGATTGAGCACCAAAATATTAAGTAAATTCTGTCGGAGCTACTATTTAGATATGAGCTCCCCATACTTACTCACATGGAAGGAATTATAGTGCACTTCAGGACCCCTGAAATTCCATGTTCTCTGTGGAATAATTTTCTAGATGTATAAAATCACATAATTACTTGAAAATACAAATGAAACAAAATTAAAGGAAATAGATATGCTAATTTTTTGCATAACAGTGTTAAATTCTGTTTTTTTCTTTTTTTCAAGACCAAATGACTTACGGAAAATGAAACAGATTTTACTTGAAAATATCAAAGTGCTTTCAAGAAAATGAATATAGCAGTTCTTACAGTGTCTTCTGTGAATATTGGTCCCTGCCTACTTTCAATAAAGCCATGCTGCAATACAGGACAGTGAGCCACTGACTGTAAAGTCAAAACCATCTTTTCCCTAAGGAAAGTTCATGACTTGCAATACCTTTTGGGTTTGTCTGTAAGTAGAAATACACATAAAATTACACTGGCAATATTTGAGATAAAAATGAAAAAAGAAATAGTTTTGAAATTAAATTTAAAAATAGTTTATGTTGTGAATACTTTATAGAAAGCAGTTCCACCAGTCAGCTCCTAGGTGTGCAGAGACCTGATAGCTGGATACTGTCAGAGGCATGTGTGACCTTAGAAAAATAAATCAGCTCTGAAGAATTCAGAGGACAGTTTTAAATATGAACATAGATTTAGTCACACAAAAATGAAAGGACTGAAGTATGCAGTTCTTTAAAATTTTGCAATGAGATTGTAAACTGAATTCTCAGTTGCTCAGTCTGTGTCATTGCTTAGATATATGCATATGTGAAGACTTACAGCCAGATGTTGATCTTTTATTATCATTCTATGGATTCTGTCCTTTTTTGAATTTGTTACTAGTTCCTTCAAAGTAAATGTTCAGAGGGCTTTAGATGAGAGAAGAAAACCAGGCACATAATAATGTTCCTGACCCTGGGTGTCAGAGGACTTGGCTAATGACTGGTTCCTATTTGAATCTTGTCAGTAACTCCCATTGGCGTTTTCTAAAATTAATTAATTAATTAATTTTTAAATTTACTTCCAAGTTAGTTAGAATAGGGTGTAATAATGATTTCAGAAGTAGATTCCTTTGATTGATCCCTATGTATAACACCCAGTTCTCATCCTAACAAGTGTCTTCCGTAATGCCCCTTACCCATTTAGTCCATCCCCCAACCCATACCCCTCCAGCAGCCATCATTTTGTTCTCTGTATTTGAGTCTCTTATGGTTTGTCACCCTCCCTGTTTTTATACTATTTTTGCTTCCCTTCCCTTAAGTTCATCTGTTTTGTATCTTAAATTCCACATAGGAGTAAATTCATATGATAATTATGTTTCCCTGGCTAATTTTGCTTAGCATAATATCCTCTAGTTCTATCCACATTATTACAAATAGCAAGATTTCATTCTTTTTGATTGCCAAGTAATGCTCCATTGTATATGTATATGAACCCTTCTTTATCCATTGATCAGTCGATGGACATTTTGGCTCTTTCCATACTTTGGCTATTGTTGATAGCACTGCTGTAAACATTGGGGTGCATGTGCCCCTTGGGAACAGCACAACTGTATCCCTTGGATAAGTACCTACTAGTTAGTGCAATTGCTGGCTAGTTCTATTTTTAACTTTTTGAGTTTTCTGTACTGTTTTCCAGAGTGGCAGCACAAGTTTCCATCCCCACCAGCAGTGCAAAAGAGATCCTCTTTCTCAGCATCCTCACCAACATCTGTAGTTGCCTGAGTTGTTAATTTTAGTCACTCGTGTGAGGGGATATCTCATTGTGGTTTTACTTTGTATTTCCGTGATTATGAGTGATGTGGAGCATTTTTTCATGTGTCTGTTAGGCATCTGGATGTCTTCCTTGGAAAAGTGTCCATCCATGTCTTTTGCCCTTTTCTTCAATGGATTATTTGTTTTTTGGGTGTTGAGTTTGATAAGTTCTCTTTAGATTTTGAATACTAAACCTTTTTCTGATATGTAATTTCCAAATATCTTCTCCCATTCCATCAGTTGTCGTTACTTTTGCTGATTGTTTCCTGCGAGGTGTAGAAGCTTTCTATCTAGTTCATTTTTGCTTTTGTTTTTCTTGTCTGTCGAGACGTGTTGAGTAATAATAGATGCTGGAGAGGATGTGGAGAAACGGGAACCCTCTTGCACTCTTGGTGGGAATGCAAATTGGTGCAGCCACTCTGGAAAACAGTGTGGATGTTCCTCAAAAAATTAAAAATAGACCTACCCTATGACCCAGCAATAACACTGCTAGGAATTTACCCAAGGGATAAGGGAGTACTGATGCATAGGGGCACTTGTACCCCAATGTTTATAGCAGCACTCTCAACAATAGCCAAATTATAGAAAGAGCCGAAATGTCCATCAACTGATGAATGGATAAAGAAATTGTGGTTTCTATACACAATGGAGTACTACGTGGCAATGAGAAATAATGAAATATGGCCCTTTGTAGCAACATGGATGGGACTGGAGAGTGTTATGCTAAGTGAAATAAGCCATAAAGAGAAAGACAGATACCATATGGTTTCACTCTTATGTGGATCCTGAGAAACTTAACAGAAACCCATGGGGGAGGGGAAGGAAAAAAAAAGAGGTTAGAGTGGAAAAGAACCAAAGCATGAGAGACTCTTAAAAACTGAGAAAAAACTGAGCTTTGATGGGGAGTGGGAGGAAGGGGAGGGTGGGTGATGGGTATTGAGGAGGGCACCTTTTGGGATGAGCACTGGGTGTTGTATGGAAAAAAATTTGACAATAAACTTCATATATTGAAAAAAAAAAAGAAGTTACTGTGGCCAAGGTCAAAGAGGTTTTTGCTACTTTCTCCTCTAGGATTTTGATGGCTTCCTGTCTTATATTTAGGTATTTCATCTATTTTGAGTTAATTTTGTGCATGGTGTAAGAAAGTGGTCCAGGTTCATTTTTCACATGTCGCTCCCCAGTTTTCCCAACACCATTTGCTGAAAAGACTGTCTTTATTCCATTGGATATTCTTTCCCACTTAGTCAAAGATGAGTTGGCCATACATTTGTGGGTCCATTTCTGGGTTCTCTATTCTGTTTCATTGACTGAAGTTTCTGTTTTTGTGTCTCAGTACCATACTGTTTTGATGATTACAGCTTTCTAATACATCTTGGAGTCCAGGATTGTGATGCCGCCACCTTTGGTTTTCAAGATTTCTTTGGATATTCACGTTCTTTTCTCGTTCCATACAAATTTTTGGATTGCTTGCTCTAGCTCTGTGAAGAATGCTTGTGTTATTTTGATAGGGATTGCATTGAATAAGTAGATTGCTTTTGGTAGTACCAACATTTAAACTATATTTGTTCTTCCAATCCAGGAGCATAGAATAGTTTTCCATTTTTTTGTGTGTGTCTTCTTCAATTTCTTTCCTAAGTTTTCTATAGTTTTCAGTATAGGTTTTTCACCTCTTTGGTTAGGTTTATACCTAGGTATTTTATGGGTTTTTGTGCAATTGTAAATGGGGTCGATTCCTTGATTTCACTTTCTGTTGCTTCATTATTGGTGTATGGAAATGCAACTGATTTTTGTGCATTGATTTTTGTATTTTGTGACTGCTGAATTCATGGATCAGTTCTATAAGTTTTTTGGTGGAATACTCTGGGTTTTCCATATAGACTATCATGTCATCTGTGAAGGGTGAAAGTTAGACTTCCTCCTTATTGATTTTGATACCTCTTATTCCTTTGTTTTGTCTGATTGCTGAGGCTAGGACTTACTATACTATGTTGAGTAACAGTGGCGAGAGTGGACATCCCTGTTGTGTTCCTGACTTTAGGGAGAAAGTGCTCAGTTATTTCCCATTGAGAATAATATTAGCGGTGGGTCTTTCATATACGGTTTTTATGACCTTGAGGTATGACCCTTCTATACCAACTTTCTTAAGGGTTTTTATCAAGAAAGGATGCTGTATTTTGTCAAATGCTTTCTCTGCATCTATTATGAGGATCATGTGATTCTTGTCCTTTCCTTTATTGATGTGATGTATCACATTGATTGTTTTGTGGATATTGAACCAGCCCTGCATCCTAAGTATAAACCCCACTTGATGGTGGTGAATAATTCTTTTAATATATTGTTGGATCCGGTTGGCTAGTATCTTGTTGAGGATTCTTGCATCCATGTTTATTAGGGTAATTGGTCTGTAGTTCTTTTTAGTGGGATCTTTGTCTGGTTTTGGAGTCAAGGTAATGCTGGATTCATAGAATGAGTTTGGCAGTTTTACTTCCATTTCTATTTTTTGGAACAGCTTCAAAAGAATAGGTGTTAATTGTAGGAACACCAGTGTTCTTTATGAGAGATGAGAGTTGGAGAATTTTGAGAATGAAGGGACCCTCCTAGCAAGCTGGCTGTCTCAGGCATTGTGTAAAAGATGCTTACTGTGCAGTGTACATTCAGGCAGTTAAGGGCAAATCTCTTTCCTAAGGTTTATGCAGAGGGGCTAAGAATACTTTTACTACATTCATCTAAAATAGTCATTGATAGTCGCTTTAAGCCTACTATATTTCAAGGCAATTAAGATAAGGCATTTCTCAGGTGCCTCAGTGGAGCAGTCTGCTAAGTGTCTGACTCTTGATCTTGGCTCAGGTCATGATCTCAGTTCCTGCATTTGATCCCCGCATGTCATGCTCTGTGCTGACAGCATGTTGCCTGCTTGGTATTCTGTCTCTCTTTCCCTTTGCCCATGCCCCACTTGTGCTCTCTCTCTATGTCTCTCTCAAGTTTAATAAACTTAAAAAAAGAAAAAGAATTTCTGTAGTGTTTATGGAGTATATTTCAGGAGCACTTTTTTTTTTTTTAATTTTTTTTTCAACGTTTTTTATTTATTTTTGGGACAGAGAGAGACAGAGCATGAACGGGGGAGGGGCAGAGAGAGAGGGAGACACAGAATCGGAAACAGGCTCCAGGCTCTGAGCCATCAGCCCAGAGCCTGACGCGGGGCTCGAACTCACGGACCGCGAGATCGTGACCTGGCTGAAGTCGGACACTTAACCGACTGCGCCACCCAGGCGCCCCAGGAGCACTTTTTATTCAATGGTGAGAAGTCCACATTTCCTGTGAGACAAATGTGAAGGTAAGAAAGAATGTTTGAAGTACAGTGTAGTTTTGGGCACTTAAACAGAAGGACCTTCTGATTGCTGATCTAATGAAATTCAAGAATATTTGTCTTAAAAAAAGAATGTTTGTCTTAAGAGGCATTTAGAAACCTTATGGAGAACACAGTTATTTCATGTAGTTAACTAAACACACGTGCATTCCCTAGTGCTTACCAGGCTTTAACCACTCTTCTTACTGGATAAATCCAAAAAGCTAATTCAAAAGTGCCTTAAGCATAGTCTTTTGTCTTCAATTAAACACAAGAGCATTTCCTAAGGCTAAATAGACCAGGTTTAAACAAAATTTTTACTAGATGTCCGTTAGAAGAGACATGAAAGATGCATTAACCACAGTGTTGTTTTAGATACTTAACTAACTGAATACTCAGCTAAGTGAATTTTGGCACACTGCAGATTCAGAGAGTTAAGGTCATGCCCCTTTTCTAATGCTTTACTATAAGCACTTCTTTTCTGTGTAAGAGGCCTAAGCAAACCACTTGAAACACAGCCTTTACTTTTAGGAAGATAAACACAAGGTCATTATTCTCTCACAAATATGGAGTATTTAATCAAAAGGTCCTAGTACATGTATATGAAATCCTACATTAAAGCCCTTTGAGAATGCTGTAGTCTTAAGCAGTTAAGCACTGGGCCATTTCCTATTCTTTCCATAGAGTGTTTTCATGAGTTTATTTTCATGTATTAAAAGTCATTAACTATCTTGAAACAAGGTAGCTTTATGATGTTAAATATAAGTATTTTTTAAATATAATTTATTGTCAAATTGGCTTCCCTACAATACCCAGTGCTGATACCAACAAGCGCCCTTCTCAATGCCCACCACTCTCTTTCCCCTCTCCCCCACCCCCCATCAACCCTCAGTTTGTTCTCAGTCCTTAAGAGTCTAGTATGGTTTGCATCCATCCCTCTCTGTAACTTTTTCCCCCTTCCCCTCCCCATGGTCTTCTATTAAGTTTTTCAAGATCCACATATGAGTGAAATCATATGGTATCTGTCTTTCTCTTCCTGGCTTATTTCACTTAGCATAATACCCTCCAGTTCCATCCACATTGCTACAAATGGCCAGATTTCATTATTTCTCATTGCCAAGTAATATTGTATATATAAAACACATCTTCTTCATCCATTTGTCAGTTGATGGACATTTAGGCTCTTTCCATAACTTGGCTATTGTTGAAAGTGCTGCTATAAACATCGGGGTACATGTGCTCCTATGCATCAGCTCTCCTGTATCTTTGGGTAGATTCCTAGCAGTGCTATTTCTGGGTCACAGGGTAGTTGTATTTTTAATTTTTTGAATAACCTCCACACTGTTTTCCAGAGTGACTGCACCAATTTGCATTCCCACCAACAGTGCAAGAGGGTTCCCATTTCTCCACATCCTCACCAGCACGTATAGTCTCCTGATTTGTTCATTTTTAGCCACTCAGACGGGCGTGAGGTGATATCTCATTGTAGTTTTGATTTCTATTTCCCTGATGATGAGTGATGTTGAGCATTTTTTCATGTGTCTGTTGGCCATCTGGATGTCTTCTTTGGAAAAGTGTCTATTCATGTCTTCCGCCCATTTCTTCACTGGATTATTTATTTTTCAGGTGTGGAGTTTGGTGAGTTCTTATAGGTTTTGGATACTAGCCCTTTATCCAATGTCATTTACAAATGTATTTTTCCATTCCTTTGGTTTCCTTTTAAAAAAAATTATGTTTACTTATTTCTGAGACAGAGACAGAGCATGAGGGAGGAACAGGCAGAGAGAGAGGGAGACACAGAATCTGAAGCAGGCTCCAGGCTCTGAGTGTCAGCACAGAGCCCAACACGGGGCTCGAACCCACAAACCGTGAGATCATGACCTGAGCTGAAGTCAGTCGCTCAACTGACTGAGCCACCCAGGGGCCCCAGTTGGTTTCCTTTTAGTTTTGTTGATTGTTTCCTTTGCAGTGCAGAAGCTTTTCATCTTGATGAGGTCCCAATAGTTCATTTTTACTTTTAATCCTCTTGCCTTTGGAGATGTGTCGAGTAAGAAATCGCTGCGGCTGAGGTCAAAGAGGTTTTTTCCTGCTTTCTCCTCTAGGGTTTTGATCGTTTCCTGTCTCACACTCAGGTCCATCATCCATTTTGAGTTTATTTTTGTGTATGGTATAAGAAAGGGTCCAGTTTCATTCTTCTGCATGTTGCTGTCCAGGTTTCCCAGCACCATTTGTTAAAGAGACTGTCTTTTTTTCCATTGGATACTCTTTCCTGCTTTGTCAAAGATTAGTTGGCCATACATTTGTGGGTTCAATTATGGGGTCTCTATTCTATTCCATTGATCTATATGTCTGTTTTTGTGCCAATACCATACTGTCTTGATGATTACAGCTTTGTAGTAGAGGCTAAAGTCTGGGATTGTGATGCCTCCCGCTTTGGTTTTCTTCTTCAATAGTACTTTGGCTACTCGGGGTCTTTTGTGGTTCCATACAAATTTGAGGATTTTTTCTAGCTTGAAAAGAATGCTGATGCAATTTTGATTGGGATTTCATTGAATGTATAGATTTCTTTGGGTAATATTGACATTTTAACAATATCTGTTCTTCCAATCCATAAGCATGGAATGTTTTTCCATTTCTTTGTATCTTCTTCAATTTCCTTCTTAAGCTTTCTATGGTTTTCAGCATACAGATCTTTTACATCTTTGGTTAAGTTTATTCCTAAGTATTTTATGGTTCTTGGTGCAATTGTGAATGGAATCAGTTTTTTATTTCTCTTTCTATTGCCTCATTATTGGTGCATAAAAATGCAACCTATCTCTGTACATTAATTTTGTATCCTGTGACTTTGCTGAATTTATGTATCAGTTCTAGCAGACTTCTGGTGGCATCTGTCGGGTTTTCCATGTAGAGTATCATGTCGTCTGCGAAAAGTGAAAGTTTGACTTCATCTTTGCCAATTTTGATGCCTTTTATTTCATGATTGTCTGATTGATGATGCTAGGACTTCCAATACTATGTTAAACAACAGTGGTGAGAGTTGACATCCCTGTCATGTTCCTGATCTCAGGGGGGAAGCTTTCAGTTTTTCCCCATTGAGGATGATATTAGATGTGGGGTTTTCATAAATGGCTTCTATGATGTTTATGTATGTTCCTTCTATTCCAACTTTCTTGAGGGTTTTCATCAAGAAACGATGCTGTATTTTTGTCAAATGCTTTTTCTGCTTCTATTGACAGGATCATATGGTTCTTATCTTTTCTTTTATTAATGTGATGTATCACATTGAATTGATTTGTGAATATTGAACCAGCCCTGCAGCCCAGGAATGAATCCCACTAAATTATGGTGAATAATACTTTTTATATGCTGTTAAATTCGATTCGCTAGTAACTTATTGATAAATTTTGCATCCATATTCATCAGGGATATTGGCCTGTAGGTCTCTTTTTTTGCTGGGTCTCTGGTTTGGGAATCAAAGTAATGCTGGCTTCATATAATGAGTCAGGAAGTTTTCCTTCCATTTCTGTGTAAATGTCTTGTAGAATTTACCCAGGGAAGCCATCTGGTCCAGGACTCTTATTTGTTGGGAGATGTTTTTTAACTTTTATTTATTATTGAGAGAGAGAGAGACACAGAGAATGAGCAGGCGAGGGGTAGAGAGATGGGGAGACACAGAATCCGAAGTAGGTTCCAGGCTCTGAGCTGTCAGCACAGAGCCCAATGTGGGGCTTGAACTCACAAACTGTGAGACCATGACCTGAACCGAAGTCAGACACTTAACCGACTGAGCCACCCAGGTGCCCCAGTTGGGAGATTTTTGATGACTGATTCTACTTCTTAAACAGCTATGGGTCTGTTCAAATTTTCTATCTCTTCGTGTTTGAGTTTTGTTGATGTGTAGGTGTTTAGGAATTTGTCCATTTCTTCCAGGTTGTCCAGTTTGTTGGCAAATAATTTTTCATAGTATTCCCTGATAATTGCTTGTATTTCTTAGGGATTGGTTGTAATGAGTCCATTTTTATTTGTTATTTTATCTATTTGGGTCCCCTCTCATTTTCTTTTTGAGAATCCTGGCTAGAGGTTTATCAATTTTGTTTATTTTTTCAAAAAATAAACTCTTGGTTCCATTGATCTGTTCTACTCATTTTTGGGGGTTCTATATTGTTTATTTCTGCTCTGATCTTTATTTCTCTTCCTCTGCTGGGTTTGGAGTCTTTGCTGTTTTGTTTGTAGTTCTTTTAGGTGTGCTCTTAGATTTTGTATTTGGGATTTTTCTTGTTTCTTGAGATAGTCCTGGACTGCAATGTATTTTCCTCTTAGGACTGCCTTTGCTGCATCCCAACGGGTTTGGGTCGTTGTACTTTCATTTTCATTTGTTTCCATATATCTTTTAATTTCTTCTCTAATTGCCTCATTCTTTAGTAGTATGTTCTTTAATTCCATTTTGGAAGTTTTCCAGACTTTTTTCTGTAGTTGATTTCAAGTTTTATAGCATTGTGATCTGAAAGTGTGCATGGTATGATCCCAATTCTCTTATATTTATTGAGGGCTGTTTTGTAACCCAGTATGTGATCTATCTTGGAGAATGTTCCATGTGTACTCGAGAAGAAAGTGTATTCTGCTGCTTTGGGATGTAGAGTTCTAAGTATATCTGTCAAGTCCATCTGATCCAAGGTATCATTCAGGGCCATTGTTTCTTTACTGATTCTCTGTCTAGATGATCTGTCCATTGCTGTAAGTGGGGGTATTAAATTCTCCTGCAATTACCACATTCTTATCAATAAGATTTCTTATGTTTGTGATTAATTGTTTTAAATATTTGGGTGCTTCCGAATTCAGTGCATAGACATTTATAATTGTTAGCTCTTCCTGATGGATAGACCCTCTAATTATGATGTAATGCCCTTCTTCATCTCTTGCCTTTAATTTAAAATCTAGTTTGTATGAAATAAGTATAGCTACTCCAGCTTTCTTTTGACTTCCAGTAGCATGATAGATAGTTCTCCATCCCCTCACTTTCTATCTGAAGTGTCCTCAGGTCTGAAATGAGTCTCTTGTAGAAGGAAAATAGAGGGATCCTTTTTTTATCCATTCTGATACCCTATGTGTTTTGATTAGAAAATTGAGTCCATTTATATTCAGTGTTATTACTGAAAGATATGGGTTTAGAGTCATTGTGTTATCTGTAGGTTTCATGCTTCTAGTGATGTCTCTGGTACTTTGTGGTCCTTGCAACATTTCACTCACAGAATCCCCCTTAGAATCTCTTGTAGGGTTGGTTTAGTGGTAATGAATTCCTTCAGTTTTTGTTTGTTTGGTAAAACCTTTATCTCTCCTCCTATTCTGAATGATGGCTTGCTGAATAAAGGGTTCTTGGATGCATATTTTTCCTGTTCATCACATTGAAGATCTCCTGCCATTCCTTTCTGGCCTGTCACGCTTCAGTAGATAGGTCTGCTACTACACTTATGCTTCTACCTTTGTACGTTAAGGTCTGTTTATCCCTAGCTGCTTTCAGAATTTTCTCTTTATCCTTGTATTTTGCCAGTTTCACTATGATATGTCATACAGAAGATCAATTCAAGTTACATCTGAATGGAGTTCTCTGTGCCTTTCAATGTCTGTTTCCTTCCTCTGATTGGGGATGTTCTCATCTATGATTTGTTCAAGTACATCTTCAACCCCTCTCTCTCTCTGTCTTATTCTTCTGGAATTCCTATGATATGGATGGTGTTCTGTTTGATTGAGTCACTTAGTTTTCTAATTCTGCCCTCTTGATCTGGGATTTTTTTTATCTCTTTTCTCAGCTTCCTCTTTTTCCATAATTTTATCTTCTAATTCACCTATTCTCTCCTCTGCCTCTTCAATCCACGCTGTGGCCACCTCCATTTTATTTTGCACATTTTAGCAATTTTTTTTTTAATTTTTTTTTTAACATTTATTTTTGAGACAGAGAGAGACAGAGCATGAACGGGGGAGGGTCAGAGAGAGAGGGAGACACAGAATCTGAAACGGGCTCCAGGCTCTGAGTAGTCAGCACAGAGCCCGATGCGGGGCTCGAACTCACATACCGCGAGATCGTGACCTGAGCCGAAGTTGGACGCTTAACCAACTGAGCCACCCAGGCTCCCCCTTTTTAGCATTTTTTAATTCATCATGACTATTTTTTAGTTCCTTGATCTCTGCGTTAATAGATTCTCTGCTGTCTTCTATGCCTTTTTCAAGTCCAGCAATTAATTTTATGACTATTATTCTAAATTCTTGTTCAGTTATATTGCTTATAGCTGTTTTGATAAATTCTTTGTCACTTCTTCCTGGAATTTCTTTTGAGGGTAATTCTTCTGTTTCATCATTTTGACTAGTTTTCTGTCCCTTATGAGTTTTAAATGCCTGTTATTTGCTCTGAACATGCGAGCACTGCTATATTAAAGGGGGGGTCATACACTGTCCAGGGCCTGTCCAGTCAAGAAGTGTTTTTTGGAGAGTGTTACCTGTTCTCTGTTTTTGTGACTTTAGTTACTTTATTTCTCTATTCATAGCGATGTTTTGGACACTCCATGAAGTGGGCTTTGATTTTTTTCTTGAAGTAGCCCTGGAAAGGAAAACAACAGACAGACAGGAAACAGAGACACGCAAAGAGAAACAAATAAAACAAACAGACAAAAAAAAAACCCATACATACCAACAAACAAACAAACAAACAAACAAAAACAGTTCAAAAGCAAAACAAAAACAAAAACAAAAACCCAGAAACACCAGCCTCAAATAAAGAACAGGGTGGAGGTGGTGCTGATGGAAGAGCACAAAGAAAGAAACGACAAAGGCAGGGACAACGAGAAAATAAACGTTGACCAGGCAGAAATACTAAATGGCTTAATCCAGAGAGAGAGAAAGAAAAATAAAGGAGGCGGGGGGGAAAATGAAGATAATGTTACCCAGACAGAGAAACCATATGGCTTGATTATTCCAGAGAGAGAGAAAGGAAAGTACCAAAGGAGATGTAGAACATGTATCAAGGCAATGGATTAAAATATGTCTGCTTAAACAAACCAACAACCAGAGTAATCAGCCTAGAGAAGGGAAAAGATAGGAAGGGAGAATATATCTAAATTTCAAGAATTTTCCTGGAATTAATTCAGGCTATGCATCATCACTGGTCTGGATGATGGAGCCATCTGGTTGCACAGCATCTATCTGGTTTCAGCAGAAATGCAGTTACCCGGCATGGAGGGACGTGGTTTGGTGTAGACTGGTCCCACCTCCACTGTGGGCCCTGGGACTGATCCCTGAAGCCCCGCCTTGGTTGGGGGCACAGGGGAATGGTGATCCCCTAGTCTTTTCTCCATGACCCAGTAGGCTCCTTTTGAGTCAGCCTTACTGTGTCTCAGGCACAGATGGGGTGGTCCTTCTCATTCCACCATCGACTCCCCTGGCCAGGAGCTTGGTTAGGATTCAAAGACCTGCTCCACGTGCTCTGGCACTGGGGAAGCGCCTCTCTGTGTGGCTTGATATGTGGTCCCAGCTGGTTTGTCTGTGCCACTGCACCTCAGGGAGGACCACCTTTTCCTGCTGCAGACTGTGCCACTGACCTCGCCACCAGGCCAGGGGGTGGTGGACCCAGACAGGCTTTGCTCTGTCCCACTGCACCCCAGGGAGGGGGCCACTTTCTCCTACTTCGGACTGTGCCTCTGATCTACCACCAAACCGAGGGCTTGCTCCCCTCCTTCCCAGGGAGCTAGCTCCAGTCCAAAGAAAACCTTGAAGATAGAGATAGGATCCCTCTCAGTCCCAGTCTGATGTTTTATCCAGATAAAGTTCAACACTTCTCCAGCCACTCTTTCTCTTCCCTTTGTCTCTCTGCAGAAGGGGATCCCTCTTCTCCATACCTACACAGCCCATTTTATCTCCCCCAGTTCGCAATCACCCACCTATCATTTCTCAAGTTGTCTCATTTTCCTTCTGGTAGATTTAGTCTCTTTTCCTCCCAGACTCTTGGGGTTCAAAGTCCTTTGGCTTCAGCAATTCTTTGAGAGATGTGGGAAGTACTCAGCCCCCTACTTCACCATGTTGGTCCCCAATGTCCCAAGTATAAGTATTTATAAAAAAATTTTTAAGAACACTTGTTACTTCATGTATTTTAAAAATATTTGGAGATGTTACTGAACGCATAGCTGCTTCAGGTAGTTAAGCACCTGTGCGTTCCCCATGATTATTTAGAAAGATGTAAGCACACTTCTTATTGAGTGAATCTAAGACGCTAACTCAAAGATTCCTTAGATACAATGGCGTCTATGGCAAATAAGTGCATGGCCATTCTCTTTTGGTAATAAAGAAATTTTAAACAAAATACCCAATTAGATGCATGTGAAAAGCCAAATGAAAGATGTATTAAGCATGGTGTAGTGTGGAAGTGAAATATAAGTCCATTCCCTAGAGTGTATACAAACAAGTTTAGAAACACTTGTAGTTATATGTATTTAAAAGGATTTTGAAAAACTTCCTTTAGGATACAGCTATTTCAGGCAGTTCAGCACATGGGCATTATGCAGATGGATGTAAGCACACTTCTTACTGGATGTTTTTGAGATGCTAATTGACAAATGATTTCAGAAAAACATTTTTCTGGAAATTAAGAACATAGACAATCCCTGAGGCAAATATAGAGGGTTTAAACAAAAGTTACTACTAGATATACACTTAAAGCTACCTTAATGCATTATCACTATGTACTTTTAGTCCCCTAAAGCTAGGCAATTTCCTAGTGCTTCTACACAAGGGTTTAAGAATATTTCTGACTACCCATCCCCAAGAAGCTTTTAAAATGATCTTGGAGCAAAGGGTACTTTTCAGAAGTAAAGCTCTAGTGTTTACACAGGTTATGGGGGAAATTGTTACTTTATATGTCTATGAGGGACAAGAGTGTCACTTGAAGCACTCCTAAAGTGATGCTTTATGCACTTCTGCATGGGGCCTTTCCCTATGGCTGATATAGGGTATTTTTTAAAGATCTTATTTAAATTCCAGCTAGTTAACATACAGTATAATATTAGTTTCAGGTGTAGAATTCAGTAATTCCACCCTTCCTTAAAATGCTCAATGCACATCACAAAGATAACTCTTTAATCCCCATCCACTTAAAAACCCATTCTGCACCCATCTCCCCTCAGGTTCCATGATTTTGTTCTCTATAGGTAAGGGTATTCTTCTTGTTTGCCACTCTCTTTTTCTCCCGTGGTCATTTTTTGTTTGTTTTGCTTCTTGCACTCCAAATATGAGTGAAGTCACATGGCCCCATGCCATGTGACCTGGGTGGTGAGAGGAATGTCTGCAATGGTATGTATTGGGCCCCTGCCTGGTGATAAGTGTGGTGGATTGCAGCTATGCCAGGGAACTTCACCTCTGCCTCATGGAGTTGCCCCTCAAGAAGAAACATGATGGTGGAAACCTATAGGGGACCTTCCTTATTCACCTTCATCCCCGGAGGCAGGGAGAACAGAGAGTCTACTGATGCACCCATGGGTCAGGGGAATAGAGGTATCTGGGATCACAGGGAGAATGAAATCACAGACAAGAGAGCTCAGGGGACGAGGCCATGACTCAAAGATTCCTCAGATTTGGGTGGTGATGTAGAGAGTCCATGAAGTGGGTATAAAGACTGGGTGATGAAGATGAACAACTTGGCCCAGGAGAAGACACACAGGAACAAGGGGAGGATCACAGGAGACTCAGGCAGGGAAGGGCCAGAAGAACCCACGAACATTGATTTGGGTTTGTCAGGTCGATTTGCTTGCTTGGGGGTTCAGTGTGATCTATAGAGGATCCAGGAAAGGAAGATAGGATGGAGCCATAATTCAGAGTGGGAGCACATGGACAGAGGGAGAATGGATTTGCCTTTATGGAGAGTGGGACGGGAAGTGTAAGACAGGGCAATATAATATCCAGATGGCCTCCTGAGGATGTTTCAATTCAATGAAATCAGAGAAATGATTTTGTCACCAACAAGATCAATTGAAAGCTCCTACTCTTCTTCCCCTTTAAAACATGAACCAGTTCATCTTCAACACAGGCAAAATCCTTCTTTGGTCCTATCTTGGTAGAATACAAGGACCATATTTTTAAGACTTAAAAAATTCTTTAACATTTTACTGGTATCCTCAGTAATACAGGAGCTGAAGGAATTTTGCAACGCATGTTCATCCACTACTTGTATAAGGGTCATGTGTGTTAGTTTTAAAAATTACAATCTGACAGTTTTAGACGTTATTTACTGAAATGCCTGGAGGGTTTTTCAACTGAAATTAACCACTCTGCTGTGACAGTGTCTGAAATCTTAAAGCCCCAAAATCTTGTTCTTAGGTCCTGGAGTGTTTCCTAGGAAATAAAATCTTATTTGCTGACCCTGTGTTTTTCTTGAAATCCACCCCCCTCCCTCACACATTGTTTTGGCAACAAACAGGAAATGGTTGCTTAGGGTCATGAAGCCATTGGTCGTAAGGGGAGGAGAAAATAAGAGAGAGATAAATTTGGGCAACAAAAGGCTTAAGTCTGAAGACATAACATAACATTCATGGGGAGAGAAAGGATGTTCTAAAAGGACACAGACATGGAGGACCAAGGTCCAGGAAAACAAGAGAGTTCTGTCAAATTTTAATGGTTGGCTTTGTGTCCCTGAGGGTCTGAGTTAAGGTGGAACCAGAAACAGGCAGACAGTGATCTCCTTCAGGTCATGGTCATATGGTTCATGGGATGGAGCCCCAACTCAGGCTCTGAGATTACAGTGTGGAGCCTGCTTAGGATTCTCTCTCTCTCTCTCTCTCTCTCACTCTCTGCCCCCTCTAATTTCTCTCTCTCTCTCACCCAAAATAAATAAATATATATTAAGGAAAATGAATGAATAAATAAATAAATAAATAATAGTGTCCCCTCAAAATCTTTTATGTGGAAACTTTAACCCACATTGTGATTATTTGGAGATAAGTCATTGATGGATGTAATTATAGGTAAATGAGGTCATAAGGGTGGTGGTGCCCAAAAAATAGGGCTGGTGTCTTTAAAAGAACTGATAGAGACCCTGGAAGAATCAAACAGAAAATACCATGTGATGACCCAGAAAGACCACTACCGTTTGCAATTCACGGTGAGAGACTTTAGGAGAAATCAAACCATGCACCACCTTGAACTTGGACTCTCAGCCTGCAAAACTGTGAGAAAATAAACAGTTTTTGATGTAGCCACCCAGTGTGTGGTATTATGTAATAGCAGCCCTAGAAGAGAAGCACAATCCTCAGGGATTCTGTCCCCAAGCAACCTGTCCCAGCATCCAGGAATTTCTGCTCAGCTTGACTAAAATACAACATGGTTCCTACAAGGATAGGCTTTAGGGACAGATTGACAGGACAAGGACACATACTCTGGAACAAGTTCACTAGATAGGGTGTCAGACATGTTTTAGGCCAAACAAAAAAGAAAGCAGCCTTCTTGGTTGAAGACTGGGGCTGCATAAGGAAACACCATCACTTTGGTGAAAGCAGGTTTTGTCTCACTTCCCCACAGGCCAGGAGCACCTTGGGACCACTGAGACTGCTTTCCCATGCTGAGCAGAGATAATCAGCCTCATCCTCAGCCTGTAGCCCAGTGATGCTCAGCGTGCCTGAACTGCCAGACTTATAGCCAGAGGGTCATTCAGAGACTGCAGAGGGTCTGCTAATCATCATAATAGATGATGGGTTTAGGGGACATGCCTGGGAGGTTTTGATACTGTTCACAGAATGACCATCCCTGATGTTGGAACTATTTCCAGTTCAGGAGACAGTGACCCTCTGGCCAAGGGCCCTAGACACTGAAGGCAGCTGAATCAGCACAGACTAGGCACAGGACCCTGGAATGGGGAGAGACACAGAGAGGGTGATGCTGGGTTCTGGACACAACAGGAGGAAACAGGTTCCAAATGTCCTCCCAGGATACTATTCCTATCCCCGAATCCAGTCCCTGATGCAGTGAGCAAGAAGGGTAAGGAGGAGAGCAGACAGACTATGGTGGACACTGTCACCGAACACACCTTCTGTGTCCCCTAATCTCTCCTCCTCTTCAACGTCTGAGAGAGGGAGGGCTTGCCCATGCAAATGAGACCTCAACCCTCTGACCCCTCACAGGCCCTGGGTCAGTTCCTTCTGCCAGAATATTTAAGGGGGGGCTAAGCAGAGGGGAGGTAGTGTCGGGCCAGGGAGTGGGCACATCACAGCAGTGAGCCCTGAAAAGAGGGCACAGACAGTTCCAGTGGCAGGTTCTTGCTCTGAGCAGCCCTCAACCCTCAGCACTGGGCTTTGACAACCCCGTAGTGTCCAGCATCAGACACACTATTGTGTGATATGGTGACAGAGCAGCAGTTCAGAAAAACCTCCTGACTCCCCACTGCTCTGTCAATGGTCTCTGCCTTAGAGCCAGGCAGGTATCTCCTATATCACCTCCAATCCCCTAGGGAAGACTGCATGCTCTTTAGGGTGGACTGTCCATGGTAAAAAGAAATCTCTGGCATAGCTCTCTTCCTGTTATAAACAGTTGAGGGGAAGTGTAGAGCTCTTCTTGAATTTGCTGGGTTTTTATCTTTTTTTACTTCGAAATGATGTTCAGGCGAAAGTGGCCTAATTGGGGGTGTTCTGTCCTTGGCACCTTCAAGAGGAGAACCACAGGCCAGGGCTGCAGTGTCCTCAGAGTTGTTATGAAATCCCCGTGTGGGGACATAGCTCCCCTACAGATATGTGATCCTCCTTCAATGCCCTCGTGCAAGAAGCTCCTTCATTTGAGAGTCTCTAAGCCCGAGTGTCCATTGCCTCACCAAAATCATGGCATGAGATTGAGATCTCCTAAAAATGGAAAGAGACACTGTCCTAAAGTACCTGCTACAGTGGGAGAGGGATCCAGATGCTGGGTGCCCCAGTGCACACAGAGAGGTTACCCACAGACACATCTCACTTTGTAGAAGGCTCTATTTGTTCAGTATTCTTGCTGTCATGGAGACCTGCTTCCTCTGAGCCTCAGGAGGGAAAGAACAGTTCTCAGAAACACACTGGAATCAGCAGATGCAGATGGAAAGTGATCTACTTTTGGAAGTAACCTTAGGAGGTGGGTGTGGGCCATGCTGGAACCAGCGACCAACTATGAATGATCAGTCCACCCACATCTCTGAATCAGGCCTAGACCCTGGGCTGGCATGGGTGGGGTCACCAACTTCTGTCCTGCTCATACATCTCTTGCTCAAAGAATGCCTGAAGGGATACTTTGCCCTAAGTCCTTATTGATGACTATGTAATTACATTCTGTAGAAGAAGATATTAATAATGGAGCAAGTAACCTGTGAAAGGACACTGAGAAGATATTTACATATCTAAAGGTACTAGAAAAGTGGAGCTAAGAGGTGACAAAAGGTGTCACCCTAAGCTTGTCTTGGTCCCAGGAAGGACCTGAGTGACTGCCTCAAGGAAATCACAGGGAGGTTTTAGTCTCACTTCCCTGTGACCCAGGAGCATTTTTTGAATGTGTGTGTGCCATGTTCTATACCAAGTAAGAGTGAGCATTATCCTCATGTTGGAGCCCAGAGATGGGCAGAAGCTCTGCATTGGCTGGGGCATCTTTGGATACAGAGAAGTGGCTGGGTCCCCAGAGCCTTGGTGCTTATATGGGTCTGTGTGGTAGCACAGAAGGTACCAGGCTGGTAATAATCCTTTTGTTAGTTACCGTGTTTGTATCTGGTTTCTGCCAGTACCAGCCTATGACATAACCACCAACACCAAGACCACCACTCAGGTTGCATCCATAAACCCTTATGTCCTCACTTTACCAGGGAAGAATCTCAGCTTTCATGGGGAAATGGTCTCCATGCTTTTAGATTCATAGGCCTTTTAGCAAATTCCTGTACCCAGGACCACCTGCTTCCCTCATAATCCCCATCCTTAGTGCACCCAAAGGGATCTTCTTCTTTGATCTCAGGCAGGTGCCCCTCTTCAGTGACTCCTCACTGCTGTTGGCACAAAAGCCACACAACTCCCTCCCTTAAGGGATCTTCCTTCCTGGTCTGGCCCTGTTTTCCATGTAGCCCTGCCTCTTGCTCTTTGACCTCCACATTCCCTGATATCATGTTACTTCAAAAGCCTGAATACACATCCCTTCTATAGTATTGTCTGCAATGTGTTAGCAAGGAGATGGGCTTCAATTTGAGTTAACAAAGAAAACACACATTTCCCCAGATATTGAGTCTTAATGGGATAACATATACACATCATCTCAGATAAGGATAGAGAATTTTTAAAGTTTATATTGTGGACCTTAGTGACATTACAAATACTATGGGGGATAGTGCAAAGAACTGCCTGTACCCATCATCCAACAACAACCTTCACCTTTAAGATTCATCTTGTTGACTCTCTCACCCCTCTTTGTCCCTCCCATCTTTCTCCCACTGAATATGAAAAAAATCCAACCACTTTGTCATCAGTGTATAGAGGTCACTGAACCTTCATTGAAACAAACTTGGTCATGTTACCTACACATTTAATATTCCAAAATTATTTGTATTTATCTTGTACATCAAAGCATTGAATTCCAACTACACTCACATAAATGTGTTTGTGTTGTAATCTCCAAAATGGTGAGCTAATCAAATTATTAACTGATTGTACTGATTGAAAAAGTAAAGGAAGAGCAAGGAATTTTCTGTTTGGGACCTGTGAAGGTTCATGGAATAACATATCTGTGTAGAATGAAGGGAGACCAGCACAGACATCTTCAGACAATCAGGTACTGATTTCCTGCATCCAGTCACCTGGTAGAATCCTGTCTTCTTGAGACACAAATATTTTTTTTTTAATTTTTTTTTCAACGTTTTTTATTTATTTTTGGGACAGAGAGAGACAGAGCATGAACGGGGGAGGGGCAGAGAGAGAGGGAGACACAGAATCGGAAACAGGCTCCAGGCTCCGAGCCATCAGCCCAGAGCCTGACGCGGGGCTCGAACTCACGGACCGCGAGATCGTGACCTGGCTGAAGCTGGACGCTTAACCGACTGCGCCACCCAGGCGCCCCGAGACACAAATATTTTAAACCCATCATTATTCATTCATGATATTTCCCTCAAGGTTTCTTGGGATTTGAGATTAAGGGGTTGAATATGACATTTCATGGATAATACACTAGTCTTTGAGCTATGTTTACCCTTGGGTGACAATCGATATGCTTACAGGCTTTCAGATAAGTGAAATATAAGCAGACACTCAAACAAGTAACTTGAACTCTGGAGGTTAGTTGCTCATGGATGATGTCTTCTGTCCTCAAAGCCTTCACCACCACCACCTACTGTTCTTGTCTGAAGTCTCTGACCCACACTAAATGCAACTTCAAAGTGCTCAAAACTTTGTCATGTTTTTATTCATCTTCATATCCCATGCATGAAACACATTTCCAAAGAGATTAAAGAAGAAGTATCTGGTCTATTTCACTGTAAAAAATGTGTAAAAAATGTGATTATAAATTATACACCTCACCTGCCAAAAAAATATGCTCCACGTGCTTGTGAGAAGAGATTCCATATGATTGAGTCATGGGTCTTCTGACCTCAGCTGACTTCTGCATCAAACAAGAGGGAAAGCAGAAGCACAGGGAGATGGTATATCTAGTATTTCTTCCAGCTGAATGGCATAAAAATGACTTAAAACAAAGACTGAGTAATAGCTGAGAATATGTTATCTCAAACAGTGGATCTCAAACTGGTGTTATTTTGTCCCCCACCAAAGTTATTTGGGAATTCTTGGCAGCATTTCGTGTATCATGAGTGGGATATAGGGGTGCTTCTGGCATCTTATGTATGGACCACAAAGGATGCTTCTCACCCTCTTACATATAAAAAACAGCCCCCAAAGCAAGGAATGAGCCAGTTGTTTTGTCAGAAGTGCTGAGGATCAGAAACTCTGTTGTGAACAAAATCACCTACATTGACTGCAAAGGGATTAAGAGCTCATCCATGAACACCACGGTTGGGATTTGTATAGATTGACAAAGAAACGTACAATCTAAGGCAAACTTTTCAGGAGGAGATGGGAAAAAGCAACCATCCCTGGTGGGGAAAGACTGAGGACAGACCTAGGACTGGAGAGTACGGGGAATTTTGGTCTTACTTCCCCATGACTCTGAATCATTGTGCTCACAGTTGTCATAAGGAGACTGACAGTAATAATCGGCCACATCCTCAGCCTGCAGGCCCAGACATGGTCAAGTAGGCGGTACTGGAGGAGCTGTCGATGCAGCCAAAGAACTGATTGGGAATCCCAGAGGGTCTTTGGTGTCATAGTAGATCATATTGGTGAGGACCCTGCTGCTGCTGCTGCTGCTGGTAGCACTACACATTTTTGTCTCCAATGTTGCCACTCATCCAAGTGCAAGAGATAGTGGCCATCTGTCCCAGAGATCCCAACAAAAAACGTGAAGCTGTGTAAGCACCACCTGGGCCCGAGATTCTACAAGGAGGGGGTGACCTGGAGATCAGTAGGGAAAGGCAGATTCTATTCCCAGGAGTGAGAGATAAGTCATCCTCCCAGGTGACAAAAGGTGCCTTCCTACAATTCCCTGGTGGAGACACCCCTGACTAGGCTTCCTGAGCACCACAGCCAGGTCTTAGCTCATCAACCCTTATTATGTGTACACTTGATCCTTAGGGTAAGGTTCTCTATGCAAATCTTCCCCTTTGTGGAGGCTGTACAGTCCCCTCTTTCACTATAATCCTGGGTTTCAGCTGAGCAAAGAGAGGGCTGGAGTGGGAAGACCTTCACGCCAAGGATGGCCCAGGAGAATCTGCAAGAGGCAGGGAGATAGGAGCTCCCAGCTAAGGAATTGGGGAACACTAGCGCCCTCTCGTGGATTCAGTAGACATGTCGACCCAGGATTGGAGCTGGTGCCCAGGACTCTTGCCTCCTTTCCCCACTGCTCACAGTTCCAGCCTCTTCATGATGGCTCTTTTCATTTAGAAACGTGCATAGAAAATTTCTCTGTCTCATTTTGTGAACTGTTAAAAACCTGTCCATTCATCACTGAATCATAGCCATGTATGAACATAGCAACATTTTTTTTTTTACCCATTCACCTATTGGAGGACATGTGTTGCTTTAAAAAATTTAGGCAATCATGAATACATCTTTAATAAACATTTTTTTATATTCTTGTATAGACAAAAGTAACTCATTTAGGGCAATACCTGGGAGTGTGAATCCTGTACTGTATTTTATGCGTTTATCTTTATAAGAAACTTCCAAGTTATAGTCCAAAGTGGCCGGTCATTTCTCATTCCCAGAGGCAATGGATGAGACTTCCTCCTGCCTCCTGTACCAGGCAGTATCTAATGGTGTCACTTAATTGAATTTTAGCCATGCTAACAGAACTACACAAGTATCCCATTGCTCAATTTGTAATACTCCAATGCCATATTATGTTAGACATCTTTCCACATGTGTAATAGTCATTTGTGTAACTTCCTTGGTAAGTGGTATATTCAGATATGCTCACTGGGGAGGCACTGCCTGGCATCTGGGAGATGAGATCAGCAAAGTTCTAATCTCAGTAGAAAAAGAGAAATTCAGTATCTCTAAGATTTCAGAACTCAAGAGTTCTTAATAAATCCCCAGATAGCACAAGGGACATAAGGGGGCTGGACAGAGGGCCACCTGGTTCTCCCAGGTAACACATCCTACACTAGGACCCTTTCAGTCATTGTCACCACCAGCAACTAGGGGGACATTTTGCTTCTGGAAATAAAGAAATTATTTTTGTATTGGAATACCAATGTATTCCAAAGGATATATTTTCATTGACCTTATAAACAAACCCAGAGTTCAGAACTTGAAACCCTCTGGTTATGGTAGGACAAGTAATGGCAAAAGCCATGACCTTTTGTCTGTTATTGGTCACAGGCAAGGACAGAAGAGTGAGGAATAAGACAGGCGAGGAAGTAGAGGGTAAATTTTGCCACAGTTCACCATGGAACAAGAGATCCTTGTGGAATTTGCAGGTGTTTAGTTCTATAATGATAGTCATCAGTCTCTTTCACGAGCTGCAGCCCAGAGGCCACTAAATAGGTTGTTGTAACACACCTGGATCCAGGATTTCAGGCTGACACTCCAGGTAGGTCTTCACTACTCTCCTTGGTTACAAACCTGAGGGTTCTTCCTGGGAGTACTGGCACCATTGGTAACCCCCAATGTTCCTGTTCCTGTGCAGAAGAATGTGACCTGGGATCCTGTGTTAACAAGAGCTTCCCTGGAAGAGTCACATGTACACATATGGAGGAGTGCCTACTTTTAATTGTTCCCAGCCTGACCCCATTCCCTGGATTGTTGAAAAGCTCCAATGAGGGGACAAGAGGACAGTGAACAGGAGGACAAGTTCACACCAGTGAACTTCAGGAAAACTCTCACAGGAATTCCCAGGAGACCTGATGTCAGCTGTAGCAGAGTTTCCTCCATACATCTACTTCAGCCACTTCTCTGGGTTAGAATCAGCAACCTTGGGGAATCCTCCACCTTCTTTGGGCCCATAATGAGGACTACTGGCCTCAGGCATCAAATTTCCCATTTGACTATTCCTCTCTCTCTCTTTCAATTAACAACTGGAGAGTGAGGTGACCAACAAGGGTTCAAGGCCAGATTTGTACTTGGTTTTCTCCCCAGTCTGCACAACGAATTTGTTCCCATCGGTTGATGCATCTTGTCCATATGAGGTGGTTGTCTATTCCATACATCTACTCCATATATGTGTCCCTGTTCTACTTTTGGTGTTAGACAAAGTTACGTATGAGAAGGAGAAGATGAAGGGGGGAAGAAAAAGAATAGATTCATTGGAGGAGTATAATGGAATGTAGCCCAGGGAAGCACCCTTCCTGAGGCACTTGACAAAAAGAGAAAATGTCCCTTTCCATTTTGAATCCCAGGTGAAGGTGGGAGTTCATTTTTGTCCCCTGACAACAACAGGTGTTTTTTGACTGGGATAAATAGGTATATTGCCCTGATGTTCTGGAGCTCAGACATTGGGGATGCTCTGGAGAGGAGAGAAAGTGAATCAAAGAAGATCAAGAGGAGGAAGAAGTGGCTAAGCCAGAGATAAAGGACCTCCTCTGCCTGGTTCATTGTGAGTTCCCTATACAGAACCCCTGACCCTCCACAGGGTCTTAAGAACCTGCAGAATGTGCTGGAATTAAGGGCTGAGGGGTGTGTGGAAGCTGGACGGGCACAGAGAAGCTTCAGCAAGATTGAGGCAGTCACAGCTCAGACCACTGTGTGAACTCAGCAGCCAGTTGTCCCTCACTCCAGTTCTCCTCCCCCCTCAGGAAACCCCACAATGCCCTGCCTATCAGAAGAGCTCCATCTCCACCTGTCCTCCCTGAAGACTAGTGATCTTGGAAGGGATATTAACTGTGCTGTGATGCTCCTGCCACTCATGTGTCCATAGAGGAAGAAGGTGGCAGTTCTGAAATCCCACATGGAGGGAAGCTGTGTCAGCATCACCACCTGAAGGTGAGGGCATGGACTCCTCTCTGAGCTGCAATTGAGTAGCAGGCTGTGTTCTCACATGTATTGTGTGTTGCAAATGAACAGAGATCCATGTAGAAAATAGGATGATGGACAAGATGAAAGTGGGTGGCAAAACCCATGCCAGCCTGGGATCTAGGCCTCACCTAGAGACATGGGTGTCTGAGTGCTTGTGTTGGAAAATGGAGTCCAGCATGACTTTCATCCATCTCCCAGAAATCAGCTCCAAGACCTTCTCTCTGCATCTGCAGATTCTCACCTGTCTCTGGGGAAATGCACATTCTGTCCTGAGGCTCAGAGGAAACAGGTGTCTGTGGCTCCAGTGATGTTGAACAAAGCCTTCTCCAAAGGGATATGTGACTGGGAGTGACCTATCTGTGGGCACCAGACACAGGAATCAAGATCCCTCAGAATTGGAACAGGTCCTGTGAGAGTCATGTCTCTTCTTTTTCCAAGGTGATATGATCTTATGCTGCGATGAGGAAGCTATGGACGCTCAGGACTTAGAGATATGTACAGAAGAAGAAAACAAGTTTCACTTCCACAGGTTATGGAGACAAGATCACAGATAATGTGTAGCTGTGTCCCCACTCCAATGTTGCAGGAATCTGTCACTCCCTCCCCAGTCTGGGGCCCTCACATTTCCTGATTCTCTCTGCACAGGTGACAGACCAATGTGGTCTCTGGAAATGGCCCCCAGGAGCACATTATCTGTTCCTCTTTTCTATCCCCTCGTAGAGTGAGAGCCTTTGTTCTTCCTGAACAACAGTGAAGGTCTGACTGCCAAAACTTAATCACTTTATGTACTGGAGAGACATGTCTTAGCTACTCTCTAGTTCTGGGAGGTCATTGTCTTCAGGTAATAGTATGAGTTAACAAAGGTTAGTCTCCTGGTGTTCAAAAGTGTCTCTCAGGTGGCCTAACCTGAGCTAGCCATAACTGCTGTCTGTGCCTCCCCCAGTGACATCACTGCCATGATGTCTCCATGGGTCATCACACTGATTCCAGTGTTATCCATACAACTCCCTTGAGAACCTGTGCCTCCTGCTGACTTACCATTCTAGCCATGCCTGTCACACACACACAGGTATTTAAAATTAACCCTTCTCAAGAGATACAATTTCAGGAGCACACCCCCACATACATCCTGCTGCCCCTGCCCTGCAGCCTCTGCTTCTCACAAAGATCAAGAGAGAGGGAAGATCTGGGAACCTTCCTGAGCCCATCCCTGTAATTTCCCCAGGAAAGATGAATCGGTGAGGTCAGCACGGGACTTTGTTGCATTTGTAGCTGGTGTGCAGTGAATGGAATGTCTCTTCCTAAGAATGGATTTTGACTAGAATGAGCATTTTGACCATTTTGCTCATGCTGGTGGACAGCTTGTGTGGTCAGAACCACCACTGAGTATGTGGTGACAGGATCATGTCACATATCACAGAAGCTCTACATCCTCAGGAATGCCATAGGACGTTGATGAAAGTTCATTTTGATTATCCTCATGATTATTGGTATCCTGTCAGACTTGCAGGCCAAGATGATAATGGCTGGAACCACTTGACACCATAAAATGTGCAGCTCAGGGGATCTTTTGGGTAAGCGGGGCTCATGTACCATCATGGGAAGAGCTTCTCTGGGGCCTAAATGTAAACTGGAGCTCACCATGGGGACTGTCCTGTATATCCTGGAGAGGGCAGCCTCTTCATTAGGAGGGCAGGTCCCTCCTCCACAGTCATTTCCCTTGGAAGGCAAGACACAGGCAAGGTTGACATGGGGGTAGGGGGCTCATAATGGACATGGCCTTAACCTTTCTCCTCAGATGTGGGGATCAAAAGGAATGGCACAGTCCATTGGGGTGCTTATACTCCTTCCTCCAGAGACAAGGGACCGGAGTAGTGGGTAAGGTTTTCTCTGAACCTGAGATGGGTCTTCAAAAATGATAAGCTCCAGAAATTGCCTTCAATGCTGAGAATCATAATACAGGCAACACATCAGAAATTGCAACTTGCAAATTACAAAGGACACAGCCATCTATTTTACATCAGGGAAAAAATCCCAAGCATCCTCAAACCATGTGTAGTGGACTAACTTCAATCAATTCAACCTGAACACATTGCTTGCCATATAGCTGTCTCCCTCCCTGTTTGTGGAATGACAGTGACAAGGACAGATGCAGAAGCCACAGCAGCTTCCCAGGCACCTGTAGATGGAAGTGTGACCAGCAGGGGGCAACATGGGTCTCCCAGAGTCACTTGCTGGGGGAGCCTCCCAGCCAGGCAGCCCCTGCTGGCTCCAAGTCAGGCTAGAGGGAGCTGGTCACTGACTCAGCGCTGAGGTCTCAGCCACTGTGTCCCCATGGGCTCACAAAGTCCTCAGAACACACACCTGTGGATTGATCCAGTAGCTGCTTCTTCCCTGACTATCCCCACATAGCAACCTCAGCCCCTTCACTTTCTCTGTTCACAGGCCCTGCTCACGTTCCTTTCATAACTCAGAGAGGGACAAAACCAGATTAAATGGGGGTTGGATTTACATGAAAGTCTCCTCCAGCTTAGGTAGAAAGGGAAGAAAGGCGTGTCCCAGCACAGAACCAGCTCTGGAACCTCAGGAACTGTGAGGTCCATGAACTGGACCCCTTTTTTCCTTGTGATCCTCTCTCACTGCACAGGAAAAGACAAGCCTTGGAGGTTCAGAAAACACCAATAGCTTGTGAGCTACCCTGGCCTAACCCCTCAAGCAGAAGCCAAATGGCCCCAGCTCCTTTAGGATTGTGTGACTTTGTTACATGTTCCCTGGGCTGACCCAGCTGCCCTCCCTCTCTACATCTCCTGGAGTATCAGCCAGACTCACCTGCATCCTCAGCAGTGACATCTGTATTGGTGCACACAAGATATTCCAGCATCAAGAGAAGGCAGGGAGCCCTCCCCAGAATCACTTGGACTGACACTCAAACAAGCACCAGGGCTCTAGGGTCCCCAGCTGCTTCTCTGAATGCAAGGATGCTTCAGCCAACTCATGGATCCTGTACATCTCTGTTCTGCAGCCTGAGCATGAGGCTGATTATTACTGTAATATATGGCAGGGCAGCTCTAGCGCCTACTCAGTGCTCAGACATATGAGGAATTGAGATTAAAACCTCCCTATGCTCTCTGATCTGGTGCACGCACCCCTGCTGGAAGCTCCATGGATTCAAGCTCAGGGAGTGACTTCTGTTGTCAGATCTCAGACAAGCACCTGGTTATCCTTGAACTGGTAGATGTGACAATGTCCTATCTCTTTCTTCAGTTCAACTTTCAGATTGCTATTGTAGTCTCATCCAATTCTTGTTTGCTTTGACCAACATTGCTTGATCAGAGATTAAAATCTCTCAGGGAAGGGCACTGGGGTGGATCGGGTCATGATCCCAAGGTCATGGGATCGAGCCCCACATTGGGCTCACACTGAGCCTGGAACTTTCTTGTATTTCTCTCTCTCTCTCTCTCTCTCTCTCTCATGCTCTGTCCCCTCCCCCGCTTTTACTCTCTCTCACTCTAAATAAAATTCAAAAAGATCTCGCAGGGAGACACTGGAGAAGACCAATCATGAGTGATTCAATTGTGCCCACCTCAGTGTGGAGAACTGACTCAGACATGCTTCTGGTCTGAGTGCTTCAACCTAGATTTTGTGATACAAAAGCCAACATGAGGAAATGAAGTGGATTCTATACATCAGTAATGATCTTTCCATTGATTAAAAAACACAATAACATATCATATCATCAATATGAAATATTTAAGGATAAATCTGAGAAAATTGGATTTTTGTACACTGAAAATAACATAATGTTGCAAGTTTTTAAACCAATAAATGAATAGATATTCCTAGTATGTTCTAAAAAACACTGAATGTCACTAAAGTAATGATGATTCCCAGCCTGACCAAAAGGCTCACCACAGCTCTTGGGATAAAATACACCTGCAATAAGATGTCAGGTAGGAATTCTCAGCAAATAAATGGAAAAAGATTGGAACAGATATAACTGAAACAATCGCCCTGGAGTGGTTCTTCTCTAGTTGCACATGACCTGATCTTTCTGAGGAAGGGGAGGTGTGTACCATGCCTTTGAAATCGGGGATGCCATATTTTGTTGGGTAATCAAGGTGAGACATGGAGGGCAGCATCAGTTTGGCCAGAGGCACAGACCAGGGGGAGGAAGCACTGCTCTTAAGACTGATGTTCAGAGTCAGGCTGTATCTAAGCTGGGCTGGTGCCACTGGGCAATGAAGCTGTGCTGTTCCCTGCAAGGCCCACCTGGGGAATTGGTTTCTGATGATCACTGCACTGCAAGGAACAACGGTGTGAGTGATAACCTGCTCAGTGAGAATTATGTCCGAGGGGGTATAAACAGAAGAGGACACCACGTGATTCCTTGGTCCTGACTGTATTTCCAAGGCTCAGAAACAGAACCTGCATCTGTAAATTCTGGATAGAACAAGCCAAGATTGTGAACAGACCCATAACCAGTAAGGAAATCGAATTACTAATCAAAAATCTCCCCCAAAAAACAAGAGTCCAGGGCCAGATGGATTTCCAGGGGAATTCTACCAAACATTTAAGGAAGAGTTAGCACCTATTTTCTCAAAGCTTTTCCAAAAAATAGAAATGGAAAGAAACTTCCAAACTCATTCTATGAAGCCAACATTACCTTGATTCCAAAACCAGACAGAGACTCCACTAAAAAGGAGAACTATAGACCAATTTCTCTGATGAACATGGATGCAAAAATCCTCAACAAGATATTAGCCAACCAGATCCAACAATAAGTTAAAAAAAATTTATTCACCATGACCAAGTGGAATATATACTTGGGATGCAGGGCTGGTTCAATATCCACAAAACAACATGATTCATCACATCAATAAAAGAAAGGACAAGAACCATGTGATCCTCTCGATAGATGCAGAGAAAGCATTTCACAAAATACACCATCCTTTCTTGATAAAAACCCTCAAGACAGTAGGGATAGAAGGACCATACCTTGAGATAAAAGCCATATATGAACGACCCAACGCTAATATCATCCTCAATGGGGAAAAACTGAGAGCTTTCCCCCCTAAGGTCAGGAACAAGACAGGATGTCCACTCTCACCAGTTATTCAACATAGTATTGGAAGTCTTAGCCTCTGCAATCAGACAACACAAGGAAATAAAAGGCATCAAATTAGCCAGGAGGATGTCAAACTCTCACTCTTCACAGATGACATGATACTCTATATGGAAAACCCAAAAGATTCCACCAAAAAACTGCTAGAACTGATTCCTGAATTCAGCAAAGTGGCAGGATATAAAATCAATGCACAGAAATGAACTATTAATCCAGAACTTTGGTAAGACAATTTTTCTGGGCTTTGATTTTTTTCCTTGCCCTTTCCATCAAATATCAATGCCACATTCATTCAGTGGATAGGGGTCAGTCTCCTTGCTGACCTTCAAGTGGTGGAACCAGGCTCTGGTGCAGGGGTACCTGAAAGGGATTTTTCTACACCGACCCATCTCTGACAGCATCTAAGGGCCTTCTGCTTTTAATAATGAGGGCAGCTCATTGAGCAAATTCATTGAGACAATCAGGGTAAATATCACCATGTCATCTGTAACTTGCCAAGCACCACATTTTCAGTAAAAGGTGAGCAATTTTCCCATTGGGATATCAAAAACTGATTGCTCTTGGATAGCACAGGAAGTGAGGGGGAGCTCACCATTAATCCCTAAGTGCTTTTTATATCAGTGAAAACCTCATTTCCCCTGAGAGTGACCCAAGAACTCATTAGAAAATCCACAAGGGGATGGGAACATATGGAGGGCCAGGTTTGTTTATGTTAGGAGAGAATGGGATATATCTTAAAATGCGGTACCTAGCTTCATTTCCCCTTGCTGCAGAACTGAGGCAGGCTCCATCCCACTCCTCTGTCCCTGACTACATGAAAATATTCTGTGCTGGAGTCCTTCAAATGCCCTAGGTCTTATGTGGCCAAAGGCAGGCCCTGTTGGCCAGTGTGACCCAACTTTTACCAAAGTTGGGAGAACTTGGCCTGACTCCCCAGTTGACATGAGAAGGAATTGCTCTTGCTTTCTGGCCCTGTATCCTCACAGTGAATGCCTATGTAGAAAAAATATAAGGGGTTGGGAATGGATACATCAGTGGCCCAGGTTCTTCACTGCAGATGAAGACAACATAAAGCTGAGAATAAAATGAGTAGCTAAGGTTCTTCTTGCCCCGGAAGTGAAGCCAGTTGCCTCCCAGCTCCTCTGTTCTTGGCTTATATGCCAAAATTCTGTTCTGGGCACCTTCCAATGCCTTAGGCTTCCCATTGTCAACATAGTTATGAAAGGCAAATCTCAAGGAGTCCCATTGCTCAACTTATCCCTGAGTAAGATGAATTCAACGAGACTGTCCAGTTAAAAGCTGTGGAAATCTCTTGTGGACACTGGCTGTGAATGTTTCACAGGGTAGACGTCATTTGAAAAAAGAATGAAATGATGGAAATGGATCATTTCCATGTATCATGAAAATGGATACATGGAGAGCCAAAGTTCTCCAAATTAAATGGGAACTGGATGCATCTGAGAGTGAAGTGACTAGCACACTCTTTTGGCCAGCTGGCTTTCTTGGGAATAAGAACCACCTCTTGGGTGGGGCAAAGGAAACATCCACTGGCTACCCTAGCAACCAGTTTTGTAAGAATTCTTCACTGGGACTTCAGAAAGGGAGGAGAAGCTTTTGGAACTGAGTTGGTTTCTTACCCTGACCTACAGTGGGTACAGTCACGAGTGGTTTTGGTGTAATGGCTTTTGACATTTATGTATTTGGAATCAGGCTTTGTGGAAGTATTCCTTGAATAGGCAATGCACTGACTGGTTCTGGGAGCTAAATGCCCACGCAGGAACCATTTGCTTTTCAGTAGGAAGTCATCTCAAGCAGCCAGGGGAGGAAGGCAATCTGGTAACCATCACTGATCCTACCCAAAGTGTCAAGTCCCACAAGCTCAGTGACAGGTAGTTCATCTTTATTTGGGGATATCAGAAACTGATTGTTCTAGGTTACCATAGGAATAAGGTGGGACCTGGCCACCAATCTCAGGTCATTCACTGAGTGAAAGCCCTATCACATTTCAAAGTGACTCAAGATCTCATTAGAAAAACAGCTAGGGATCAAAATGGATACATGATGGGTCAAAGTTCTTCATTTCAGCCAACAATGGGATAAAACAGAATAAAGTGACTGGCTCTGTTTCTCTTCTCACAAGTGAGGATGCTTCCTCCTAATTCCTCTGGCTTTGCCTATAAACCAATATTTTTTCTGACAACCTTCAAATGCCCTGTATCTTTTATTGTCAAAATATTTCCAACAAGCAAGTCCCAGGGAGCTTTTTTCCCAGCCTATGCCAGATTCAGGATAATTTGGCCAGGTTCCCCAATTAAAATTAGGGGACATTGTCTTAGATTTGGCCTTGAATTTCACATAGTGGGGACTTATTTTTTAAAAACAAAAGAGCAAGGGGATGGGAATGGATACACAGAAAGCCAAAGATCTCCATTTCAGATGAGAATGGTATGATTCTGGGAATGAAGTGAACAGCACAATCTCCTGGCAAGCCTCCTCTTTCTGAACAAACACACATCAACTGGGCAAATAGTAATCAATCATCCGCTAAACCTAAGAGCCCTATCTACAAGATCTGTGCATTCTTACCTCAAATAGGGCAAGTAGTCTTTTGGCCCTCACCTTTTTTCCAGCCCTTTCCTTCAATGGATAGAGGCAGTGGTAATTTGTTGGTGTTGGCTCTCAGGTAACACATAAGTGTGTGGAACTGGGCTCTTGTTTGTAAACTTTGATCTTTTTCTTTGTTGAAAAGCTCAGGGATTGCAATGCGCATAGACAAAACTTCAGCTGCTAGGAATGAAGGCATTGCATGCAGCAGGAGGGAAGATCTAGGCAGGGTGGCCATTGTCATGGCAACCCCAGCCTCAAGCACCATCTACTCAATAATAAGAGGACAATGTTTCTTCAGTGATATAAGAAACTGATGTGTCCAGTTGGCACAGGAAGGGAGTGGGAGCTTGCTGCCATTGCTGGGAGATTGCTGTCTAGGTGCAACTGCATTTCCCTTGACTCCTTAATGCTGATATATTTACTCTACAAGTAAGTAAGGATAGTTTCAATACCATTATTTTTTCCACAGGCAAACCTCTTGTGCTGAACACTTTCCAGTGTCCTAGGGCTCCTGCTTCCTGTTGCCAATGTAAGTTTGACAGTGAAGCCCTTGTGGCACCCATTGTCCAAGCTATCCCACATTAAGGGATCTTGGTATAAAAGACTTGACAATTAAAATCAGAGGAGAGACTTCCAGACTCCTGCCCAAAAGGCCCCACAGGCAAGAACTGGTTAATAATAATTAATAATTATAACAATAACAACAACAATAAAGTAAATCAGAAGAAACGCACTGAGGGCCAAAGCTGTTCACCTCAGATGAAAATTGAATCAACCTGGGGATGTTTATATGAGCATGATTTCCTAGACAAGCTTGGTATCCTGCAAGTAGAAAGGAAACACCTGTGGGGTTGGGATAAAAGGAAGCACCAGCCACAAGAACACTGCATCCTGATCTTGATGGGGCAGGAAGCTTCTGGCTCTTGCCTTACTCTTCTATTCAGTGGGTAGAGAACCTTGTGATGGTTGTGGATGTTGGCTTCTTTGTGCTGGCTGGCGGCCATGACTGTGCAATTGGGTTATGGCCCCAGAGTCCTTGAATGGACTCTCTGCCATGACCATCTGGGGAAGAACAGTGCTCATGCTAAAACTTTTATCCTCTCAGAATTCAAAAACCTCACAAGGGGAAGTGGGATCAGGGTAACTAACCCCCCTCAGGCCAATAGAAGCCTGCACGGCACAGAGGTCTCAGTACAGGAAGGCAATATGTCCTTACTAATTGCCATGTGTTAGCTGCTTGTTAATGCCAGAGACTCTGAGTAACAGCCACATCATTCCTCACTCTCACTTCTGATCTCCAATTCCCCTGGCATCTAAGTGAGGATGGCTCCCTCCCAATAACACTTGCCCCTTTCTAATGCTTTTGGCCTTCTGTTGCCAAGATAGGTGTCACAGGTGAACCCAAGGAGAGCCCATGGCACAGATTATCCTGGATTGAAGGGAATGTAGTGGGACTCCACAATTAAAATCGGAGAGAAATACTTCCAGGCTCAGATTTTCAATCCCTCATAGGAAAACCTGCCTAGAAAAAGGTCAAGGGAATTAGAAAGGATGCACTTTGGTCCAAATTCTTTGTCTCAGATGATAATGGAACAAAGCTGTCAATGAAGTGACTGGCAGCTTGGGTGTCCTATGACTATGGAAAACCTGTGGGATATAGAGAAATGGGGCATATTTTAGCTACACCTGGGAGCCATAAAGTAGCACAAAAACCCTACATTTGGCCTCAGACAGTGAAGGAGGGCTTGTGGCTCTTGCCAGCTTTGCAGCTTTTCCTATCAGTGGGTAAAAGCAATGGTGATTTGGAGGGTGGAGTCTCAATATGGGCTGAAGCCTAGGTCTGTGGGACTGGGTTCTGATTTTTAAGTTTTTGAGTAGTTTCTTTCTACCTTCACCTGCTGGGGAAATGGACTGGTCATGCAGAAACCCTTAGAGTCTCATAAAGCAGGATGTTCAGGCAGTCTATGGCGGGAGCATAGAGCACAGTAATAGTCATTATGCAATCATTAGACTTCAATGTCCTCAAGTTTTAAGGAGAGCAACATTTTCTTCCTTGACATCAGAAATTAGTTGTTGTGGGGGTAGAAAAGAACCTTCATTTATGCTTACTTGGAGTTAATCAACCCTATCTGTGTGACTTTTTTTTTTAACTTCTGACTGTGGCCCTGAAGGCCGCCTCTCCAACAGCTTTTGCCACAGAAGTGAGGCCTACTGTCTCCCAATATCATCTGCCCCTACCCACAAGCAAACTTCTTGTGCTAAACACATTCAAGTTCCCAATACCTCCTGTTCTCAATTTAGATCTGGCAGGCACCCCAGGGCACCTGCCACTCAAGCTATTCCAAATTGATGAGAACTTGGCATGACTCCACAATTAAAATTGGGGAAAAATCTGCCAGACCCCAGCACTGAATGCCTCACAGTGAACACATGGTTAGGATAAGTGTAAGGGAATTGAAAAGGATACACTGAGGGTTAAAGTTCCTCATCTCAGATGAGAACAAAAATGAAGCTGTAGATAGTGTTACCAGCACGATTTCCTGGGCAAGATTGGTGTACAAGGATTAAGAGAGACCTGTGACCTGAAAAAAAGTGGAACATCCACTGGGTATACCAGGGAGTCAGGTGGGCAAAAGTCATGCACCCCAACTTCAATAAGGTCAGGAATGTGTCAAAGTATCAACAGCTTTAAAGGCCTTCCCATCTGTGGACAGAGGCAGTTGTGACTCACAAGGTAAGATCCTGCTCCCAGCAAGTCTGCCGATTCAGGCTCTGGTATTTTAGTCTTTGAGTATTTTTGTGCCCTCACCTGCTCGGTGAATGTACATGCATGAACTCTGAGTGTCTCAGGAGGTACATAGCTCAGGCTTTCCTGAAATGGGTGGACAAAGAGCAGGGCAATAGCCCCATGCCAACAGAACTGGCAGGAGGTCAAACTTTACTTTTCACTATCAGAAATTAATCGCTATGTCATGACACACAGTGTGACTGCAGGCTCCCTGGGAATGACTGGGAACTGTCTGAGTGAAAGCCCTGTAGCTCCTGAATTTGACCCCAGGTCCATGCTCCAGAAATGAGATCAGATCCTTCCCAACATAACCTGCCCTTTTGCACATGCAAACCTCTTGTGCTGAACAGTTTCAAATGTCCTATACCTCCTTTTGTCAAGCTAGGTTTTGCAGAAGAGTTCCACGGACTCCTATTGCCCAGGCTATGCCAGATTACTGGGACCTAGTCACAATTCCATGATTAAAATCGGAAAATGATCCCAGATTTTGTCTGTGAATGCCCCTAATGAAATCCTCATTAATAAAAGAGAAAGGGAATCTGAAGGGATGCACTGAGGCCCAAATGTCTTCATCTCAGATGAAAATGGTATTAAGCTTCGAATGAAGTCACTAGCACTTTTTCCTAGGCAGGGTTGGTGTCATCAGCAACATCAGTGGGCCAGGTCTAAGGGGAACATCCATTAGCTATACTTAGGAGCACAATGTGCAAGAGAGCGATCACTATTTTCCATTCCTTTCCTTCAGTGATAGAGCAGTGGTGATTTGGGGGCTCTTGTCTGGCTTCTGGCTGACACACAAGTCTATGGAAATGGACTCTGGTCTTTTAGTTATTGAGTTTGTTTTTTCTATCCTCACTTCTTCAATTAAGGACTTTGCATGGACAAACCATTAGTATCTCAGAATGGAGGAAGCTCAGGCACTCCAGGAGATTGGTAGAGAGCAGGAAGCAACCATCTAGGTCAACACAATTCTGCCAAGTACTGAGTTCTCAGTAACATAAGGACAATCTTTCTTCCCTAATATCAAAAATTAATTGCTGTATGGTAGTACACCACCAGAGCGGAAGCTCACCTAGAGTTTCTTGTCACGGTCTGAGGACAGACCACTCACTCCTGACTCTCACACCTGATCTCGGTCTCTTCTTGCCCCTTAACTGAGGTGGGTTCTTTCCAGCACCACCTGCCTTGAAGTGCATTTGGTTTTTATATTCTCTACTCTATTGAAAAGCTACCTGATTGCTCTGAGAATGATAGCTTTCTTTGGATTTGATTAAACACATAGGACACATCACACTTTGTTTCTATGTCCATGGCTACATGGACATTATCATAACATATTTGCCTAAAATGGGAAGCCTTCCAGAGGTTGAGCTTTGAGTAATTCTGTGTGATCTCCAAACAGGTAACTGATATTTGACACAAATATAGAAATATCTAAATTCACTTGAAAGACAGTCAGTTGTCATACCTGGATTGTGTCAAATTCTCCTAATTATCATCTAGGAATGATGAGTTTAAATATTTTGAAACACTTCTGATTAGAAAGTGTCTAAAGAAACATGGAAACTTCATGATAACACATTCTGCTACCCTGTTTTTCTTTATTCTAAATATTTGAGTAGCAAACATTTGATTTCATTCTATCCATGCTGAACTATAAGCATAGAGACAAAACAAGCATTCTTGGAATAAGTGAGTCAGTCACAATAAATCATAAGGCATTTTTTGCCTTTTTCTTTATTTTTTTAAGTGCTCTTTGGAATATGTTCAACAATGATGCCTCCAGCTTTGCTTTTGCTTTTCAGAATTACTTTGGCTCTTCGGGGTCTTTTGTGATTCCATAGAAATTTTAGGATTGTTTGTTCTATCTCTCTGAAAGGTGCTGGTGGTATTTTGATAGGGATTGCACTAAATGTGTAGATTATTTTGGGTAGTATAGACATTTTAACAATGTCTTTACTTCCAAACCATGAGCATGGGAAGTTTTCCCACTTCTTTGTGTCCTCTTCCATTTTCTTCATAAGTTTCCAGAGTACAGATCTTATACATCTTTGGTTAGTTTGATTTCTAAATACCTTATGGTTTTTGGTGCAATTGCAAATGGAATCAATTCATTGATTTTTTTATCTAGGTGGATTCTAGGTGGATGGGTGATAATTATTGAGGAGAGAATTTGTTATGATGAGCACTGGGTGTTGTCTGTAAGTGAGGAATCACTGAATTATAATCCTTAAACCAACAATTCACTGTATGTTAACTAATGAGAATTTAAATAAAAATTTGGGGAAAAAATGGGAAAAAATGAGCAGAAGATATGGTCTTGCTATTTTTACACCTCCATTTTGACGCTGCTATCCTGACTCAGATATTTTACCTTGAAGAACTTTGTTCACACACATGGACAATTTTGTTTTGGTGCTGTGCTTAATAAACATGGAAATCAGAAATATACAAACATAGGATGTTTGTGGATAAAGTGTTTTTCAGGGAAAATAATAAAATATTTCAATTACTTCATTAACTTAAAAATTATACCTCAACCTACCAGTTCTAGTTTATGTGAATTTATTTTATAATTAATGAAAATTTTTTCAAGACCAATAAATTGTTATGTAAATGATTTGTTGTTCTATCCACACCATAATGCATTAAGTATAGATTTTGCTTTTTTAAGTTTTAAAAAAGGAAATCATATACTACAATTTTAGAGCAGGGTGATCAATGATATGTGATTTCCCATGGCAGTCAATCCATAATAGGTTATAGACTACCCACATTCAGGTGTCATTTATATAAAAAAGAAACACATCTGTTTTTTTTTCAATATATGAAATTTATTGTCAAATAGGTTTCCATACAACACCCAGTGCTCATCCCAAAATGTGCCCTCCTCAATACCCATCACCCACTCCCCCCTCCCTCGCAACCCCCATCAACCCTCATTTTGTTGTTTTTTAAGAGTCTCTTATGCTTTGGCTCTCTCCCACTCTAACCTCTTTTTTTTTTTCCTTCCCCTCCCCCATGGGTTCCTGTTAAGTTTCTCAGAATCCACATAAGAGTGAAAACATATGGTATCTATCTTTCTCTGTATAGCTTATTTCACTTAGCATAACACTCTCCGGTTCCAACCACATTGCTACAAAGGGCCATATTTCATTCTTTCTCATTGCCACGTAGTATTCCATTGTGTATATAAACCACAATTTCTTTATCCATTCATCAGTTGATGGACATTTAGGCTCTTTCCATAATTTGGCTATTGTTGAGAGTGCTGCTATAAACATTGGGGTACAAGTGCCCCTATGCATCAGTACTCCTGTATCCCTTGGGTAAATTCCTAGCAGTGCTACTGCTGGGTCATAGGGTAGGTCTATATTTAATTTTTTGAGGAACCTCCACACTGTTTTCCAGAGCGGCTGCACCAATTTGCATTCCTACCAACAGTGCAAGAGGGTTCCCGTTTCTTCACATCCTCTCCAGCATCTATAGTCTCCTGATTTGTTCATTTTGGCCACTCTGACTGGCGTGAGGTGATATCTGAGTGTGGTTTTGATTTGTATTTCCCTGAAGAGGAGCGACGTCGAGCATCTTTTCATGTGCCTGTTGGCCATCCAGATGTGTTCTTTAGAGAAGTGTCTATTCGTGTTTTCTGCCCAATTCTTCCCTGGGTTATTGTTTTTCGAGTTTGGTGAGCTCTTTATAGGTTTTGGATTCTAGTCTTTTGTCCAATATGTCATTTGCAAATATCTTTTCCCATTCCATTGGTTGCCTTTTAGTTTTGTTGGTTGTTTCCTTTGCTGTGCAGAAGCTTTTTATCTTCATAAGGTCCCAGTAGTTCATTTTTGCTTTTAATTGCCTTGCCTTTGGGAATGTGTTGAGTAAGAGATTGCTATGGTTGAGGTCAGAGAGGTCTTTTCCTGCTTTCTCCTCTAAGGTTTTGATGGTTTCCTGTCTCACATTCAGGTCCTTTATCCATTTTGAGTTTATTTTTGTGAATGGTGTGAGAAAGTGGTCTAGTTTCAATATTCTGCATGTTGCTGTCCAGTTCTCCCAGCACCATTTGTTAAGGAGACTGCCATTTTTCCATTGGATGTTCTTTCCTGCTTTGTCAAAGATTAGTTGGCCATACGTTTGTGGGTCTAGTTCTGGGGTTTCTATTCTATTCCATTGGTCTATGTGTCTCTTTTTGTGCCAATACCATGCTGTCTTGATGGTTACACCTTTGTAGTAGAGGCTAAAGTCTGGGATTGTGATGCCTCCCACTTTGGTCTTCTTCTTCAAAATTACTTTGGCTATTTGGGGCCTTTTGTGATTCCATATGAATTTTAGGATTGCTTGTTCTAGTTTTGAGAAGAATGCTGGTGCAATTTTGATTGGGATTGCATTGAATGTGTAGATAGCTTTGGGTAGTATTGACATTTTGACAATATTTATTCTTCCAATCCATGAGCATGGAATGTTTTTCCATTTCTTTATATCTTCTTCAATTTCCTTCATAAGCTTTCTATAGTTTTCAGCATACAGATCTTTTACATCTTTGGTTAGATTTATCCCTAGGTATTTTATGCTTCTTGGTGCAATTGTGAATGGGATCAGTTTCTTTATTTGTCTTTCTGTTGCTTCATTGTTAGTGTATAAGAATGCAACTGATTTCTGTACACTGATTTTGTATCCTGCAACTTTGCTGAATTCATGTATCAGTTCTAGCAGACTTTTGGTGGAGTCTATCGGATTTTCCATGTATAATATCATGTCATCTGCAAAAAGTGAAAGCTTGACTTCATCTTTGCCAATTTGATGCCAATTGACTTTGCCAATTTTGATGCCTTTGATTTCCTTTTGTTGTCTGATTGCTGATGCTAGAACTTCCAACCCTATGTTAAACAACAGCGGTGAGAGTGGACATCCCTGTCATGTTCCTAATCTCAGGGAAAAAGCTCTCAGTTTTTCCCCATTGAGGATGATGTTAGCTGTGGGCTTTTCATAAATGGCTTTTATGATCTTTAAGTAGGTTCCTTCTATCCCAACTTTCTGAAGGTTTTTATTAACAAAGGGTGCTGGATTTTGTCAAATGCCTTTTCTGCATCGGTTGACAGGATCATATGGTTCTCATCTTTTCTTTTATTAATGTGATGTATCACGTTGATCGATTTGCGAATGTTGAACCAGCCCTGCATCCCAGGAATGAATCCCACTTGATCATGGTGAATAATTCTTTTTATATGCTGTTGAATTCGATTTGCTAGTATCTTATTGAGAATTTTTGCATCCATATTCATCAGGGATATTGGCCTGTAGTTCTCTTTTTTTACTGGGTCTCTCTCTAGTTTAGGAATCAAAGTAATACTGGTTTCATAGAATGAGTCGGGAAGTTTTCCTTCCTTTTCTATTTCTTGGAATAGCTTGTGAAGGATAGGTATTATCTCTGCTTTAAACGTCTGGTAGAATTCCCCTGGGAAGCCATCTGGTCCTGGACTCTTATTTGTTGGGAGAGTTTTGATGACTGATTCAATTTCTTCGCTGGTTATGGGTCTGTTCAAGCTTTCTATTTCCTCCTGATTGAGTGTTGGAAGAGTGTGGTTGTTTAGGAATTTGTCCATTTCTTCCAGGTTGTCCAATTTGTTGGCATATAATTTTTCATAGTATTCCCTGATAATTGCTTGTATTTCTGAGGGATTGGTTGTAATCATTCCATTTTCATTCATGATTTTATCTATTTGGGTCATCTCCCTTTTCTTTTTGAGAAGCCTGGCTAAAGTTTTTTCAATTTTGTTTATTTTTTCAAAAAACCAACTCTTGGTTTCGTTGATCTGCTCTACCGTTTATTTAGATTCTATATTGTTTATTTCTGCTATGATCGTTATTATTTCTCTTCTGCTGGGTTTAGGCTGCCTTTGCTGTTCTGCTTCTATTTCCTTTAGGTGTGCTGTTAGATTTTTTATTTGGGATTTTTCTTGTTTCTTGAGATAGGCCTGGATTGCGATGTATTTTCCTCTCAGGACTGCCTTCGCTGAATCCCAAAGCATTTGGATGGTTGTATTTTCATTTTCATTTGTTTCCATATATATTTTTAAATTTCTTCTCTAATTGCCCCGTTGACCCACTCATTCTTTAGTAGGGTGATCTTTAACCTCCATGCTTTTGGAGGTTTTCCAGACTTTTTCCTGTGGTTGATTTCAAGCTTCATAGCATTGTGGTCTGAAAGTTTGCATGGTATAATTTCAATTCTTGTATACTTATGAAGGGCTGTTTTGTGACCCAGTATATGATCTATCCTGGAGAATGTTCCATATGCACTCGAGTAGAAAGTATATTCTGTTGCTTTGGGATGCAGAGTTCTAAATATATCTGTCAAGTCCATCTGATCCAATATAGCATTCAGGGCCCTTGTTTCTTTATTGACCGTGTGTCTAGATGATCTATCCATTTCTGTAAGTGGAGTGTTAAAGTCCCCTAAAATTACCACATTCTTATCAAAAATCTTGCTTATGTTTATGAGTAATTGTTTTATATATTTGGGGGCTCCGGTATTCAGCGCATAGACATTTATAATTGTTAGCTCTTCCTGATGGATAGACCCTGTAATTATTATATAATGCCCTTCTTCATCTCTTGTTACAGCCTTTAATTTAAAGTCTAGTTTGTCTGATATAAGTATGCCTACTCCAGCTTTCTTTTGACTTCCAGTAGCATGATAAATAGTCCTCCATCCCCTCACTCTCAATCTGAAGGTGTCCTCAGGTCTAAAATGAGTCTCTAGTAGACAGCAAATAGGTCTTGTTTTTTTATCCATTTTGATACCCTATGTCTTTTGGTTGGCGCATTTAGTCCATTTACATTCAGTGTTATTATAGAAAGATACGGGTTTAGCGTCATTGTGATGTCTGTGTTTTATGCTTGTAGCGATGTCTCTGGTACTTTGTCTCACAGGATCCCCCTTAGGATCTCTTGTAGGGCTGGTTTAGTGGTGATGAATTCCTTCAGTTTTTGTTTGTTTGGGAAGACCTTTATCTCTCCTTCTATTTTAAATGACAGACTTGCTGGATAAAGGCCTCGGCTGCATTTTTTTTTTTTTTCTGTTCATCACATTGAAGATCTCCTGCCATTCCTTTCTGGCCTGCCAAGTTTCAGAAGAGAGATCAGTCACGAGTCTTATAGGTCTCCCTTTGTATGTTAGGGCACGTTTATCCCTCGCTGCTTTTAGAATTTTCTCTTTATCCTTGTATTTTGCCAGTTTCACTATGATATGTTATGCAGAAGATCGATTCAAGTTACGTCTGAAGGGAGTTGTCTGTGCCTCTTGTATTTCAATGCCTTTTTCCTTCCCCAGATCAGGGAAGTTCTCAGCTATTATTTCTTCAAGTACACCTTCAGCACATTTCCCTCTCTCTTCCTCCTCTGGAATACCAATTATGTGTACATTATTTCTCTTTAGTGCATCACTTAGTTCTCTAATTTTCCCCTCATACTCCTGGATTTTTTTATCTCTCTTTTTCTCAGCTTCCTCTTTTTCCATAATTTTATCTTCTAGTTCACCTATTCTCTCCTCTGCCTCTTCAATCCGAGCCGTGGTCGTTTCCATTTTATTTTGCAGCTCGTTTATAGAATTTTTTAGCTCCTCCTGACTATTCCTTAGTCCCTTGATCTCTGTAGCAATAGATTCTCTGCTGTCCTCTATACTGTTTTCAAGCCCAGTGATTAATTTTATGACTATTATCCTAATTCACTTTCTGTTATATTGTTTAAATCCTTTTTGATCAGTTCATTAGCTGTTGTTATTTCCTGGAGATTCTTTTGTGGGGAATTCTTCCATTTGGTCATTTTGGATAGTCCCTGGTGTGGTGCGGACCTGCAGGGCACTTCCCCTGTGCTGTCTTGAATAACTAACATTGGTGGGCGGGGCCGCAGTCAGACCTGATGTCTGCCCCCAGCCCACGACTGGGGCTACAGTCAGACTGGTGTGTACCTTCTCTTCCCCTCTCCTAGGTGCAGGATTCACTGTGGGGTGGGGTGGCCCCTCTGGGCTACTTGCACACTGCCAGGCTTGTGGTGCTGGGGACCTGGCGTATTACCTGGGTTGGATCGGCAGGGTGCACGGTGGCAGGAGGAGTAGGCTTAGCTTGCTTATCCTTCAGTGATCCACTTCGGGAGGGGACCTGTAGCCACAGGAGGGAGTCAGACCCACCCCCGGAAGGATGGATCCGCAGAAGAACAGTGTTGGGTATTTGCACGGCGCAAGCAAGTTCCTTGGCAGCAACCAGTTCCCTTTGGGATTTTGGCTGGGGAATGGGCGAGGGAGATGGCGTTGGTGAGCGCCTTTGTTCCCCGCCAAGCTGAGCTCTGTCTTCCGGGGCTCAACAACTCTCCCCCCCGTTGTCCTCCAGCGCTTCCGCTCTCCGAGCACAGCTGTTAGCTTATAACCTTCCAGATGTTAAGTCCCGCTGGCTGTCAGAACACACTCCGTCTGGCCCCTCCACTTTTGCAAGCCAGACTCAGGGGCTCTGCTTGGCCGGCAGGCCACCCCTCTGCCCCAGCTCCCTCCCACCAGTCCGTGTAGTGCGTACCGCCTCACCGCCCTTCCTACCCTCTTCCATGGGCCTCTCGTCTGCTCTTAACTCCAGAGACTCCGTTCTGCTAGTCTTCTGGTGGTTTTCTGGGTTATTTAGGCAGGTGTAGGTGGAATCTAAGTGACCAGTAGGACGCGGTGAGCCCAGCATCCTCCTACGCCACCATCTTCCCCTGGTCCTGATCCATCTTTCCAAGAACACATCTCTATCCTGTTTGTGCCACTGTTACTTTGACATTTACTACATGTGCCCAAATCTAACCCTCACCAAAGCAAGAACTTTACCATTGGAACATTGTGTGACTTTGGAAAGGATCTATGTCCTTCTGAAGGATAGATCTCTATGCCTAGTAGCAGAGGGAGGTGTGGAAGTCGAGTCTATGATTCTGAGTTATAGTGCTTCTGCCTGGTTGATATCTATGCCCTCTATACTAGGCACAGTGGTAGTGGGGTGGGGTGGTTGCTTAAGACCTACCTTTTGAGCAGAGTCTTTGCTACATTTCTATGCCTCATAAAACAGGCAGTACATTCATGCACTGTTGGGATAGTGATGTCTTGCGTACCTGGTGGTGGACACAGACCTGATTTTTCTTCATTGGCTCCAAACATTTGCCTGTTTTATGAAGGTTTTTATGCCTATATAAAGTAAACTGGTATGCTTAGTATGAGGTATGGCTGAGCACTCCCCACCTGACATCCAGTGTTAATGGAGCCTGACATTACATCCTCTTGAGAACTGACTTTTGTAGTTATGTATCCAAGCTCTCATTGTACAATGGGGTGACTGCTGTGATTGAGGAGCTAGGACTGGCCCAGATCACAGGAGGTGTCAAGAATCCAAAGGATAAGGCTGGGCTCTGCCCTTTTTAGGCTATGGCTCAAACCCTTCCCATCGTGTTTGCTTTAGAAATTAGATACTCTTAACATTATGGGAGAATAATGCCCATTTTCTCTCCTTTTGAGGCCATTTCCTGTGCAACTCCACACACGTGCACTGGCACACACGTATTGATGGTGTGTTCAAGAAAGAGCAGATACTGGGGAATTGACAAGAGAGAAAGGAGAAAGAAGTTAGAGTGAGCTCTGCCATTGGGGCAACAGCATCCATTTTCATAGCTGCATATTCAAAGGCCCAAAGATTGGAAAGTAATTTCTGAAGTTGGTAGGTTTCTGCTGGACCCAGGGCCATCCTTGGCCCAGCCTCCAGAGGAAAGGACTATGGTATTGCAGTCCCACTCTGTGGGTACCTGGAATTATGGTGAGTTGATTACCCTTAGTTGATACAATAGCTATAGAAGAAAATGCCTCAGTGTTCTGCTGTAGAGTGCTGTGTTACCAGTGGGTTTCTCCAGAGTTCCATATAATCATAAAGTGTCAGTTGGCTTTGGCTCTCCATCAATGACTCTCTGTGTTCTAAGATACTATAGAAATACTTTATATTTGCTGGAAGCCTTTTGGACTTGGGTTGGTGAGGACTTGGGATAGGGAGGACATGTCAGAGCACTGTACCCTGACTGAGTCTGGAGTCCAAGTACAATACCAGTCCTTGTTGTTCCACCAGGGTCTTCATTTGGAAATAAGGGGGTCATTTTCCTTGCTGGCATGAAAAAGCTTTATAAGTAAAGAGTATACACTAAGAATGGACAGAGAAAGAGGAATGGCAGAAGCCTGAGGTCCCTTGCACAACCCTGGATCTCCTAGATCCTGAGCTTTACCCTGGGACCTTAAAGGGCCACTGCCATCGTGTCAGCCACATAAAAGTGATTTTGTTTAGTAGTCTCCATGCCTGTGGCTCCAGTGCTAGTGCTGGACACCAGGGAACAGGCAGCCACCTGTTTTTGTGGTTCCCACTGAGATTTTCTGCAGGAACTGAACGAGGGACAGGTCACACAGAGGTCATTCTGGATTTCCCCTGACTCAGATACAACATGAATCTCCCATTACTAGCAGTTATCTCCACCGAGTAAGCTGGTCAAAATCTATATGGAGTGCTCCATGGTCCTTCTATTTATTCATTCAGTAACTTCTCCACTGACCTTGTGCTAGGGGATCTGGTGAGCCTAAGTGCAAGACTTACAATGACAAAGAGGTCCCTGCCAGTCAGGTCTTCACAGTCTGGAGGGGAGATAAACAAAGGTATGAAAGACAGACATGTGAAAAAAAATACCAAGAACTGTAATTGTGAAAAGAACAAGTGTTCTGTGAGGAAAGGCTGGGGAGTCACTGAGGTGACTCAGCGAGAAGCCTCACTGAGGTGACATTTGCTGGGGCCACAATGACAAGAAGGAACCACACTGCACATGTCTTCAGTGTGTCAGGGAGATGCTATTGCTCATTCAGAGAATATGAGACAGAACTCAGTTTGTCCAGAAAACATTAGAAAGTTAGAAAATGTGGCTGTGTGATCCTGAGAGGGGAGAGGCAGGGAGGAGGGAGAGCATAAACCAGATGCTGGGACCTTGTAGACTGTTAGTTATCCATTCCTCTCTGACAGCATTATCCAAATACCTTGAATCTTAAAACTACAAATATTTAAGAGTTCACAGTTTTTGTGGGACAGGAATCCAGGCAGAGTATAGCTGTGTGACACTGCCTCAAAGTGTCTATGAAGCCAGGGCTGTGGTCCCAATGGAGACTCAACAGGGTGATAAATTATTCCCAAGCTCACTCACATGGGGAACGTCAGAATTCAGATTGAAATGAGAGCCCATTTCAATCTTCTGACATGTGAAATTTTTTGTTTCTCTCCTATAGAGGGTTCTCATTTTGTAGCCCCTAACTTCAGTGCTTGATTACCCATTTCCAGGGTAATGGAGAGACAGGTAGACAATCAGGACAGAGAGTTGAGAGAGAGGGAGAAGGAGAGGGAAGGGAAGGATAGATAGAGAGAGATGGAGAGGTGTAGACAGACATAGAAAGAGATGGAACAAACACAGGAGAAAGCAAGTAAGAAGAAAGTGACAGAAATTGTGTCATGAAATTTTGAAACTGACCTCACATCACTTTGTGTTCCACTGGCTAGAAGCCCATCACTAACAGCTTAGTGATTTCACAAGAAGTGAAGTTTCCTGACTGAACATGGATGACTCTCTGTGTCCCCTGGGTACGTCCGGGAAAGTGTGTTCAGTAGAGTCACCCCAAAACTGAGAACAGTGGCTACATTTTGGATATGGCTGCATTTGATGAATGCCCAGCCTTATTCATCATTAGAAATGTGAAAATAGGACAATGGATTTGATGTACATTCTCAACCACCAAACCAACAAAAATATCTCACCACAGCCCTGAAACTAGAGCACATGTTGTGCATTAGAGATAAGTGCTCTCATTTTTCAGTAGTGAGAGGACCTCCACTCTTTTACTTGAGGGTGATTGTTGCCATGATTTCAGCTGCCATCACTTTTGATTTCAGCGGGGAAGGGGTATTCTTCTAGAAACGAAAGACACTGATTAGAGATTTGCACAAAGAATTAATTCAGGCATGTGTTATCTCTGATTTGACTCTAAGAGCCCTGAATGGGACACCTCTTTCTCAGACAGAAAGGATCCATTTCTTCTAGCAGCAGGACCATGATACAGCCATTTAAAATGATGGTGTCAGACATAATGTCTCACTCTGTTGTCAAAACCTTTTAATGGACCATGACAAAATGAGTGGGATCTTAAGATTGTTTTCTTTTTTTAATTTAAAATTTAGTTAATTAACATATTGTTTCAGAAGTAGAATTCAGTTATTCATCACTGACATACAATACCCAGTTCTCATCACAAGTGCCCTCCTTAATATCCCTTACCCATGTAGCCCATCTCTCACCTACATCCCTCCATCAACCTTCAGTTATTTCTCTATCGTTAGGAGTCTCCCTTCCTTCTCTTCCCCACCTTCCCATATGTTAAATTCCACATATGAATGATATCGTATGATAGTTGTCTTTCTCAGATGGACTTATTTTGCTAAGTATAATACATTCTAGTTCCATACACGTTCTGATGGCTGAGTAATATTCTCATCAAGATAAAAAGCTTCTGCACAGTGAAGGAAATAATCAACAAAACTAAAAGAAGCCTTCATAGTGGAAGAAGATATTTGCAAGTGACATTTCTGATAAAGGGTTAGTACCCAAAATCTAGGAATGACTTATCAAACACAACGCCCCCCAAAAACCAAACAACCCAGTTATGAAACGGTCAAAAGACATGAATGGACACTTTTGCAAACAAGACTTCTAGATGGCTAACAGACACATGGAAAGATGCTCCACATCACTCATCATTAGGTAATGCAAAACAAAACTATGATCAGGTAGTACCTCACACCTGTTAAAATGGCTAAAATTAACAACACAAGAAACAAAAGTTTTGGTGAGGATAGGGGAATACTCTTACTCTTTTTGTCAGAAAGCAGACTTGTACAGCACTTTAGTAGGATTTTTTGAGAAAAATGTTAGAAAGCACTCCTGCTTCTTTTTATTTTATTTTATTTTATTTTTATTTTTATTTTTTTAATTTACATCCAAATTAGTTAGCATAGAGTGCAACAATGATTTCAGGAGCAGATTCCTTAGTGCCCCTTACACATTTAGCCCATCCCTCCTCCCACAACCCCTCCAGTAACCCTCAGTTTGTTCTCCATATTTATGAGTCTCTTCTGTTTTGTCCCCTTCCCTGTTTTTATATTATTTTTGTCTCCCTTAGGTTCAACTGTTTTGTCTGTTAAAGTCCTCATATGAGTGAAATCATATGATTTTTGTCTTTATCTGACTGACTAATTTCACTTAGCATAATACCCTCCGGTTCCATCCATGTAGTTGCAAATGGCAAGATTTCATTCTTTTTGATTACCGAGTAATACTCCATTGTATATATATATACCACATCTTCTTTATCCATTCATCCATTGATGGACATTTGGGCTCTTTCTATACTTTGGCTATTGTTGATATTGCTGCTATAGACATTGGGGTGCATGTGTCCCTTTGAAACAGCACACCTGTATCCCTTGCATAAATACCTCATAGTGCAATTCCTGGGTTGTAGGGTAGTTAAATTTTTAATTTTTTGAGGGACCTCCATACTGTTTTCCAGAGTGGCTGCACCAGTTTGCATTCCCACCAACAATGCAAAAGAGATCCTCTTTCTCCACATCCTTGCCAACATCTGTTGTTGCCTGAGTTGTTAATGTTAGCCATTCTGGCAGGTGTAAGGTGATATCTCATTGTGGTTTTGATTTGTATTTCCCCGATGATGAGTGATGTTGAGCATTTTTTCATGTGTTGGTTGGCCACCTGGATGTCTTCTCAGGAGAAGTGTCTATTCATGTCTTTTTCCCATTTCTTCACTGGATTATTTGTTTTTTGGGTGTTGAGTTTGATAAGTTCTTTATAGATTTTGAATACTAACACTTTATTTGATATGTCATTTGCAAATACCTTGAAAGCACTCCTGCTTCTATGGGTACTTGTTTCTGTCATTTCTGAATACTCTTAAGGGCACTGTCAGTAGGTGAAGTTTATTCCTTATGATGAGTAGAGGAAAAAAATATTGAAAACCAATATAAATGGATTTTTAAAGAAATGGAGTAGTGTTTACCTGGTTAAAATGAAAAGCAAAAATAAAAACAAAAACAGAACAGTTTACCTAACCAAATAACTAAATTCATATTGTGATTCCACTCTGTGAAAATAATGCTCAGATGTAGAAAATAGCATTGTGATTGTCTTTGAATTCCAGAATTTTGATTTTCATCATTATCCTTATTTTGTCTTTCCGAAGAACATAGAAAGCTACTGGCAAATGTAACCTGGTTTGGTTAAGGTGCTTCATAATCAAAGAAGGGAAAGTCAGTAAGGAAGATGACACAATGGAGGTTTCCAAAGAGAATGATTTGATTGTCACAGGATTAGAGAAGCCCTTGGAAAAATTAAAGAGGTCTAGAATACTTCTACCAAAATGCTATAATTTGTTGAGACAAATTGCCAGACAGATACCTGGTCCACTCCAGTTTAATTCTTTGTTCTAGGAATAAATACACAGGTGAAATTATCACACACCTTTTGTTCAATATAAAAATATACGTTTCCAAAAGCTCTACAGAATTACTTTTACAAGACCTAGGTGCCATGTTTTCCTTTTGGAAAAAGTTTCCTTCAAAGTGCAGGTCTCTATTTTAAATGACCCATTGCTGTTGCCCACTAACCCTGATAACCACATGGACACCCCCCCCCTTCATTTCTGTTTTCCTCATTAGAAGTTTTCTCCACATGGGCACAGATCACGTTTTGTCATGGTCACTAATAAAGATACAGTGCTGGGCACAGAGCAAGGATGGGTGGTGATTCAAAGAACTCATACAAAATGAACCTGTGTTTGAGGTGGGTCAAGAGCATCACAAGCACAGGACCAGGATGGCATGCATGGAGACTTACAACTGACCTTCCACTGCTAAGCCTTTTTTATCTATCTGTAAAATATTGTCATCCTAATTCTTCTTCAATGCCTGTACAATTATTGCTAAATATTTTTGCATGCAAGGTAGCAGGAGGAGGCACACGAGGAGGAGTCTCTGTGCTTTGTGCTTGAGGACACTGAAATTTCCTCCAAGGTAGCTCTTAACCCACTGCAGGTATGGCAGGAGTTTCAGGTCCTCATTTAATTTTCCTTCTTTTTCATAGTGTATTTTCTTTTTTGTTTCTTTAATTCCGGTTAGTTAACATGCAGAGTTATGTTAGTTTCAGGTCTACAATTACATATGTCACCCTGTGCTTATTATTACAAGTACACCTCTTAATCCCCATCACTGTTTTCACCAACACTTCCCTCCCATCCACCTCTACTCTGGAACTATCAGATTGTTATCTATTATTAAGTGTCTTTTTCTTGATTGTTTATACTCTGTCTTTCTCTCTAATTTTTCCCTATGCTTGTTTGCTTCTTCAATTCTACATATGAGTGAAACTATTTATATGGTGTTTGTCTTTTTCTGACTGACTTATTTCACTTACTGTCATACTTTTTAGCTCCATCGATGTCCTTGTTAATAGAAAGATCTCATTCCTTCTTATGGCTGAATAGTATTCCATTGTGTATATATAGATATACATATATTCTTTATAAATTCTTTGATTGATGGATAGTTGGGCTGCTTCCATATACTGGCTATTGCAAACAATGCTATTATAAACATACAGGTGCATGTATACTTTTGTAGTAGTGTTCTTTTATTCCTTGGGTAAATACTACTGGGTCATAAGGTAGTTGTATTTTTAACTTTTAGAGGATCTTCCATATTGTTTTCCACAGTGGCCGCACCACTATGCATTCCCAAGAACGGTTCCTTTTTCTCCACATCCTTACCAACACCTATTGCCTCTAGTGTTGTTTATTTTTGCCATCCTGACAGATGTGAGGTGGTATCTCATCGTGGTTTTGAATTGCATTTCCATGATGATAAGTGATGATATGCATTTTTCATGTGTCTGTTGGACACAGCAGGGGCTGAAGTGGCTGGGTGCATCACAGAATGGGGCCTATATGAGGTGTGTTCCAGGATATGGGGCAGGGATGCTGTGGGAGAGGTCACATGAGGGGGATATGGGCTCTTCCCTGCTCCTTCCCATTTTATATATCTGTATAAAAAACACAAAAATTACAAAAATGCAGTGACAGGGAAGGGGAAGACATCCTCTGGTATTGCAGCCAATATGAGCCACTGCAGGAACTGAGGTTGGTTGCTCAGCTATAGCCGGTGGTTGCTTGCGCCTTTCAGTGACCTCAATACCTGGGGCTAGAACCTGCTCATGCTCCAGGGCTTCCAAAGATGCAGGTGGCTCTTCCAGCTCTTGACAGTGAATCAGAGCTGTGACTACCATCTGCACTGGCTCTGATACTGCAGGTATGGTTGCTGCCTTTTCTAATTGCTAAGCTCCAGCAGGAGTGATGGCTTTAGCCAGCTTGGGCTCAATAACTGTAACAATGGGCACCACAGTGGGAGCTGGGGCTAGCTGTTGAGGGAATTCTAGATCTTGCTCTGGAGCTGGTGCTATAGCTTCAAGAAGAGAAAGTATCATCACCATTATTGCCTTTCCATGTCCCTTCCAAATAAGGGAAACCTCTCCCACAAGTCAATGTCATCTGAGTCCAAGAACTCACCCCCAGGAGGTCTCCCCAGATGTCAGGTCAGGGGACAGTGATCTGAGACTACTCACTGCTCCCAGCCCAACCGTGGTCTCAGGAAACTTGCTCAGAGGACTTGCTCTGTCCCCTCCACATGCTTACATCATCTACCCTAAGTTCTCCTCACCCTCAGACTCTGGCTTATTGGGCTCAATGTGTTCTAGCTGTGAGAAGAGAAGCTGGGCATGGTGCTCCAGGTCTGAGCCTGGCATGTTGAGTACAAATGCCAGCAGCATCTTCAGGCATGGAAATTCAGAGGGCTGGAAAAAATTCTCAGAGTAGTGGTCCAGCCAGGTGCCCAGGATGGAGGAGATGGCCTGGGGGATAGAGAAGTGGCAAAAGACTCCTCCCACACTGATGTCTCAGGGCACCCTTGTGGGGACTTGGGCTCCTGTTCCTCCCACTTCTGGCTGTCCAGGGATTGGTTCACCTCTGATTTGGCAGTCCTGCCTGAGATAGTCCTGGTCTATCCCCTGAGGAGGGGGCTGACAGAAAGTCTTTTTGAAGACCTGGATCCAACATGGTAGAGAAGTAGGGGGACCCAAAGTTCCCTCATTCTTCAAACACAGCAGTGTTGAGGCCAAAGGAATTGAACTCCAAGAGTCCAGGCTGCTAAGTGACAGAGATGCCTCCCAGGGACCCAAGGGGACAACCTGGCAGGCCATAAGTGCATGATTGTAAACTGTGAGAGATAAAACGGGTGGCAGAGGAACAGAGGGGAGGGATCCCCTTCTGCAGAGAGACAAAGGGAAGAGAAAGAGAGGCCAGGGAAGCATTAGACTGTATCCAGATGAGAGAAAAACCACAGACCAGGACAAAGATCCAATCTCTAACTGCAGGGCTTTCTCCGGACTGAGGCCAGCTGCCTGGTTCGCACACCTGGAGAGGAGAGAATCAACTCCTGTCTTGGTAACCAGCTCAGAGGTGCATTCCACAGTGGGAGAAAGCAATCCCCTCCCTGGAATGCTGTGGGAAGAAGGTATATAACCATTCAAAGGACACAGGCTGCCTGCAGCCAGCCAGAGACCATATATCTGGCAGTGTAGAGTAGCACTTCCCTGAAACTGGGGCAGAATGAGTGGGAACCTTTAAGACATTGGGGTTTAAGTCCCAGGTGAGTGCCAGGGAGGTGCAGGAGTCAGTGGAGTGGGATAAACCACATACACAGCACTGTGAGGCAGCACGAAGCAACTCTTCCCTGGAACCGGGGCACATGGAGTGGGACTCTTTTAAGACATCAGGGTTTAAATCCCAACCAAGCTCCAGAGAGGCATGGGAGTCAATGAAGTGGGACAAACTGCCTCATTCGCACCTGCAGCACAGTGAGGATGGCCTGAACAAAGTGGTTTGGGTCAGCCGGTCCATGGAGGAGAGACTGGGGTGTCGCCATTTTTCTACCCATCACCAACAAGATGAGGCTTCAGGTAACTGACACCAGACCCACAGAGGAGGTGGGACCGGGCTACACCAAACCACACCCCTCTGTGCCTGGTAACTGGGTATCTACAGGAACGGTATAGACCCTGAGGAACCAGACAGCCCCTCCTCCAGACAAGCGCTGTTGCATTGCCTGATTTCATTCTCAGACAATTCTTAATATATATCAATTTTTTCCTTCCTTTTCTCCTTCTTATATCTTCCCTCCTCTGGTTATTCTGGTTGGTTTGTTCAAGCAGACATATTTAATCTATTCTCTTTATACATGTTCTACACCTTCTTCTTTATTTTCCTTTCTCTCTGGATTAAGCCATATAGTTGCTCTTTCTGGTCAATTTTCTTTTCTTTTCTTTTTCCCCTCCCCGGTCATTTCTCTCTTTCTATGGGATAAAGCCTTTTCCATCAGCACTGCCTCTACCCTATTGTTTACTTGTAGCTGGTGTTTCTGTATGTTTTGAGTTTTTTTGTTTGTGTGTGTGTTTCTTTGTTTTTGTTTTTTGTTTATTTGTTTGTTTTCCTTTCCAGAGCTACTTCATTGAACAAATCAAAGCACACCTGGTGGAGGGTCCAAAAAATCACAAGTAGGGAGATAAAGCAACCAAAGTTACAACAACAGAGCAAGGAACACACTCCAGAAAACACTTCCTGAAGGGCCAGGCCCTGGACAGTGTATGACCCCTCTTTGACATAGTAGTGCTCGCAGGTGCAGGGCACATAACAAGATTTTAAAACACATAAGGGACAGAAAACTGGCCAAAATGACAAAATGGAAGAATTCTCCCCAAAAGAAATTCTGGGAAGAAATGACAGCTATAGAATTGATCAAAACAATTCTTTAGAATATCACTAAACAATAATTTATAATAATAGTCATAAGATTAATCGCTTGGCTTGAAAAAAGCATAGAAGACAGCACAGAATGGATTTCTGCAGAGATAAAGACACTAAAAAAATAGTCATGATGAATTTAAAAATGCTGTAAATGAAGTGCAAAATAAACTAGAGGCAGAGAGAGTGAGGATTGAAGAGGCAGAGGGAGATTAGGTGAAATAGAGGATAAAATTATGGAAAAAGATGAAGCTGAGAAAAAGAGAGATAAAAAAATCTGGACCATGAGGGAAGAATTAGACAAGTAAGTGATTCAATGAAACATAATAATGTCTGTATCATAGGAGTTCCAGAAGAAGAAGGGAGAGAGTAAGGGGTGGAAGGTGTACTTGAACAAATCATAGCTGAGAACTTTCCCATCTGGGGAAGGAAATCCAGGAGGCATAGAGAATTCCCTTCAGACATAACAGGAATCTATCTTCTGCATGACATATCATAGTGAAACTGACAAAATACAAATATAAAGAGAGAATTATGAAAGCAGCTAGGGATAAACAGGCTTTAACCTACAAGGGTAAACACATAAGGGTAGTAGCAGACCTGTCTACTGAAACTTGGCAGACCAGAAAGGAGTGGCAGGAAATTTTCAATGTGCTGAATAGGAAAAATGTGCAGCCAAGAATCTTTATCCAGCAAGTCTGTCATTCAGAATAGAAGGAGAGATAAAGGTTTTCCCAATCAAAAACTGAAGGAATTCATCACCAGTAAACCAACCATACAAGAGATCCTAATGGGGACTCTGAGTGGAATGTTGCAAATACCATAAAGAACCAGGTACGTGACTACAAACATTAAATCTACAGATAACACAATGATTCTAAATCCATATCTTTCAATAATAACACTAAATGTAAATGGACTAAATGCTTCAATAAAAAGACATAGAGTATCAGAATGGATTAAAAAAAAAAAAAACAAGACCCATCTATTTGCTGTCTACAAAGACCCATTTTAGACCTGAGTATACCTTCAGATTGAAAATGGGGGGATGGAGAAACTAGAGGGTATTAAGGAAAATTAGTCAATCAGAGAAAGACAAATATCATACGACTTCACTCATATGAGGACTTTAAGACACAGAACAGATGAACATAAGGTAAGGGAAGCAAAAATAATACAAAAACAGGGAGGGGGACAAAACATAAGAGACTCTTTATGGAGAACAAACAGAGGGTTACTGGAGGGGTAGTGGGAGGCGGAGGCTTAAATGTGTAAGGGGCATTAAGGAATCTCCTGAAATCATTGTTGCACTATATGCTAATTTGGATGTAAATTAAAAAAAATAAAATTAATGGGGCGCCTGGGTGGCTCAGTCAGTTAAGCGTCCAACTTCGGCTTAGGTCATGATCTTGTAGTCTGTGAGTTCGAGCCCCGTGTCAGGCTCTGTGCTGACAGCTTGGATCCTGGAGTCTGTTTCAGATTCTGTGTCTCCCTCTCTCTCTGATCCTCCCCCATTCATGTTCTGTCTCCCTCTGTCTCAAAAATAAACATTAAAAATAAATAAGTAAATAAAATTAAAAATAAAATTAATTTAAAAAAAGAGAGTGAGGGGATGGAGAACCATCTATCAGGCTACTGGAAGTCAGAAGAAAGCTGGAGTAGCCGTACTTATATCAGACAAGTAAACTAAAGATCTAAACTATCTTTAGTTTAGATTTTAAACTAAAGGTTGTAACAAGAAATGAAGAAGGATATTATATCATAATTATGGGATCTATCCATCAAGAATAGCTAACAATTATAAATTTTTACACACCCAATTAGGAAGCACCCAAACATAAGTAATCTTATTGGTAAGAATGTGGTAATTGCAGGGGACTTTAATACTCTACTTACAACAATGGACAGATAACCTAGGCAGAAAATCAATAAATAAACAATGGCCATGAATGATACACTGGACCAGATGGACTTGACAGATATATTCAGAGCTTTTCATCCTAAATTAGCAGAACACACATTCCTCTCAAGTGCACACGGACCATTCTCCAAGAGAGAACATATACGGGGTCACGAAACAGCCCTCGGTAAATATAGAAGAATTGAGATCACACTATGCATATTTTCAGATCACAATGCTATGAAATTTGAAATCAACCACAAGAAAAAGTTTGGAAAACCTCCAAATGCATGCAAGAAAAAGAACATCCTACTAAAGAATGAATGGGTCAACCAGGCAATTAGAGAAGAAATTTTAAAGTATATGGAAACAAATGAAAATGAAAACATGAAAGTCCAAACCTTGTGGGATGCAGGAAAGGCAATCCTAAGAGGAAAATACATAGCAACCCAGGCCTATCTCAAGAAACAAGAAAAATCCCAAATACAAAATCTAACAGCACACCTAAAGGAAATAGAAGCAGAACAGCAAAGACACCCCAAACCCAGCAGAAGAGGAGAAATAATAAAGATCAGAGCAGAATTAAACAATATAGAATCTAAAAAAAACAGTAGAGCAGATCAATGAAACCAAGAGTTGGTTTTTTGAAAAAATAAACAAAATTGATAAACCCCTAGCCAGACTTCTCAAAAATAAAAGAGAGAGGACACGAATAGATAAAATCACAAATGAAAACCTATCCTTCAAAAATACAAGCAATATCAGAGAATACTATGAAAAATTATGTGTCAACAAATTGGACGACCTGGAAGAAATGGACAAATTCCTAAGCACCCCATGCTACCAAAACTCAAATGGAAAGAAAGAAAAAGAGTCCAGGCCAGATGGCTTCCCAGGGGAATTCTACCAGACATTTAAAGCAGAGTTAATACCTATCCTTCTCAAGCTGTTCCAAAAAATAAAAATGGTAAGAAAACTTTCAGACTCATTCTATGAAGCCAGCATTACCTTGATTCCCAAACCAGACAGAGACCTAGGAAAAAAGCAGAATTACAGGCCAATATCCCTGATGAACATGGATGCAAAAATTCTCAACAGGATACTAACAAATCAAATTCAACAGCATATAAAAAGAATTATTCACCATGATCAAGTAGGATTCATTCCTGGGCTGCAGGGCTGGTTCAATATTCACAAATCAATCAATGTGATACATAACACTAATAAAAGAAAGGATAAGAACCTTTGATTGATTCTTGTCAATAGATGCAGAAAAAGCACTTGACAAAATTCAGCATCCTTTCTTAATAAATACCCTCAAGAAAGATAGAAGGAACACACTTAAACTTCATAAAAGCCATATATGAAAAGCCCACAGCTAATATCATCCTCAATGGGGAAAAACTGAGAGCTTTCCCCCTGAGATCAGGAACACGACAGGGATGTCCACTCTCACCACTGTTGTTTAACATACTGTTGGAAGTCCTAGCATCAGAAATCAGACAGGGGCGCCTGGGTGGCTCAGTCAGTTAAGCATCTGACTTTGGCTCAGGTCATGATCTCACAGTTTGTGGGTACAAGCCCCGCGTCAGGCTCTGTGCTGACAACTCAGAGCCTGGAACCTGCTTTGATTCTATGTCTGCCTTTCGCCTGTTCACACTCTGTCTCTATCAAAAATAAATAAACATTAAAAAAATTAAAAAAAGAAATCGGACAACAAACTGAAATAAAAGTCATCGAATTGGCAAAGAAGAGGTCAAACTTTCACTTTTCGCACATGACATGATACTCTACGTGGAAAACCTGAAAGACTCCACCAAAAGACTGCTACAACTGATACATGAATTCGCCAAAGTCGCAGGGTACAAAATCCATGTACAGAAATCGGTTTCATTTCTATACCCCAATAATGAAGCAAAAGAAAGAGAAAGAAATTTATCCCATTCACAATTGCACCAAGAAATTTAAAATACCTAGGAATAAACCTAACCAAAGATGTAAAAGATCTGTATGCTGAAAACTATAGAAAACTTATGAAGGAAATTGAAGAAGACACAAAGAAATGGAAAAATATTCCGTGCTCATGGATTGGAAGAATAAGTATTGTTAAAATGGCAATACTACCCAAAGCAATCTACACATTCAATGCAATCCCAATCAAAATTACACCAGCATTCTTCTCAAAGCTAGAACAAACAACCTTAAAATTTGTATGGAACCACTAAAGACCCCAAATAGCCAAAGTACTATTGAAGAAGAAAACCAAAGTGGGAGGCATCATAATCACAGACTTTAGCCTCTACTATAAAGCTGTAATTATCAAGACAGTATGGTATTGGCACAATAAAAGATACATAGACTAATGGAACAGAATAGAGAACCCAGAATCAGACCCACAAATGTATGGCAAACTAATCTTTGACAAAACAGGGAAAAACATCCAGTGGGAACAAGACAGTCTCTCTTGCAAATGGTGCTGGGAGAACTGGACAGCAACATGCAGAAGAATGAACCTGCACCACTTTCTTACACCATACACAAAAGTAAACTCAAAATGAATGAAAGATCTAAATGTTAGACAGGAAACCATCAAAACCCTAGAGGAGAAAGCAGGCAACAACCTCTTTGACCTCAGCTGCAGCAATTTCTTGCTTGACACATCTCCAAAGGCAAGGGAATAAAAAGCAAGAAATGAACTATTGGGACCTCATGAAGATAAAAATTTCTTCATTACAAAGGAAACAATCAACAAAACTAAAAAGCAGTGGACAGAATGGGAAAAGATATTTTCCAATGACATATCAGATAAAGGGCTTGTATCCAAAATCTACAAAGAACTTACCAAAATCAGTACCCCAAAAACAAATAATCCAGTGAACAAGTGGGCAGAAGACATGAATAGACTCTTTTCCAAAGAAGACATCCAGAGGGCCAACAGACACATGAAACGATGTTCAACTTCACTCATCATCAGGGAAATACAAATCAAAACCACACTGAGATACCACCTCACACCAGTCAGAGTGGCTAAAATGAACAACACAGGAAACTACAGATGCTGGCGAGGATGTGAGAAATGGGAACCCTATTGAACTGTTGGTGGGAATGTAAACTGGTGCAGCTGCCTTGGAAAACAGGATGGAGGTTTCTCAAAAAATTAAAAATAGAACTACCCTATGACCTAGCAATAGCACTGCTAGGAATTTACCCACGTTTTCACTCTTATGTGGATCTTGAGAAACTTAACAGAAGACCATGGGGGAGAGGAAGAGGGAAAAAAGTTACAAACAGAAAGAGAGGGAGACAAACCACAAAAGACTCTTAAATACAGAGAACAAACTGAGGGTTGATGGGGAGTGGAGGAGAGGGGAAAGTGGGTGATGGGCATTGAAGAGGGCACATGTTGGGATGAGCACTGGGTGAGTATGGAAGCCAATTTGACAATAAATTATATTTTTTAAAATGACAATAAAGAGCTTCATGCTTATCTTGCCAAGTGAAGTGTGAAGACATAAAAGGTCATCTCATATGGTATTGGTGTTAGGATAAATATTCGTATTACATTGTCTGGAAAACCTGAAAATAAGTTGCTGCAGTGATGCTCGTGAAGGGGCTTTAGGTAAATAGATATTAGGAAAATATGTTATCATTATAGCAGAAGTCATAAAACACTAGTTAAAGCCCTGTCTTAGTGGACACTGGTTAATTATTGATCCTACTCCTAATCAAGTTGGCTATCACTGTATTCTTGATTTACTCACATTTATAGCTGTCGTAACCAAACTGTAGTATAGGTTCTTCCCACTGTTTACCTCAAAATGACTAGCCAAGCAGATGAAAATAAAGGGAAGAGATGGCAGGAGGGAAAAGCACCTCATTTGTCCCCAAAATTGGAACAGGGGTGAGTTAGGAAGAACAGGATCAGGTATAAATTTTTAAAAAATGAAAATACAGCTACACTTCTGAAAATCTATTATATTAATTCCATTTTCAATGCATCATTTATTCCATTTCCATGACTAAAGATAATCCTTTGTACTTCCTTGATGTTATTAAATTCCTTGGGTCTGCTATCTTAGAGGAAAGCATGTTTCCCTGTTGTATAAAAGAAAAGCTGAATTGACGGAGGCTGATGAAAAAATAAGGTAACTGCCAAATACTGTGGGAATCCTCACAAATGGCCTGTATATCAACACTGTATACTATGTTTCTTTTGATGTATCCCTAATAAAATAAATTAATCATCAAAAAAAATAATAATAAATAATAAAAATAGAACTACCCTATGACACATCAATAGCACCACGAGGAATTTATCTAAGGGATACAGGAGTGCTGATGCATAGGGGCACACGTACCCCAATGTTTATGGCAGCACCCTCAACAATAGCCAAATTATGGAAAGCACCTAAATGTCCATCAAATGATGAGTGGATAAAGAAGATGTGGTTTATATATACAATGGAATACTGCTTGGCAATGAGAAAGAATGAAATTATGCCATTTGCAGCAACGCGGATGGAACCGGAGGGTATTATGATAAGTGAAATCAGTCAGTCAGAGAAAGACAGATATTGTATGTTTCACTCATGCGTGGAACTTGAGAAACTTAACAGAAGACCATGAGGGAAGGGAATGAGAAAAGATAGAGAGGGAGGGAGGCAAACCATAAGAGACTCTTAAGTACAGAGAATAAACTGAGGGTAGATAGGGGTGTAGGGAGAGAGGAAAATGGGTGATGGACATTAAGGAGGGCACTTGTTGAATTGAGTACTGGATGTTGTATGGAAGCAGTGAACCATGGGAATCTACCCCCAAAACCAAGATCACACTGTACACACTGTATGTTAGCCAATTGGACAATAAATTATATTTTTTAAAAAAGCCTTTTTGAGTGGATCCCCTTAACCAATAATGTGGTTATCTCTCTCCTTTGGGTAAGCCAGCCACACTCCTTGGTCTGTCTCCCTACCCACTTCCCACTTGAATTCAACTCCATGTGGGCAGGGGCAGTGGTGTCTGGTTGGTTCATTGCCCTCACTGCATACACTAGTGCTCCATGAATACCTGACCAAATAGGGAACAAAGGGACTCTATCTCTTACCAGGGCTTCCCAGGACCCTCTTAATACCTCAAATGTTACCTCTTCTGCCTATGTGCTGCCTCATTCACTCAGTACCCATGTGGGTGTCCTCCCACTGACACTAATTCCCCACAGGGTGGGGGACATCTGGTCCTTGAGCCCTCACTGGGTCTCCTGAGCACTTGCTGAGCACCCACTGTTGACATTCCACCAGATTGGTGAGAGTGATGCTCCCCATACTCTCTAAGTCCCAGGATGTGGGTCCAGACAGGGCTGGGAGTGGGAAGGTATGGAGTGGACTCTCTTAGGGGCTGACTCTGTCTTCTATCCCCTTCTGCTGTCACACTGTGCCCACACCCTATCCGTGACTCTCCAGGACCAGTTTCCAGGAGAAGCCCTCAGACCTTTGCCTTCTCAAAGGAATCACAGATGTGTGGGATCCAGGGTCCAACAGCCCCTTCAACTCACAGTCCCCTCACTGCTCTCTTGGAGAGGGAAGGCCCTCCTGCATTAGCTAAAGCCCACTCATATTTTCTGTTGCTCCAGGCGTCCATTGTTTTCATCAGAGAAAGGAAGAATACATTCATACCTAGAGGAAGCCAGGAGGGCATCATATCAACTGTCCTGTGGGTGTTACCTCTTGTCATATCTAGTGTCACTGACTCCTGAATAGAATGGAGCCCCAGAGGGCAGGGTGCTCTGTGCTCTGTGTATTGGATCACAGTCAGCTCCTAAAGAAGTGCCTGCACATGGTGGGGCTTCCTGTAGGTTTGATGAATGAATGAACCCAACCAGCCCCATCACAGATATTTGAGTGGGGCTCAGACCCCCAGGTGGAGCCTCAAATCTCCTTTTCAAATAGGAAAACAGCCCAGATCAAGACCTGGTGATAGTGAGGGATAAGCAAAAACTTCATCATGGGGAAAGGACAATGATAACCCAGCACAGCACAACCCTGCCAGCAGACCTTTCCACAGGGCCAGGTGCACTTTCCCTGTGGAGCCCCACTGACTCTGCCCCAGTCAGAGGAACAAACTGAGACTCAAGGCCTGTACATGGCCAAATCCAACTGAACTGTGGAGAGACTGGGTGCTCACCTTGTAAACAAGACTTCCAGCACCTGTTGGGTGGTGAAAAAGCTCTGTATGTGCCCAGAAATGTGGAGACATAGGTAGGGTCTCTGCAAGGAAGGTGGGCACCTGATGTCAAACTTGCTTCTTCAGCAGGCCTGCCTGGATGGTCCACACTGCAGAGGTCTCATTCATGTTCACAGTTGAGGCATTTTTACCCTGAGGTGGAATAGAGGAGGGACACACAGTCAGAGACAGCACCATCACCACTAGAAGGGTTGGGGTCCAGAATGCAGACCAAACCCCCAAGCCCTCAGTGACTTGTGGCAAGAGTGAGAAATAGGTGCCCACAGTTGAAAAAAAGGATCTTGGTATTAAAACTAGAATTTTAGGTGGGGAATGACCAAGCATGTTAGTATCTCAAGTCAGATTGTTAGCTATTGACGGCACCTCCTTGCATTACCAGCATAGACTCTGTGATTTTTTTTAATGTTTATTTTTGAGAGAGACAGAGACAGAATGCGAGTGGGTTAGGGGCAAAGAGAGAGGGAGACACAGAATTTTAAACGGGCTCCAGGCTCTGAGCACAGAGCCCGACGCGGGGCTCAAACTCACAAGCTGTGAGATTATGACCTGAGCTGAAGTTGGACACTCAACTGACTGAGCCACCCAGGCACCCCGACCCTGCTATTTCTGACAATACATCCCATTCCAGAGACGAGAAGACAGAAGCTTTTTCTGGGGTAGGAGGGATTAAGATAATAAGACATGCGGGATGTTCCGTGCAGCACTGTGACATGGTAACAGAAGGGAATCGTGTCAAAGTCCTGCATCAGTAAAGGGATGAATGGGTGTGATAACTGGTCTCCCTTCTAGAATGTCATGCAGCCCAGTGAGGCTCCTGCTCCTGACTTGGAGGGACCCCAGGGATGTGTCCCTTGACAACCAAACTGCAGAGCAGCAGACCTACTACTGTGAACCCCATGTCCCTTTGGGCAAAAATCTCCCTCATCATGATCATGTGCCAGACTTAAAGAAGGTATGGAAGGATGGTCAGGCCAACAGGGACACCTGGGAACAGGAGTTAGGAAAATATGTACAACAATGCAAAAATACTCTAGACTGAATGGGACATGAAATGGTGTCAGGTCTCTTTTCTGATATTCCTACAAATAAGTGGACAGTGACTTCGCATCTGGCCATGGCAGGGGCTGGGCCATGAGGGCAAGTTTGAGGAGAAAATGGGGATCCATAGTCATCTGGGAGCAGAAGTCTGTGAAGGAGACAAGGGAAGTATCAGTGTGGCTTCTAGGACCTGGAATCCTTTTAGCTGCCTCTGGGCCCTAGGTTTTGAGTCTCCCTGTACCTACACTCGCCCTGAGCCAGTGCTGCATCCTGTTGGTGGTGTGGGGCATCCTCCTGTCCTTCATGGAAGTGGAGCAAATTATCTCATTGTTCAGCTCCTGCCCTAAAGACAGTGCCCAGCAGCTGAGTAGGTGGCCTCAGAGCCCTGTCTGGCTGCCTTTACTGGTCCTCAGACACAGGTGACTCCATTCCAGACATACCACACCACAATGTGCACAGACCTCCACCAAGGAGGAAAAAGCCACATAGTTTGAGGACCTTGGATGAACCCTGGTACAGGTAAGAGGCACCCCAGGAATCCTTTTTCTACCCTACCCACCATGACATCAGTGTGGACATGATGGGACACCAGGGTATCCAGTGCCCTCCAACCTCCTCAAGATCAGGGCAGGACCTCCCCACATGTCCATCTTTCCTTGAAACTGAAGAGAAGGGGATGGGACTTCCCAGGAATGGATCAGAGAGGTGACCTGACCTGAACTGAACTTACCTAGACCGCTCTGTATTACTTTATGGAACTTCCTGAAACAGCCTGAGGCATTGGGAGTGAGAGTTGAGCCAATACTTCCAACATCCAAAAAAACTTCTGGAAGCCAGAGCCCCGGTAATCCAGCAAACAGCAAAAGAACATCTTTCACTATGGAGTGTCTCCAGCCTAATAAGCCTGGCATAGGATTGTACTAGAATATGCATGCCTGGTTACTGGGGTTCCAAGTTCTGTTGGGGTGTATTGTTAAGGAAGTGACTTCACTGCCTAGGATCCCCTACCTGAATTCCCTTCTGGGATAATATCTATGCAAGACACCCAAATATATAAATCAATTAATCACAAACATAAACAAACTCATTGATAATAATACCATAATAGTAGGGGATTTTCACACCCCATTTATAGAAATTGACAGACCATCTAAGCAGAAAATCAACAAGGAAACAATGGCTGTTTCTACTATACCAGATGGACATAACATATATTCAGAACATCTCATCATAAAGCAGCAGAATACACATTCTTCTCAAGTGCACATGGAACTCCATAATAAATCACATACTGGGTCACAAATCAGCCCTCAACAAGTACAAAAAAATCAAGAATATGCCATGCATATTTTCAGACCACAATGCTATGAAACTTGAAATAAACCATAAGAAAAAATTTGGAAAGACCACAAATACTGGGAGATTATAGAACATCCTACTAAAGAATAAATGGGTTAACCAAGAAATTATAGAAGAAACTAAAAAATACATGGAAGCCAAAGAAAATTAAAACACAACAGTCTAAATCCTCTGGGATGCAGCAAAGGGGGTCATAAGGGGGAGGTATATAGAAATCCAGGCCTTCCTATAGAAGGAAGAAAGGTCTCAAATACACAACTCAACCTTACATCACAAAGGAGCCTGAGAAAGAATGGCAAATAAAGCCCAAAATCATCAGGAAACAGGAAATAATAAAGATTAGAGCAGAAATCAATGATATACAAAAAAATAGTAGAACAGATCCATGAAACCAGAAGCTAGTTCTTTGAAAGAATTAACAAAATTGATAACCCCCTAGCCAGACTGATAAAAAAAAAAAAAAAAGGAGAGGACCCAAATAAATAAAATCATGAATGAAAGAGGAGAGATCACAACCAACACCACAGAAATACAAACAATGATAAGAGAATATTATGCCCAATTACATGCCAAAAAAATTGGGCAATCTGGAAGAAATCGACAAATTCTTAGAACATATAAACTACCAAAACTGAAACAGGAAGAAATAGAAAATTTGAACAGACCCATAACCAGTAAAGAAATTAAATCAGTAATCAAAAATCTCACAAGAAAAAAGAATCCAGGGCCAAATGTCTTTCCAGGGGAATTCTACCAAACATTTAAAAAGACTTACCACCTTATCTTTTGAAGCTGTTCCGAAAAATAAAAATGGAAGGAAAACTTCCAAACTAATTCTACGAGGCCAGCCTTATCTTGATTTCAAAACCAGACAAAGACCCCACTAGGAAGGAGAATTATAGGCCAATGTCCCTGATGAACCTGGGTGCAAAAATTCACAAGATACTAGCAAACTGGATCCAACAATACGTTTTTAAAAAGTATTCACCACAATCAAGTGGGAAGTATTCCTGGGATGCAGGGCTGGTTCAATATCTGTGATCCATCACATTAATAAAAGAGAACCACATGATCCTCTCGATAGATGCAGAGAAAGCATTTGACAAAATACAGCATTCTTTCTTGGTAAAAACCCTCAAGAACGTAAGGATATATGGAATTTACCCCAATGTCAAAAAGGCCGTAAATGACAGATACACAGTTAATATCATCCTCAATGGGGAAAAACTGACAGCTTTCTTCCTAAGGCAGGAACATGACAGGGATGTTCACCTTCACCACTGTTGTTCAACATACTGTTGGAAGTCCCAGCCTCAGCAATCAGACAACAAAATGAAATAAAAGCCAGCCAAATCAGCAGGAAGAAGCCATACTTTCACTCTTCAGAGACGACATGATACTCTACGTGGAAAACCCAAAAGACTACACCAAAAAAATTGCTAGAACTGATACATGAAGTCAGCAAAATCACAGGATGTAAAATCAATGTACAGAAATCCATGGCATTTCTATACACCAATAATGAAGCAGCATAAAGGGAAATCAAAGAATCGATCCCATTTACAATTGCACCGAAAAGTATAAAATACATAGGAATAAACATAACTAAAGAGGAAAACAATCTATACACTGAAAACTACGGAAAGCTTATGAAAGAAATTGAAGAACACACAATGAAATGGAAAAACATTCCATGTCCATGGATTTCAAGGACAAATATTGTTAAAATGTCAATAGTCCCCAAAGAGATCTATATCTTCAGTGCAATCCCTATCAAACTACTACAGTATTCTTCACAGAGATAGAACAAACAATTCCAAAATGTGTATGGAACCAGAAAAGGACCCAAAAAGCCAAAGTAATGTTGAAAAAGAACCAACTGGTGGGGCATCTGTGTGGCTCAGTCGGTTGAGTCCAACTTCAACTCAGGTCATGATCTCCTGGTTCATGAGTTTGAGCCCCGCGTCAGGCTCTGTGCTGACAGCTCAGAGCCTGGAGCTTGCTTTGAATTGTGTGTTTCCCTCTCTCTCTGGTCCTTTCTCTCTCTCTCTCTCTCTCTCTCTCTCTCTCTCCCTCTCGTAAATAAACATTAAAAAAATTTTTTTAAAGAAACCAAACCAGGAGGCATCACAATTCCAGATTTTAAGCTGTATTACAAAGAGGTAATCATAAAAACAGCATGGTGCTGGCACAAAAACAGACACATAAATCAATGGAACAGAATAGAGAACCCAGAAATGGACCCATAAATGTATGGCAAATTTATCTTTGGCAAAGCAGGAAAGAGTATCCAATGGAAAAGAGACAGTTTCTTCACCAAATGGTGTTGGGAAAACTGCACAGTGACATGCAGAAGAATGAACCTGGACCACTTTCTTACACCATACACAGAAGCAAACTCAAAATGGATGAAAGACCTAATGTAAGACAGGAAGCCATCAAAATCCTAGGGGAGAGAACGGGCAAGAACCTCTGACCTCAGTTGCAGCAATATCTTACTTGACATGTCTCCTGAGACAAGGGAAACAAAAGCAAAAATGAAATATTGGGGTCTCATCAAAATAAAAAGCTTCTGCACAGCAAAGGAAACAATCAGCAAAACTAAAAGACAACCGATGGAATGGGAGAAGATAATTGCAAGTGACATATTGGATAAAGGGTCAGTACCCAAAATCTGTAAAGAACTTATCAAACCCAACACCCAAAAAAACAAATAATCCAGTGAAGAAATGGGCAAAAGGCATGAATAGATACTTTTCCAAAGAAGACATCCAGATGGCCAACCGACACATGAGAAAATGCTCAACATCACTCAATTGTCCCCTGCTGATGAAAGACCTTTGGCTGGCACCTGCAGGGTCTTTAGTCCTTTGGAGGCAATAAACCTTCTTCCAAAAGGAAAGTAAATGTTCTCTCCCAGTGCTCCGGAGAGATCCCTGCACCATGCTATGCACTCCAGGACCAATTCCCTCCTTCCCAGGAGTGCACGCCACAGCTTTGCTCTGAAGAAAGTTGAGCACTTCCAAAAGAGTTTGAACTCCAAATGCTCGCACCTGCCAAGCTCTCTCCCCCAACTGTTGAGATCTTTTTGCCACTCCACAGACAGATTTTCTGAGTTTTCCAAGTGATCTGACCTCAATACAGCTATGTTTGAGGAAAAGGAAAGCCCAGGACCCCCCTACTTCTCTGCCATCTTAACTCTTCCCACTTCTGCCCATTTTTTAATGAGATGGTTTGGCTTTTTGCTATTGAATTGTATTAGTTCTTTTTATACTTTGAATATTAACCCCTTGCCAGGTAATATTTGCAAATATGTGATTCTGTTTAGTAGATTTCTTTTTCATTTTATTAACAGCTTCATTTACTGGGCAAGAGCTTTTTAGTTTGAGGTACTCCCACTTGTTCACTTTTGCTTTTGTTGCTTTGCTTTTGATATTAAATCCAAAAAATCATTGCCAAGACTGATGTCAAATAATTTATTCCCTATGTTTTCTTCTAGGAGTTGTATGATTTCAGCTCTTATATTCAAATCTTCAATCCATTTTGAGTTGATTTTTGTATGTGGTGTATGGCAGTGGTCAGTTTCATTCTTTTATATTGGCTGTCTAGTTTTTCCAATACCATTTTTTTTTATTGTTAAGGTTTATTTATTTTTTGAGAGAGGGAGAGAGAGAGATACAGAGCATGAGCAGGGGAGGAGCAGAGAGAGAGGGAGACACAGAATCTGAAGCAGACTCCAGGGTCTGAGCTGTCAGCACAGAGCCTGATGCAGGCTCAAACTCATGAACCACGAGATCATGACTTGAGCCGAAGTTGGATGCTTAACCAACTAAGCTACCCAGGCACCCCGATACCATTTATTGAAGATACTATCCTTTCCCCATTTTATATTCTTGTCTCCTTTGTGGTAAATTAATTGACCATACATGCATTGGTTTATTTCTAAGCTATAGTCGTTATTTTTTAATTTTTTAAAGTTTATTTATTTATTTTGAGAGAGAGTGTGTTAACAGGGAAAGAGCAGAGAGGGAGAGAGAGAATCCCAAGCAGACTCCATGCCGTCAGGAAGGAGCCCGATGTGGGGCTCACTCCCACAAACTGTGAGATCATGACCTGAGCCAAAACCAATAGTCAGATGCTTGACGGACTGTGCCACTCAGGCGCCCCCAGCTATAGTTATTTTTAATACTCTTTTTCTTTAACCTTTATATTACCATTTTGTAGTTAATACACCATTCTAACTAGAATTACAGTTTTCTATTTCTGGGTATCTTTCATTTTTACTAGAATGTTACTTTCACATGTTTTTATGCCTCTAATTAGCATTTTTTTTCACTTCAGCATGAAGAATTCTTTTTAGTATCTTGTAAGGCACATCTCAGGCAAGCTGAGGGGGGAATTCTTCCACAAATTCTCTCTTGTTGGTGTGTATCGTCCAGTTTTGCATTCTCCACGTTCTTTTTTCCCTCAATTGTGGGGAGTGGGAGTGGAGCAGGTTTGCTGACTCCTTTGAATCTGTAGTCCTTACCAAAGTTCTCTTTGTTTATTCTCAGATAGAGATGTGGGCTAGAAACCTCCTGGATTATTTGATGTAATGTACAGAGGCACATCTGTTCAGTTATGGATGCTAATTAGTTCATTTTAAAGGGGAGAGAAAAAAAGGAACAACTTATGCTGCCATAATGCTGACTTCCCTCCTACAAATATGTTCACACTATTTCTAACTCTAATCCACTGTCACATGAATCATTCTAAACTCCTCCTTGCCTGTCCTCTCAATTCTCACCCCAACACTGAGAAACCAAATTCCAACCATCTGTTCACTTCATTATTTAATTACAGTGTGCATGTATAACAGTATCAGAATTATTAACTTGTACTTCTGTTTGGAAATAATTTTATCAATTACAGTGTTTATGTGCAATTACTTCTGCCTTAGTCTTTTAGACTCCATCATTTCCAAAGTCACTTAGGTTAACACATTTCATTCCTCTATCCCCTTCAGAGAGGCTATTTTGTACATTTATAATACAATTGGATTATCTTATCACATTCTGCATTCTTTCTTGAAACGCTTTAGACTTAACTAAATAATTTTTCTTTAACTTTTCATACATTAAAGTTTACTCGTGTTGTAAAGTTCTATGGATTTTGAAAAATGAATAATGCCACGTATCCACCACAACTGTATCATACAGAATAGTTTCACCACCCAAAGAAATCTTTTATGTTTCATCTAATTAACTTCTCTGCCTCCTGTTTCCTCCCTGACACCCACTGGTTTTTTTTTAACTGTCTCTATAGTTTTACCATTTCCAGAATGTCACATAAGTAAAATCGTGCAGTATGTAGCATTTTCATATTGGCCTTGTTCACTTAGCCATATATTTAAGGTTCTTCCATGTATTTTTACAGCTTAACAGCTCATTTCTTTTCATTGCCAAATTATATTCCATTGTAAAGGTGTAAACGAGTTTATCCAGTCACCTATTGAAAGACATCATGGTTGCTTCCAGTTTTGGGTGATTATAAATGGTATGCATGTGCCTATTGGTTTTACTTTTTGGTCCTCTCAGCTGACAGAACAAGGAAATCTATGTTTGTATACAACCTGTGTATATACACATATCTATAAATATTTCTTTTTTAATTTTTAATGTTTATTTATTATTGACAGAGAGACAGAGCATGAGCAGGGGAGGGGCAGAGAGAGAGGGAGACACAGAATCCAAAGCAGGCTCCAGGCTCTGAGCTGTCACAGAGATCATGATCTGACCAGTTGGACACTTAACCAACTGAGCCACCCAGGTGCCCCTGAATATTTCTATATGTATCCATTTGTATGCAATGCTGAGAATTTCTGTTGTTCCACTTCCTCACCAGCATTTGGTCTAGTCACTCTTTTGTATTTTAGCCATTCTAATAGGTGTATAGTGGTATTACATTGTTGTTTTAATTTGCACTTGCCTAATGATAGATAATGGGGAGCATCTTTTTATATCCTTGCTTGCCATATGTATATCTTCCTCATGAATGGTCTGTTCATGTCTCTGCCCATTTTTAAAAATTGAGTTGTCTTCTGGGGTGCCTGGGTGGCTCAGTTGGTCAAGAGACCAACTTCAGCTCAGGTCATGATCTTACAGTTCGTGAGTTTGAGCCCCACATATGGCTGACTGCTGTCGGTGCAGAGCCCACTTCAGATCCTCTGTCCTCCTTTCTCTCTACCCCTCCCTGGCTCTCACACTCTCTCTGTCTTTCAAAAATAAATAAATATTCTTCTAAAAATAAAATAAAAATAAAATTGAGTTGTTTTCTTGTTGAATTCTAAGAATTATTTGTATATTTTGGGTACACTTCATTTATCAGATATGTGTTTTACAAATATTTTATCCCATTAATTATAATAAAATCCAACTTCTCATATTTTTCTTTTGTGGATTATCCTTTTGGTGTTATATCTAGAAATTCACCACCAAACCTGAGGTCACCCAAATTTTCTCCTATATTTGCTCATAAAGTTTTATACTTTTGTGCTTTACATTTAGGTATATGATACATTTTGAATTAGCTTTTGTTAGAAGTATAAGATCTTCAAGAGAATGCAAACAACAGACTCAGAGAAAGTATTTGTATGAACCTTTCATGAACTATTCATAAAGAGATATGGATCAAGTATAAGATATGTATAGGTTTAATATTCAGTGAATGGTTTGGGTAAAAGTGTCAAGGAGAGGATCAGGATCATGGTCAAGTTAAGGGTCATAGTCAGTAGCATAGTGAATATGAGTCAGGGTCAGAGTTGTATGAGCAAGAGAAGTAAGGGTCAGGGTGAGAATGAGTTTCAGTGTCTGTTTCAGGGTCACAATGACGATCAGGGTCAAGAAGAGTGGGTACATGAAGTTTCAGCAAGGTTCAGGGAAAGGCTGGGGCAAGTATCAGGGTCTTGAGGATCAGGATCTGAGTAATGTTAGGTTAATGGTGAGCGTAAGGTTGACAGTTGAGTTTAGGGTGATTTTGAGTGTCAGGGTCAGAGTAAGCATTAAGTAAAGGTCAAGATAAAGATTCATCTTCAGAGTAAGGGTTTGGGTCAGAATCAGGGTGATCATCACAGTCAGGATCAGGTTGATTAGCTTCATAGAGAGGGCGAGGAATAGTGTGATGGTCACAGAGTCAGGGATCAGTTCAGGGTCATGTTGAGGGTGAGAATCAGAGTCAGTGTTTGTACAAAAATCGGGGTCAGAGTCAGGTTAAATATCAGGAACATAGTCATAGTCAGTGTTGGGTGTGGTTCAGGGTCATATCCTGTGTAAAGGTCAGGGTCAGTTTTTAGGCCAGAGTCAGGATAGGAGTTAAAGTGAGAGTCATTTGACAGAATTAGGTCTGTATCATGTTTGGTGGCAGAGTGAAGGTCAGTCAAAAGTAATCCTAATGAGACAGGAAAGCTAAAGGGACCCCATGAAAAACTGAATTTTTTTGCTCCTATTTTTGCTTCTATTCTTGCTAGGACCTACACTCCCACCTTACGCATGCTTTATAGAACAGATAATGTGTGTCCTCCTTGTAAAGATCAAGGATTTAATGATTTCTTTGGAGTCTTCCAGCACAATAGATGACATCTAAGGAGTGACCTGTGGGATCATCATGAATGTTTTCCAAGACCACTGCCTCATCAAGACCCCTAGCTCTAGGGCATAAGTGACTTATGGAGAACACCTAAACACTCATCTTTGTTCCTAGATTACTAAAAAGGCACAGGCACCAAATAACCATCCTCAATAAAAACCTTAGAAACCAAGCAAAGAGACTCACTCTTTCTAAGTCTCCCAGATGCTCTGTCCATGTCTACACTCCCTTTATAATAAACTCTACTCTCACTTCCTCTCAGCTCACATTAAATTTCTATCATGTATGAAGCCAAGGACCCTTTTGACTAGTCCTATGGGCTCCTCCCTGGGTCCTTGGACCCAGCCAGCCTGCATCACTAGGGTCAGTTTCAACATGATGGTAACCAAGTCAAATTTAATGTCAGAGTGAGTGTCAAGATGAGGGTTAGGGTTAGGGTCAATGTAAAGTTCAAGGTCAGGATAATTGTCAAGTTCAGAGTCCACCTCAGAGTGAGGGTCATATCAAGGATTAGGTAAGACTGAGGACAGAGTGAGGACCACAGTCAGGTAAGTGTGAGAGTATCAAGCTCATGGTAAAAGTAATGGCTAGCTTTGGATTCAGGTCAGGGTGAGGGTCAGTAAAGATTCAGTTAATACTGATTCTAGGTCAGTGTTAGCTTCAGAATCAGAGTCAAGGTCAGGTTTTTTTTTAATGTTTATTTTTGAGAGAGAGACAGAGACAGAGACAGAGCATGAGCAGGGGAGGGGCGGAGAGAAAAGGAGACACAGAATCCAAAGCAGGCTCCAGGCTCTGAGCTGTCAGCACAGAGCCTGATGCAATGCTCAAACCCATGAACCATGAGATCATGACTTAAGCCAAAGTTGGAAGCTCAACTGACTGAGCCATCCAGGCTCCCCAAGGTCAGATTGTTTTTAATGTAGGGTGATTATCAGAGTCAGGTTCAGGGTAAAGTTCAGGGTCAGGGCCAAGTTGGTCAGGTTCAGTATGAGGTTCAGAATAATGATCAGCTTGAGGATCAGTATTAGGGTGAATGTGAAAGTCTCAGAGTAAATTTGAGTATTGGTATTATTTTAGATTTAGGTTGAAGGTCAAATAAAAATAGGGTGTATGGTGAAATTGAGTAATATGGGTCAGATGTATAGTGAAGTTGAAGATGAGGGTCTGGGATAGTTAGGCTTTAGGCTTGAAGTCAGGGTTTGGGTGAAGGTCAGTATAAACATCAGATTCTTGGTGATAGTCAGGATCAGGCTGAGAATGAAAGTTATGGTCAGGATTAGTCATAATGAGGAATATATTGGGGTTCAGAGTCTGTTTCATGTTCATAATGTTGCATCCACATGACTCCTGAAACAGAATGCTATGGGCACCAGTGACAGTCATGACAAAGTTTATTGCAATGAGAGGCAAGGCCGACCGATTGGGACCAACACTTTTGATCAGAGTGCGGCCCTGAACAGCCCGGGTATAGAGTTTTTAAAGCCGATCACATAATTTTATCATTACCTGGGAACAGAACAGGGAAACAGTTCCCAGATGAGTTAGAAACAATTGCTGAATGAGTTGATTATTTTGGACTTTCTGCCGCTAAGTTGCAACCAGTGGATCTCCTTGACCTTGCCTCTGATGCTCTTTTCTTTGAGCTTTTGTTTCCTTCATTGGTAAAGCCTGATTTACAAGAGTATGAAGTGTAATTTATGAGAGTAAAGCAAGGCTGTTATCTCTTGACCTTCAGTGTCAGAACAAAGCTGTTATTTTTCAAGCTACCCACTAGCCCTACACTACAATTTAACCCTTACATTTCCCCCTTTTCTTGTCAGTGAATCAATCCCTTGATTCATCATTAGGAACTAAGGGGACATAGTTGGACCGAATCATCATAATTTTTATTTCACCAACTCACCTCTTGACATACTGTACTAACCAATTGATGATGCGCGGGCCAATAGTTAACCCGAGAAGTAACAATAGCAGTGGCCCAGCTATGGCGGTGAGCAGCGATGTGAGCCAGGGGGACCAAGAGAATAAACTCTGATACCAATTATCGCTGGCCTCCCTGGCATGTTCCCTGGTCCTAAGATTATCCCTGACCAAACTGAGAATGTTACTCTGGAAATGTTGGCATGAAAACAGCACATTTCCCCAAGGGCCACGCAGAGGCCCCCTTCCTTCATGAAGAGTAAATCAAGTCCTCTTCTGTTTTGTAATACAACCTCGGCTAAAGAGTCTATTTGGTGTTCCGGCCGAGAAATTGAAGTTTCCAAGTAGCCTAGGTCTCAGTCTACTTACTCACTTACAGTTTTGAAATTTTGGTCCCCCACAATGAGGCCAGCAGTTCCAATAGCTGTGGATCCCACAATTCCCAGTCCCACTAGGAGTAGAATGAGGACTGGTGCTGCCCTTTTTACCCGGGACTGTCCTTCGAATAGAAGTAAATGTTCTCTCCCTGCTTCACCGCTATATAGGTGTATTTGTGGGAGAATATGAACTAGGATACAAATCTCTCGGGTGCCGACCCCAAAGTATGCAGCTGCAATGCATGGGGTAATCCCTGATGAGCAAGCAAACCAGGCTTCAGTAAGGGCTCGGTATGCTATATTTTGGGTGCTATCGGTGTCTGAACTACTTGGAATATACACTTCTGCACAAGTTTTTGTAAGGGGAGGTCTGCCAATTATATTCTTGGGACACTATGCACCAACCCTGTCCTTGGAGGTCTCCTAGGGTTAAAATTGGTTGTGAACCCCAAGGGCACAATGACATGCTTGGATTTAGCAATTTTATGACATGCTTTTCTATGTCTTGTCTAATGCTGGCATTTGTAGCCATTCCCACATAATATGGGGGTTTAGGGTTTAAACACAGTCAACAAATTTGTACAATCTCGGTGTGAGATGAATTTAGCCAAGCATACATAGAATCTACTACATTTAGCCAATGTGTCTCAGGGGAGAATGGGTCCTGGATATGACCTGTAGTTGGTAATTCTGACTTTGGGGGGGCATCCGATCACAGGGTAGGTTGGGAAGGGACAGTCGGAAAGAGCGGGGGGTGTAAAATCATGTCCTTGTTTGGCCCTACCAGATTGGGTGGAGTTTTTTTTAACCCTTTGTATAGTAAAGGAAATGCCTTTGTCAACTCTTGGAGCGTACATCCTGAGACCCCAAGTGTGTCCAGTGTCCCAGGAAGGGGAAAAGGTACTGGAACTAGAAACCTTTTTTAAACATATTTTTGTTGGGTTGCATTTTCCTTGGGTCTTACATTTGGGATCTGGAGTTCTAAGGAGGGTGATTAAGGGGTCATGGTCCTGTCCTGCCAGCCAGGGAGCCAGCATTTCATAACCCCATTTTGCACAATGGTATTGGTCTTTTCCTTCACATTCGACCTTTCTATTTGCAGGGCAACTGTATAACCCTGGTATGTCAGCCAATTTTTATTCTTGATCCCTGTGTCCACATCCATAGGTAACCATATAGGGGTTTTGGGGGACTGGAGGAGCGAAGCCCGTTGGCTGTTTATAATTAGTAATTAAAGTCCCCCATGAGTCCCCCACCAAGTTGCATAGATCAAACAAAAACAAGGCACAGTGGAAGAGGTATTAGATGCTATCACCTTCCCCATGACAGTGTCCCTGAGTTCCCATTGGTATGGTCAAAAAGATAGGGGACGCAATTCCGTACAGTCCCCCACGCTTATTATTATACAAACTCAGACAATTATTATACCCGCATCAGTCTTATCTTTAAAGGATCTTCTCGGTGTCTTCGGATCTTTCATTGCTGTTCGTTACCTGGTTCCATATCAGTCTGGGGTGTTCTCACCTTCACGCAGTTTTTCTTAACCTGAGAGTGGTGAATCCAGGTTCAGATACCATCTACCTTCACGGCCGTGGGCATAGTCAGGGATCACGGTGTGCGGTCCTTTCCAGCGCGCCTCCAGGGTTTTAGGTTCGTGCCTCTTGACCCAGACTAAGTCTCCTTCAGGATCCTGAAACCACTTTTGTCCCGGCATCTCACTTCCCCCTTTTCTTGAAACTCACTCCAAATCTTTAGGAGTGTAACTGGGCTCCGGTGGAAGCAAGGGTTCTGTCAAGATTGGTAGCTCCAAGGCACTTTTACTTTTAGTTAGGGCAGCTTCTCAGGCTGCTGCATCAGCCAGGCGGTTTCCAAGTGCCTCTAGGGAGTCGCCTTTTTGATGTCCTGGGCAGTGAATGATCGCCAGTTTTGCAGGTTCCCAGATGGCTGCCAGAAGGTCTAAAATTTTAGCTTTATTTTTGATGGCTGTGAGGAGACCGCGCTCTTGATAAATGGACCCGTGTACATGCGCGGTTGCAAAAGCATAGCGGCTGTCCATATAAATATTAACTGACTTGTTTCTTCTGAGTTTTAGGGCTTTTGTTAGTGTGATGAGCTCTGCATGCTGGACTGAAGTTCCTGGGGGAAGGTTCTGTTGCCATAAAACTTCACGGTCTGTTGTCACCGCAGCACTGGCATGCCTTTGCCATTGAAACACAAAACTACTACCGTCTGAAAACATGCTGATATCAGGGTCCTGTTTATATCAGGGTCCTGTAAGGGAACCTCTGTAAGATTGGAGCAGAGGGATGAGATCATCGCCAAGGTCTCTGGGCAAGAGTGCAGAGGGGGACCTTGTCTTTCGGGCAGCAAAGTGGCTGGGTTTAAGGCTGTGGGAGCACAAAAACGTATTCGGGGCTGGTCGAGTAGCAATGCTTGATATTGGGTAATCCGAGCATTTGACAGCCATCGCTCTGGGGGAGCCTGCAGTAAAGCCTCCACTTCATGGGATCCCATGACAGACAATGCTTGTCCCAAGGTTAGTTTGTCTGTGTCTTAACTAGGAGCGCAGTGGTGGCAATTTGTCGAATGCATGGGGGCCACCCAGAAGCAACTGGGTCCAGCTGTTTGGATAAATAGGCCACCAGTTGGTGCCAAGGCCCCAGGCACTGAGTCAGAACTCCTTTGGTTACCCCCCCTTTTTTGGCTACAAACAAATGGAATGGCTTGGTGGGATCTGGCAGGGCCAAGGCCGGTGGGGTCATGAGAGCATCTCCTAAGTCTTGGAAGGCTTTAGCTTGAGTCTTACCCCACGTGAAGGACTCCGGAGACCCCTTGAGAGCTGCATACAAAGGGGCTGCCAGTTCAGCAAAGCCAGGTATCCATAGTCTGCAGTAGCCTGCCACCCCAAGGAATTCACGAACTTGTTTGCGAGTTTTAGGCTGAGGAATATTGAGTATAGCCCGAATTCTTTGTTCACTGAGATAGCGTTTACCTTTTTTAAGGTTGTAACCTAAATAGGTCACCGCAGCACGACAGATCTGCGCTCTTCTGGCTGACACCCGGTACCCCAGTTTTTGCATAAGACTCAAGAGTTCTTTGGTGGAACTCAGGCATTCTAAATGAGAGGGGGTCACCAACAAGATATCATCAACATATTGCAATAGAGTTACCTGCAGTTGGAGATTCGAAATGGCTCTAAGTCCTGGTGCAGGGCCTCATTAAAAAGAGTAGGAGAATTTTTAAATCCCTGGGGGAGTCACGTCCAGGTGAGCTGTTCGGCTTTTCCCTATTCAGGATGAGTCCATTCAAATGCAAATAGTGGCTGGCTTTGTGGGGCCAACAGGATGGCAAAGAAGGCATCTTTTAAGTCCAGCACTGTATAATACACCTGAGAATGGGGAAGCAAACTAAGGAGAGTATAAGGGTTGGGTACAGTGGGATGAATGTCCATTACCCTGGCGTTTACTGCTCTTAGGTCCTGAACTGGCCGGAAATTGGATGAATTAGGCTTCCAGAAAGGGAGAAGTGGAGTGTTCCATGGCGACTTGCATGGGATCAAAATGCCAGAGTCACGCAAACACTTGATGTGAATGGCGAGTCCCCTCTTAGCCTCCCGGGACATGGGATACCAGAAGCGTGGATGCCTTAAGTTCCACTATTATCGGAGCTTGATGAATTGCCAGCCCAGGTGGATTGGTCTTGGCTCATACCTGGGGGAAGTCTGCCTGGAGGCTTTTAAGGAGGGGATCTACTGCATGGACACTTTCATTAGGCACCGGAGTGAGCAGGTCCTCTTCCCCAAGTGGCACAGTCACCATTACTGTTGTTGGGCCATCCTGGCTGACTTTAATATGCATACCCCCTTTAGTGAATTTCAAAGAAGCCGTTAGTTTGTGTAGTAGGTCTCTACCTAGTAATCCAGGGTAGGGGCATTCAGGCATAATTAGGAAAGAATGTGTAACAGTTTTATGGCCTAAATCTACTTGTTGTTTAGTGGTCCATTTACAAGTCTGGGATCCAGTTGCTCCTTGCACCAGGGTTGCTCCTTGCCTGGTGGGGCCAGGATCTTGTTTTAAAACTGAAATGTTGCCCCAATGTCCACGAAGAAAGTCTTAGGCTGGCCCCCTATATTAACAGTAACCAACGGCTCAGAAGGGGCCATTGAGCTGCGGCCCCGTCAGTCGGAATCAACTTTCATTATTGACGCCTGGGGTGGCTGAGTTTTGCGTTGGGCTAAGTTGGGGCAATCCTTTTTCCAGTGTCCTTCTTGTTTGCAATATGTACATTGTTTTTTTTCCTAGTGACGCTCTAACCCTTTGTCTGTCTTTTTTCTTTTGCCCAGACCAGAATTCTTTGGGTGTTTGGGGTCCTCTTCCCTCGCAGGCATCCAGGATGGCCGCTACCACCCTAGTCAATTTTTGTGTCTGTCTTTTTTCCTGAGAATCCCTATTGTTAAAAACTTTTTGGGCTATTTCAACTAACTCAGATACATTTTTTCCTTTAAACCCATCTAATTTTTGTAACTTTTTCCGAATGTCTGGGACTGCCTGTGAGACAAAGGCCAGATTTAATGCTCTTCTGTTTTCAGGTGCTTTAGGGTCTACAGGGGTAAAGGTGTGGTATGCCTTCATAAGCCTTTCTAAGAAGGCTGAGGGGCTTTCCTCGGTCCCCTGAATTACTTCTATTACCGTAGACATGTTTGTGGGCCGGTGGGCGGCCACTCAGAGACCTCCCAGTAGAGTCTGGTGAAATAGGGTCAATGATCGCCTACCGTGAGGAGTGTTTGGGTCCCAATTTTTAGGATGTGAGGAAGGAAAAACTTCAAGGACAGCGGGATCCTCGGTGGGTTGCCCGTTTGGCCCCATCACTAATTTCTGGGCCTCGCAACGGATCTTATCCCCCTCCTCAGTGGTGAAGAGAACATGCAAGAGCTGCCGGCAGTCATCCCAGGTTGGCTGATGGGTCACAAATATAGTTTTAAGAAGAGAAATTAATGTTTGGGATTTCTCTGAGAACGAGGGGTTTTGAAGCTTCCAATTATAAAGGTCGCTAGAAGGGTACATAAGTCATAAAGGGTCAGACATCACCCTGCAGGGGTGGCCTTGGACGAAGGGGTAGGGCAGCGGGAGGGGGATGGAAGGGAGTCCCTGACCGGGTGTGAGACAGGCTCAGGGGAGTGTCCCGACTCGGGCTTGCCTCCTGATCTGAAGCATCTTGACCCATATTCTTTGGGCGAGAACTATAGGGCGGCCGATGGTAAGTTTCTTCTTCCTCCTCTGGTGCAGGTGATAAAGGGGGCGGCCACTTAGTCCCATCAAGGTTCTTATTCTGAGCTCCAAATGGGCAGCCTTTGAGTAGCAAAGCTTGTATTTTAGGGAGGCGAGGGGGAAGGGGAAAGAGAAGTTTTAACCAATCTGGAGGGTTTTCAATGAGGGTTCTCCATGCCACAATGTATGGGATTTGGTCTTTGTGCCTAGAAAAGACAATATCATGAACCTTATATACCAAAGTAAGGTCAAAGGTCCCCTGTGGAGGCCATTCGACCTGAAAGCTGGTCCATCCCACCTCGCAGAGAGTTCGAAGGACTGGCTTCTTAACATGGAGGCCAAAAACTGAGGCAGCTCTTTTATAGTCCTGGAAATGGGTTAGTATGAGACTCAGAGGGGTGGGGGTACTCTGATTTTGACCCATGACAAAGATAGACAAAACTGACAAGGACGCACAGTCAACAGGAAGAAGACAATTAAGACATGAAGAAAACACAAGTTCGAGATCTCAAGGCCAGTAGGCCATGGCAGCCACCTGAAAATAGGATCCTTCTTGACAAAATCCAAACCAAGTGGGGTCCACTGGCGTCCCGGCAGGATCCCTGACTGTGGGTCTATAGCCGCGTCCAGCAGACCCTCCTGAGTCATTCAAATGGTGCGCCCCAAGAATTCCTTACCTCTCCCAATCCCAGGCCTCCTCCCAGGGGTTGGCGGAGCAATCCAAGGAAAGGGCCCTGTTTCAGACCTTTAACTTTCCTGGCCAATGCACCAAATGTTGCATCCACACGACTCTTGAAACAGAATGCTATGGGCACCAGTGACAGTCATGACAAAGTTTATTGCAATGAGAGGCAAGGCCGACCGATCAGGACCAACACTCTTGATCAGAGTGCAGCCCTGAACAGCCGGGGTATAGAGTTTTTAAAGCCGATCACATAGTTTTATCATTACCTGGGAACAGAACAGAGAAACAGTTCCCAGATGAGTTAGAAACACTTGCTGAATGAGGTGATTATTTTAGACTTTCTGCCGCTAAGTTGCAACCAGTGGATCTCCTTGACCTTGCCTCTGATGCTCTTTTCTTTGAGCTTTTGTTTCCTTCATTGGTAAAACCTGATTTATAAGAGTATGAAGCATAATTTACACGAGTAAAGCAAAGCTGTTATCTCTTGACCTTCAGTGTCAGAACAAAGCTGTTATTTTTCAAGCTACCCATTAGCCCTACACTACAATTTTACTCTTAAAATAGTCAGGGTCTTGGTGAGAGGAAGGTTCAGGTAAGAATAAGGATCAAGTTGAGGGAGAGGGTCAGTGTCAGGATGAAAGTCATCATCAGGAAAGCTTGCTAGCTTAGGTCAGTATCAGGGTCTTGGCAGTAGTAGTGTCAGGATCAGCTTCAGGATCAAAGTCAGGGTGTTAGTGTCAGGTTGGTGATCAAGGTCAGGGTGAGGGGTCAGGTGAAGTGCTGTGTTCAGAATCAGAGTCAGCCTGAATGCCAGGGCTTTAATAAGTTTCTTGGCCAGGGTTCATATGAAGGTGAAGGTAAAGGTCATGATCACAGGGTGAGCCACATGCTGAGAGTTAGAGTCCATGTCACGGTTATAGTAAGGTCATAGTGAGGGTCAATTCCAGGGTAAAGATCAAAACAAGATTCGGGTTGAGAGTCAGGGTCAGAATCAGGGTGAAAGTTAGAGTCAGGTAAGGTTCAGGGTCTAGTTCAGCATCAGGATCAGTATGAGGGTGAAAATGAGAGATATTAGCATGAGGGTCAGGGGCATTTGGGAGAGTAAGAGTGTCTGTAGGGGCGCCTGTGTGGCTCAGTCGGTTAAGCGTCCAACTGCGGCTCAGGTCATGATCTCACAGTTTGTGAGTTCCAGCCCTGCATCAGGCTTTGTGCTGACAGCTCAGAGCCTGGAGCCTGCTTCGAGTTCTGTGTCTCCCTCTCTCTCCCCCTCCCCACCCCTGCTCACACTCTGCTTTCTCTCTCTCTCTCTCTCTCTCTCTCTCAAAAATAAACATTAAAAAAAAAGAGTGTCTGTAATTGTCAGGATCAAGGTCAAGTGGGTCTTGGTAAGTGTCAGTGATGAAGTTTTGGGGTAACGGGGGGTTTGTGGGGTCCAGAGCTGATGGCCAAGAAATAATTCTTAAAGACATCTTTGGTGCAAAAAGGTGATTTTATTAAAGCATAGGGAGAGGACCCAGGGGCAGGAAGAGCTGCACTGTATCTGTGGGGGGTGACCATTTTATGCAGATGGGGGAGAGAGAGTCTCCAAAGAGACTGTCACATGCTAAAGACTTACTGGAGGTCTAGATATTGTCAAGCTAAGGTTGGTTTCCCCTTTAGCAAAGCATTAACATTAAGATAGTAGGAAGTTCCTGGACTTTAGACTATAATGGGATTGCCTTTTCCTGGTAGACTGGTGGAGACTCTTATCAGTTTAACCATTTGTTTTTTTTTCTGTTCTTTCCTGGTTTTGCCAGGAGTGTCCAGGGAATACCATACATGTCCCACAGTGGTGGGGGTGGGAGGAGGGGGTGCTGTTAGCCTGCACTTTGCCCTCAGCTTGCCCCATGCGCCCTCTTCATCAGGGTCAGGGTAAGGTTAAATGCGAAGTTAAAATTCAAAGTCAGCCCATGGATCCAGGTGAGATTAAAAGTGAGGTTAAAGTTCAGAGTCAGCCCAAGTGTTGCAGGTAAAAAAATACCTCAATACAGGGGTTCATTGTCTTTCTGCTTTGAAGAATGAAGAGGCGGACACAATAAAATAAGCAGCAGGCAAAAGCTTATTAGAGTATGAGAAAGTAAGAATAGTTTGAAAGCTCTCTTTACAGAGAGGGGGCATTTGAAGGTGAATAACTATGACTATAAGCAAGGGTCCTTGTTTTATAAGGTTTTGGCACCCGCCTCCTAACTGCCTACTTCCTTGTTTCTTCTCAGGTCCTACCATTATTGGCTAGGTAACTCAAAATGCCTAGTCATTCTGGGGCACCTGGGTGGCTCAGTCGGTTGAGCGTCTGACTTTGGCTCAGGTCATGATCTCACGATTTGTGAGTTCGAGCCCCGCGTCAGTCTCTGTGCTGACAGCTCGAGCCTGGAGACTGCTTCGGATTCTGTGTCTCCTCTCTCTGCCCCTCCCCAACTTGTGCTCTGTCTTGTGCTCTTTATTTAAAAAATAAATAAATGTAAAAAAAATTAAATGCCTAGTCATTCCGATAAGGGACAAAAAGGCAAGCTAAGGGCCAAGCACAAGCTAGCACAACCCTCCACCCCAGGGTGGGATATGTGTGAAACTGATAGTCTCCATCCGCTTACAAGTATCTCATCAATAGCCTAATCAGGAGCTCCCTACTATCTTAATGATAATGCTTTGCTAGAGGGGAAAACAACCTTACCTTGACAGCAGCTAGGTCTCCAGTAATCCGTAAATCCTCTTTAGCATATGGAAATCCCTTTAAGAAACTTCCTCTTGAATTTACATCCCCCAAAATTCCACAGTGTATAAGCAGTCACTCTGTACAACCCCAGTGCAGCTCTTCCCGCCCCTGGGTCCTATCCCCATGCTTTGATAAAATCACCTTTTTGCACCAAAGATGTCTTCAAGAATTCTTTCTTGGCCATCAGCTCTGAACCCCACCATCATCCCAAGACTCCATCAATTCCTTTTTGATTGGCTCGTTTCTATTGTATGAGAGATGGTCTGTGACCATACTGTTCCTTGTGGGTCATACATTTTATGGTCTACTACTTATTTTTAGTTAGCTCTTTTGTGAAATTCCTAAGGGGAACCTGAGGGACAGTAGGTGGTGTCCATTACTTTCTTAAGAGGAACCTGAAGCCCTAGGGGCTTTGCTGTGGTCAGCCACTCCCAGCATTGTTCCAAAATATGTGTTTTTTCCCCACCCAGGGACCTCAAGTCCTGATCTTTCCCTCTGCCTATTTTATCCTATCTTTCCTATCATACTGGGATCAAGGTCAATGTTAGGGTCAGGATCAGAGCAGGGTTATTGCTGTAATATTTCATTCTTTTGTTTATAATCTTGCTTCTAGCATTAATTCAGGTACTGCTATCAAAACAAAAGAAACATTCTTTCTGCTAATTTTGGTTTTATTTTTCTGCAGGAATGGTAATGGATTTGGAGTACTCATTGTGTTACAGAACCAGGCTGGAACGGTGGCGGAAAAACCAAGCAGCACTCAGAGATCTTGGAGGATTGGAGACTTATTTATTTAACACCAGCGGGCTCAGAAGAGACCGTTTCTCCAAAGATCTGAGCCCCGAATGCAAGTGGGAAGGGTAATTTATAGTTGTCAGATTCCATATCTGTGGGGATTTTCGCGCGGCAGCAAACAGGGCAAGAAGAAACCTCCCCCCGCCCCCCCAAGAGGGGTCTCTAAGCAGAGACCAGAGCTGGTTTTAGTCCCATCAGCCATCTTTGGCACAGTACTTTATTCATTTCTCCAACAATTGGCCCAGTAATTTTAATTGTATTATTAGGGACCATCAAATCCTGATAATTCATACCTCTGAAAAATCAAAATATTCTAAGTTTTACTCCTTTGTAGATTTATAGCCAGATGCCTGGGTGATAGAAGTGCAAGAACATGCAGTATAGTTTTAATAGATTTCTGTCCTTAAAAAAAAAATGTTTTGCAACTTCTAAATTTCATAGTTTACAGAATGATTGAAATAAAATTTAGATGTTGAATTTCCCACTACGATTTACCTGATAATTGGTCATCTTCCTTTCAGCATTTGAGAAATGGTTAGGCGCTCCCAAGGCTAGATAGTTCCAAATTTATGGAAAGTTTATCTTCATTAATTGAGCCAAAGTAGCTTTTGACCATTCTTTTCAGCTTCATACAGCAACAGAGTAAATCTAGTCTTTCTTTCATATATGGCTTTTCAGTCTCTCTCCTCCTCCTATGCACAGTAGTGCAAGTCTTTTTGCATAGGTGAGGCAATTAACAACTATCCTGTAAGGGTTAAATTGTAGTGTAGGGCTAACCTGTAGCCTTAAGAAATAACAGCTTTGTTTTAACACTATAGGTTAAGAGATAACAGTCTTATCCTATCAGTCAAGGGATGGATTGTGTTTGATTGGATTGGGGCAAGGGTATGTCTAAACTGTTTCAACCTCCATCTGGGAACTATTCCTTTGTTCTGTTCCTAGGTGATGATAAGACGATGTGGTCCGCTATAAAAACTCTGTACCCCGGCTGCTTGAGACCGCACTCTGCTCAAGAGTGTCGGTCCTGATCGGTTGGCCTTGCCTCTCGTTGCAATCAACTTTGTTGTGACTGTCACTGGTGCCCATAGCATTCTGTTTCAGGAGTCATGTGGATGCAACAATCCCATCTGAGCAGGCCCTAGGTTCCCATTAATGGGCTGAAATTTCCTGAGGGGCACAGTAGGAAGACAGTGGCCTCCACCTGGGCCATGATCCACACTTGAAAAGTATTCACTGCCTGATTCCCTGGGAGGCTGTCACTCTCTTGATGAGTCCTGACATCCTCACACCCTAAGTTTGGAAGGATGGCTGGGGGTTCTGAGTGCCTTCCCTTTGGACCCTGAACTAGACTACCAAGGCTCCAAAACCAAAAGCCAGAGGTTTGAGTGCATAGAACCAAAGCTAAGACTTGCTGAGGGCTGGAATGAGATAACAATCTCACCCCCAAACCTTCCTGGCTGAAGAGAAAACAGTCCCCCCCCCCCTCCGTGTCCACCTCTGATTGGTGTGTCCTGCCCCTTAGGCCTGTGCTTCCTGCCCCTCCCCCACCTGCATCCTCCATCCTGGGATCACTCCTGTTGAGCCCATCAGAGACTTTCCTGGTTATTGGATACAGAAAGTTTTGCAGGACACTCCTTGCTAACATTTTAATTTCGATTTTTAAACCCAGTGAACCTGGCCCTGCCATGATTCCACCCTAGAACCCTAAAATGATGATGCTTATAGGGTTTAAAGGCTGAAGAGAAAGGAAGCTAGTCCGGGGAATGACAGGAGAAGGTTGGCACAGCAGAGGCAGGCAAGATCTCTGCTTCCCAATCCTGGGATTTGAGTCTGAGGAATTATGGAGCCAACGGTTTTCCTATCTGAAAAATAAGGGATGTATTGAATGTTTCCCATGATCCCCCTCAACTCTAAATACTACAGAGAGGTATTCTGTGGTATTAGAGTCATGAGATCCTAGAACTTTTTCAAGCTAAGGCGCTATGGGCAAGGAATTGGAAAATTGAGATGGGTGGCCTCTTGATTCCACTGAGCCTGAGATGAATAAGTCATGGAGCACCTGGGTGGCTCAGTTAGTTAAGCTTCCCACTTCAGGTCATGATCTTGCTGTTTGTGAGTTTGAGCCCTGTGTCAGGCTCTGTGCTGATAGCTCAGAGCCTGGAGCCTGCTTTGGATTCTGTCTCCCTCTCTCTCTGCCCCTCCCCCTGCTCATCCTCTCTCTCTCACAAAAATAAATATTTAAAACAATTTTTTAAATGAATAAATTGTCTTCCAACAACGTGTCTTTCAACAAGAATGCCACAGGACCACATTTCTGGAGAGCTTTTTCTTTACTTTTTCTTTTTTTTCTTTCTTTCTTTTTTTTTTTTTTTTTTTTTTGACGACCCTTTCCCCCTGCAACTTTTTCTTTAGTCTCTGCCTTCCTGGCCTCTCTTCAGGCTATTTTAGTACTACCCAGTGGTTACTTAAGGCTACTATCCTCTGCTCTAAGGAATTAAGTATCCAGGATCATATCTAGAAAGCAGAGCTAAAGGAAAAGGAACCAACTGCTTACACAAATCAGGGATGGACAACTGAAAAAGAACAGAATAGCTAGGAAGACCAGCAAACCAATTTAGTCTTTATTAAAGTGTCAAGGTAGAGTAACACCATGAAATGTCAGAGCCTGAGCACTTGAAGAACACAGAGGAAGGATATAAGGGCTTCTTATGGATGTAGGCCTGGATTTCCAGGCTAGAAAGAAGGCAGTGGGTGATTCAGATGTTCACAAGGACTTCAGGAAGGCCCTATATTTGGCCAGGAAAGGGGCAGACAGAGTATTTAGCTCTTGCTGAAGTTCCTGTAGAGCCCTTTCCTGCTCTTGCTGCTCCCCCACCACCTGTGTCCTGTAATAGTTGATGTAGAAGTTCACCCAGTCATCCACTATAGTCACCATGGCTTCTTCAGGGATAGAAGGATTAGGAAAGACCTGCAGGATGAGGGGGTGGCAAGGGAGAATGTGTTCAGCAGTGCAATTCAGGAATAACTCACAAACTCTGACATCTTCCTGTCTCTGAATTGCATCCCCTGTTTCTAATTGTTCCCATTAACTGCACCATTACTCTCCCAGCTCCAAATTATCCTCCCTTGTCTGCCCACACCCACCCACAAAGAGTCAGGCCTGTTCTTTTGAAACAGTACCTGGGCTTACCTGCTGATCCAGCAGAATATTAAATTCCTTCATTCCTTTGGAAATGAGATCCTTATTGGCTTGAAGAAGGGCCATCTGCCTGGGTTAGAGAAAGAGACTGAATTTAAGTATCCTTTTTCCTCATTCCTGGGTATTTCCCCGAATTCTCTCATCCCCCTTAAAGATATCTGGTGCCTTGCAGGACCACTTCTCCAACACTTTTCAAGTCTGCCCTGCTCTGAGATCACATTTGTCCCAGGTTGGCTCACCTTCAGGTCCAACAGTGCTATGTACGTCTCACCCACACTTTCCAGGGTATGTATGTCCCTCTCTAAGCTAAATGTAGACAAGGAGTCAAGTGTCAGCCTAAGAGGGAAACGCCCTGCATCTAGGTTCTGAAGGAGGGTGATAGGTCAATCAGCAGATGGGAAGGTGGGGAGAGGTTTCCCTGAAGTTAAAAGATAGCAAGGCCAAGAAAAGCAGATAAGTGAGGAGACCTAGAAAACCAAACGAGGACAGGTCCTTGTCATCTGCCCCACATCTTGGTATCCATGCTCCAAAATTAAAATTTAGGCCAACAAAACTAATATTAATTGACTCCCTGTTAACATGACAGATACCTTTTTTTCATTTTAATTCCAGTATAGTTAACATACAGTGTTATATTGGTTTCAGACCTGTGATACAGTGATTCAACAATTCCATACATCACCCTGTGCTCATCATGACAAATGCATTCCTTAATCCCTATCACCCATTTTACCCATGTCCCCATCCACTTCCCCTCTGGTAACTTTTCTCTCTGTCTCTCTTTCTGTCTCTCTCTCTGTCTCTCTCTCTGTCTCTCTCTCTTCCTTGCTTGTTTTGTTTCTTACATTCCTCTTATAAGCAAAATCATGCAGTGTTTGTCTTTCTCTGCCTGACTTACTTTGCTTAGTTCCACTTACATTCTCAAGCTCCATCCATGTTGTCACAAATGGGAAGATTTTATTCTTTTTTATAGCTGAATAAGATTCTAATATTTATATACTATGTATATATATGTATATACATATATATACATAGGTATATACATATATGTGTGTGTGTGTGTGTGTGTGTGTGTGTGTATATATGCCACATCCATCTATCGATGGACACTTGGGCTGCTTCCATAATTTGGCAATTATAAATAATGCTGCTCTAAAAATAGGGGTGCATGTATCCCTTTGAATTAGTGTTTTTCTATTTTGGGGATAATGAGATACTTTTAAATCATCACAAAAATGTGATGATAATTATTCTCCAATTCATTGATGATATATTAATAGCAGCTACATTAATCATTTGTGTCAGAAATGGTTTCAAGCATGTATTGAGGTATTTCTCCTTATAAAACATCCTATTAGACAGGGACTAATAGTAGTCACATTTTGCAGATGAACCACCTGTAAGATGTGGGGAATTGTACTCTACAAGGCCGTGCTCCATAAGAATGGAGACACATCTGTCTTGTTCTCAACCATATCATCAAGTATGCAACAAAGCAGAAATACTTTTCTTCTTTTTAAATATTTTCCTAAAGTTTTCCATTTTCAGTAGATGTTTTTCAAATTTCAAAATCAGCACATGCTAATTGAAGTATTTTGAAACAATACAAAAATGTACACTGAAAAAGTTGGTCGTTTCTGTTTCCTCCCCCCAACAAAGTAACCAGCATTAAAGATGTATTTATTTCCTGTCACATCTTTCTTCACTCAAAAACCAACATTTATAGGTACATATATATTCATAAAGGCTTTGCTGATTTACTTTTTTGTTTATAGTATGTTCTTAATTAACAGACAGAAAAATTGATTTCCCTTTGGTGTACAATTTATGACTTTTATTACATAGATTCATACTCTCACAATCAGGACACAGAACATTTCCATCACCACATAAAGCTCCTTCATGCTACCCCTTTGTAGTCACCCCCACTCCCCTCCCTAAACCTTGCCAACCACCGATCTGTTCTCCATCCCAACAATTTGGTGTTTGTGAGGATGTCTTATAATGGAATTCCACAGTATGTAACCTTTGAGTGTGGCTTCTTTCACTCAGAATAATGCCTTTAGCATTCAGGCAAATTGTTGCAAGTAGCAATAAGTTGTTCCTTTTCATTGCTGGGTATGCATCATGTGGATGCACTATAGTTTGTTTATTCATTTACCCACTGAAGGACATATGGATTATTTGCATTTGGGGCAAGTATGAATAGAGCTGCTATAAATATTTTTATACGGATTTTTGTGTGAACATGTTTTCATTTATCTAGGGTAAAAAAATATTTGTTACCACTGAGGGAAATGATAGCAATACAACCTGGCAAGGAACACGTATACAGAATTTATGACAAACTCTTATAGTTTGATAATGAAACAGTCTGTTTTTTTAAGTTGCCAAAAGACTAGAACAGATATTTCACAAAGAAGATACACAAATAGCCAATAAGCATATGAAAGGACATTCGACATTATTACTCAGCAGGGAAATACAAATTAGTGCTACAAAGTGATACCACTGCATGCCCACTACAATGACTAAAAATTTAAAAGGCAGATTAAGTGTTGGTGAGGATATGGGATGACTAGAATTCTCATACATTGCTAGTGGGAGTATAAATGTTACAACCACTTTGGAAAACAATTTGGCAATTTCTTATAAAGTTCAACATACACTTACCACATGACCCAGCAATTTCACTCCTAGGTGGAGTTCATGAGAAATGAACATACATGTCTACAAAAACACTTACATGCAAATGCAAATGTTCACAGCAGCTTTATTCATGAAAAAAAAAAAAAGGAAACAACCCAAAAGTCCAATAACCACTGAACAGATATACAAATTGTGGTATATTCACACAATTAAATACTACTCAGCAATGAAAAGTAACAGATTAATGGTACTCATGACAACATGGATGAATCTGAGAATAATTCTGTTGAGCTAAAGAAGCCAGACATAAAAGATTATATACAGTATAATTCCATATCTATGAAATTCTCAAATAGGTAAAAATGATCTATAGTGAAAAAAGCAGATCAGAACACAAGAGTAGAGGGGCACCTGGGTGGCTCAATTGCTTAAGTGTCCAACTTCATTCAGCTCAGGTCATGGTCTTGCGGTTTGTGAGTTTGAACCCCACATTGGACTCTCTGCTGTGAGCACAGAGCCTGCTTCAGAGCCTCTGTTCCCCTCTCTTTTCCCCTTTCCTGCTCATTCTCTCCCTCTCTCTGTCTCTCTCTCTCAAAATAAATAAATAAACTTAAATATATTTTTTAATTAAAAAAAGAACACAAGAGTGGAGATTAAAATGCAAAGCTGCCCAAGGGAAATTTTTTGGACAATAGAAATATATATAAATTGATTATGACAAGCATTTTCATGCACTGTTAGTAGGAATATAAATTGGTAAAGCTTTTTAAAGGGATAACTTGACAAAACTTGTTTCAGTTAAAATACACATACGATTCAACCCAATGATTCTGCCTTGAACTCTATTTTAAAGAAAAGAATGAAATTATTTGTAATAATGAAAAGGTAGAAAAACCCAAATGCCCATTACTATGGGGAATTATTAAAGAAATTATGGCACATTCATAGTATGGAATGACATGCAGCTATTAAAATAAATGAGGTCGATATATATGTGCTGATATGAAAAGATCTCTATTATAATGTTAAATGAATCATAGTTAGAGCAGGCTACCCCAGGCTGCAAGTATGGGAGTATGGGAGTAAGGATTAAATGTAAAACTATATATTTCTCTCTCTCTCTCTCTCTCTCTCTGTGTGTGTGTGTGTGTGTGTGGTAAACATTGTGTACTATTCTACACAAATGCGCGCATTCACACGTGTTTGTGTAGAATAGTACACAATGTTTACTTCTGGGGATTGACTAATATTTGTTGGGAAATGGGAAAAGAGATAAATGTCGAGGGAGAACTTGATCTTATCTATTTATATTATTGTTTGAATTATTTCACAGAAAGAATGCAACCTTCTATTATTTTTATAATTCTCACAAAAAATACAAAATTAAAAAGATGGTGTATTTCTAAAATCATTAGCCTCAAATATGAGTCCTGCCTCAGTGCCTAGAAGAGTAGCAGCTGCTCACTAAATATTTGTTAAATGAATAAATGAATGATTTTGTCACTTTTCAGCTCTGTAACCTCAGTGAAGTCACTCCACATATATCTTAGTTTCCTTGTTTGTGAAGAAGGAATAAAATAATAACTACTTTACAAGGACTACTGAGAGAATAAATTTATTCATTCTACTATTTGGTATTTGGCACCCACCCACCTTGTGCCAGGCACTGGATATATATTCAGTGCCAAAGACAAATTTCCTGTCCTCCCGGAGTTTATGTTCTAGTGGCATGAATAGAGGATGAATTAATTATAAGGAAAACATTTGGGAAGTAGGGCAGGACCCAATCTACAGAGCTTTGTGGGTCAAGACAAGAAGTTTGTGTTTTTATTTCCAAGTGTGAAGAAAAACCACTGAAAGATTTGAAGGAGAGTGTTTCTTCCATAAAAGTAATTGGAAGTCACTAAGAGGTTTTAAGCAGAGGAACTTTAAACTTCGTGGACAGTGGACTGTAAGGAGGCAGCAGTGGAAGTGTGGGGATCAATGAGGGTAAAGTCAAGGAGATAAGCAGTTTGTAATATTCTGCTCAGTGTTTGGTATACTGTTGAATGCAGGCTGCCAAGAGGTTTCATGGGGTAGGAAAAGGGGAACAATCACTCATCTCTTTGTTAAGTCACTGATCTGGACACTTCTCAAAGAAGTGTATGATGAGTCCTTGTCTTCAGACACTTACAGTCCATTTGGAAAGACAAGACATAGATACCTAACAAATGCAAACACAGACTGGCTCCAGAAAGCACATGCTGAGAGTTAAATAAGTGCTACAGTTAAATAAGGGCTGCCATGGTATCTGAGCAGGGGGAGGTTAATGTGGACAATAGTGGTCAGTAAAGCTGAGACGCCCATAATTACTGTGATACTATATAGCAATTTGCCCAGAACAACTCCAGTCTGTTTTCCCAATTAATAAATGCAATTATTAATAGTGCCTCCTTTAATGACACTCTCAAAAATTCTGATTTGGATAATGAATTATATGGTGATGCTAATCATGAGGGCCATTTGAACTGCCTCATATGGAGGAAAAAGCCCTACATTTGAATACTTGACATTAACTCCAAATAATGGTCAACACGTAAATAGCATATTCTGTGTGCCAAACGTAGTTTGAAAAGCTTTACATATATAACTTTTTGATATTCATCCCAACCCTATTGTCTTATTAGTAGTATTCCCATTTTACAGATGAAGAAACTGAAAAACAGAGAGTTAAGAAACTTGTCCAAGATCTCATAGATACTAAGTTACAACACCTAGACTCAAACTAAGGCCCTCTGAGGGAATTCATTCATAGCAGTTGGCTTCAGAGTTCAGTGCACTCACAGAGGCTAACACTTAAAATATTACACATTTGTCAGTGTGGAGGTTCCTCAAAAAGTTAAAAATAGAACTACCCTATGATCCAGCAATTGCACTACTAGGTATTTACTCAAAGAATACAAAAATACTAATTCAAAGGGATGCATGCACCCCAATGTTTATAGCAGCAATATATATAGTAGTTTATAACAGCCACACTGTGGAAACAGCCCAAGTGTCCATTGACTGATGAATGGATAAAGAAGATATTACACACACACACACACACACACACACACACACACACAGTGGAATATTACTCAACCATTAAAAAGAATGAAATTTTGCCATCTGCAATGACACGAATGGAACTAGAGAGGATTAGGCTAAGCAAAATAAATCAGTCAGAGAAAGACAAATACCATATGATGTCACTCGTGGAATTTCAGAAACAAAACAAATGAGCATAGAGGAAAAAAGAGAGAGAAAGGCAAACCAACAAAACAGACCCAACTATAGAGAACAAACTGATGGTTACCAGAGTGGAGGTGGGTGGAGAGATGGGTTAAATAGGTGATGGGCATTAAGCAGAACACTTGTGATGAGCACCAAGTATTGTATGGAAGTGTTGAATCACCGAATTGTACACCTGAAACTAATATGACACTTTGTTAACTAACTGGAATTAAAATAAAAACATAAATACATACATATGTAAAATATTATGTTTGTAACCCTTCAATTCTTCACTCTACCAAGAAACTAAAATCAAAAAAAAAAAATAATGATAATAATGAAGTGCCCCAGGTCTATCTTAGCAGCAAGGAGACTCTGTGTAGGTCTCAGATAAGGTGAAGCGGGGTAGAAGGGCTTCCAGGTTGAGGTCCAAGAGGATAGTCTGATGTGGTTTTGTAGTGGTGGTGGGTCCAAACTAATGGCCAAGAAAGAATTCTTGAGACATCTTTAGTGCAAAAAGGTGATTTTATTAAAGCACAGGGACAGGACCTGTGAGCAGAAAGAGCTGCACTAGGGCTGTGATGAGTGACCAATTATATACTATGGATTTGGGGGAGGTAAAGGCAAAAGGGAGACCTCCAAAAGACTTTCATATGCTAAAGAGGACTCCTACCATACTGGAGGCATTGCTATTGTCAAGTTAAAGTTGTTTTCCCTCTAGTAAGATATTAACATTATGACAAGACAGTTGGGAGTTTATTGGAGGAATGTTTTACTCTGCCTATCTCAAATATTTGTCAATGGGCTGCAGGTTATAAATTTAATTTTATTTGTATTTTCATCTTGCCTTTATTCTCCACATCACCATGGAGGGGAGGGTAGTGTTAGGGCTCCAGGAAATTGAGTCTATGGGTTTCTGGAGGTTAGGCTATTGATAAGATGGCCTTTTTCTTATAATTTACTAAGACATTTATAAACTTATGGAGACTCATGTCCTGAATGACTGTGCTCTGTATCAATTATCCATTGGTTTTCCCCTTTCCTTTGTTCTTGGGCAACTGTGAGTGCCTGAGGAAGGTCACATATATCCCACCTGGGGTGGGTGTAGGGGGTTGCTGGCTTGTGCTTTGCCCTCACTTGCCTTATGCTTCCTGATCAGTTTGGAAAAATCAGAAGTTTCAACCAGGGAGTCAGACTATGGGAGTCCAAGAATGCCAGACTAAGAAACCCAGATGTTTTATTTTCTGCTTTCAAAAAAAAGAGAGACAGAGAGAGAGAGGGCACTTTTAGCAAATTTCAACTTTGGAATCAGTACATTGCACTAGATGGAAGGAGAAAGGGAGAGAGGGAAAGAGAAAAAGGGGTGAGTTGGGAGACAGAAACACTGTCTTTAGACTCTCCCCTCAATTTCATGGATAAACACAATAAACACACAATAAACACCCCAGTAAACACACAAGAACTTCTTGCCTATTTCTCATTTTCTGAGACTATTAATTACAACCCCTTGATTTTCTCATTCCTCGGATGTCCTAAAGATCCTTTCAGAAATAATACTCTTCCAGTCATGAGTAAGGCCCAGGATCTCAGGGATCATTTGCTCCAACTTCTCATGCATTAGTTCATTCTTTCATCCATGCATGCATTCATAGTATCTTTTAAGCACCTACTGTGTGTTAGGTTCTGGGGATAAAACAAGGAGTAATATATAGTCCCTGCCTTCACAACAACAACAACAACAACAACAACAACAACAAAAGTACCTGAGGCCCAGAGAGGGACACTGACTTTCCCAAAATCACACAACTAAAAATTCTGTGGCCGCACTGGTTCTCAAACACAACGGTTCCCCAGGGATGCCCTCTTTCCTTCTCCCCAAAACTGATAGTTGCGGGTTACAGGAAAGCAGGTATCTGCAGGACTTCGCAGGCTAAACCGTTCCCACTGTTCGGGCGGCCCAGCTACAAAAGGGCGGGGACCAGCCCTGGGGTGTCCTCAGAGAAGCCAGGAGGTAAGAGAGGAAATGTTGGTTCCCAGGCTGCACAAAGGAGGACGCAAATGCCCGCGACCTTTTGGTGAGGAAAGATTGCACCTCTACAGCCGCCGTAGCCAAGCCGGAAATGTAGTCCTGCCACGTTTCCTGTCTAGCGGGCCTGAAGGAAGAGCTGCGAGATGGCTGACGCCACGAATCTTAATCGCCCACTGTGCTGTGAACAGTTCGGTTCCGGGGCGGCGCGGGGCTGTTTCGCCGCCGCCGACGGGAGTCTGCAGTGGGAAGCTTGGGGGTGGCGCTGGTGGGATTTCTCCGGGGCCTTTACAGTGAAACCCCAAAGACTGGCTGGCGGCGCAGGGGGTGCTCTCGGCACTGCTTCACCACCTCTCTCCAGCCTCATAGCCGTGTTCCTGCCTCAGGGCTTCCCCGATAGCGTCAGCCCGGACTATCTGCCCTACCAGTTATGGGATTCCGTGCAGGTCAGCCCGGCCGACTGGGGTCGGGGGGAGCCTATATCCACGGGTGAGGGAGGCAATGCGGGCCACCTCTGTCTCCCCATTTAGAGATTGGAGACTGAGGCCGAGAGCGGGACTGTGACAAGTTCCAGTTCACACATCTGGAAGAGCTGATGATAAATAGAATTTAGGCCATCGTGCTCCTGCGCACACTCCTCACCCCACCTTTTTTTCTTCTCCAGGCCTTTGCTTCCAGCCTCTCAGGCTCCCTCGCCACCCACGCAGTCTTGCTGGGCATAGGGGTGGGGAACGCAAAAGCTTCTGTTTCAGCTGCCACTGCCACCTGGTTGGTGAAAGGTGAGCTGGGCCCCTGGGGCCTCGCCTGTCACTGCTGTCAGCCTTGCCACCTCTCTGGCCTCTTTTTGCCCTGACTGGGAAGCCCAGCCCCTCCCTTCCCCATCCCAGTGGTCTTGCCTCTAGTACTGGGCTGTGATGTGTATATTTCCGGACTCGTGCCTGATTGGATCTGGGAGCCAACTCTCCCCAGTTCCTAGAACAGTGCCTTGTGCCCTGTTAAAAAACAAAATTCAGCTGGGTTAATTATAAATATTTTTATTGCTTTATTCAACGATAATTAGTCGCCCACCACCAGAATGCTCTCATCCTGAGCACCAGCTTTGCAGCCACACTCAGTTCCCTATACATATTGTTCAGAGTCCCTAAATCACCTGGAGCTTGAATCGCTAAATTAATCGTTCCCCTCCTTTACCCCTAGTCTTTGTGTAGAGCTGCATAAGACTATGGTTATTGAATAAAACCAACAGCTTCCAGAAGTGTGGGAAATTTGTTCTAGAAAAAAAGCAATTTTGTAATAGTCCTCAGTAGGAAAGAGGAGGTTCTGGGAAGAATGAAAGGCATTTTGGAAACTCTTGGAATACTAGATGATGGTATAATTATTATAACCGTCTGTTGGATGTGTACAGCATTTTTAAAAACCACTAATGAAAAGTAAAGCATATGGTTTGGTACCATGCCACCTAGAGAGTGAAGTAGAGAAGAAAAGGATTTGTGGCTGTCTCCACTGTCTCTTGTCTTTTATTACTGTTCCCAATGGGAACTTAAATCAGACCCAAGGGAAGGCCCTTTTTCAGCATGAGCCTGGCCACATCTCTGGTGAGCCTCCATGGATCTTCTAGAGGATCAGGAAGCCCATGCTTGCATCCTTACCATTAAGACTGAGCAAAGTGGCCAAATGTGAGTCACCTCTTGAAAGAAGCCCTTTCTCTGACAGTGGAGAAGTGGTAATCTGTGGCTTGTTGTAGCTACCTCTTCTTTTAATAATAATAGTTGACACAGTGTTTATTATTTGCCAGTCATTAAGTGTACTGACTTTGCAGTAGCTCTGAGATAGGTATTGTCATTATCCCCATTTTACAGATAAACTAAGGCACGAAAAAAGTAACTTGGCTAGGGTCACAGCCAGTAACTTATAGGAGATGGATTTGAACCAGAGTGTGTGCTTAATTTGGACTTTTTCTGTTGCTCTGCTATAGGCTGGGTGTTTGGAATTCAGTAGTTGATGTTTTCATGTCACTTCTAAGTACCCTACTCTTTTTGCCAACATGTTGCCTATGTATGTCTTAAAGTTACTAAAAAAAAAAAAAAAAAAAAAATGAGATCACTTTAAGATATGCAGAAATATCCACTTCTTAAAGCCTGCTGTTGGTATCAAAACAAGCTTTCATTAAACTGAAGCACAGAGAGGTTTAGCCACTTGGCCTAAGTTAATGTAGGGCCAGGATTTGGACCCACACCAATGGACTCCTGTGTCCCACTCTTAACTACCACTGACTTTTGCCAGTGGGATTGAGAGTGGAGCCTTGTACAATTTGTAGACAGCTGATCCCTTACTGTTGCTCAAAAATTTCTAGATCATACAGCTCAACTAATTGTAACTGAGGCAAGTAGGAATTAAGTTTCCTAGTCTAGTGGACAGTGTTGACTTTGAGATAATAGGAAGGTATGTGTCATTATTACATCCTAGTGCCAACTTCCAGATTCTGACAAGGGCCCTGCAGACTGTTGATGGAAGGTAGAATACGCCCCCTTTCTACCTAGTGGCCCTTGTATGCAGGACATACACCTTATTGGGATGTGAGTGTGCAGTCAGAAGGAAGAAAAAGAGAATCTGGCCCAGTGAGCTCCCTCAACAAGTAAAAATAATCTGAGCATGTTCAGAGTCACTAAGTTGATCCAATACAAGAATCTTAAGTAGAACAATAAAAATTTTGTGGAGCATAAAATATACTTGAAAGGAAGAGGGTAAGATAAGTGATAGAGGGAGGAAGCCTGTAAAGCCACCTGGTGGGTATTATTTCCAGGGACACAAAGGGGACAGAAATGTAGGAGCAGAGCAGACCTGATGAGAAATGTGTTGTACACATGCCTCCTCTGAGGTAGCCACTGCTTAGCCCCAGCCAGTTGCAGTAGTAATGAAAGGCAGGCTCAGTATTGCCATGTCTTCAGGTTCTTCCAAAAAAGCAGGAAATGCAGATTTTCTTGTAAAATGTCCCGTTTTTATTGACTGTCTTCCTGGAGCTTCAGTTGCTTCATCTGTGAAAGGGAGTGCTCTCTTGGAAGTTCATAGGATTGTTTTGAAGGTTGAAAGAAGTAGGGATTTCAGGTGTCCACCAGAGTGTTTAGTGGTGTTCCTCAAGCCCAGGGTTGGATAAAGCTGTCTACGTAGAAGGCCTCACTGCCGAAGGATAGATGTTGTGGCAAGAGGTGAGTATGTCTTTTCCAGTGGAGAATGGGGAAGGCTATCTTATGGTCCCCACCTTTATATATTGTAGGAGACTTCCAACCCTCCTCACAGCTTAGTTTCTCTTCTCCTTGCATTTGCCACTTAAGGGTCCATGCCTTCAATTCCAAACAAGGTAAGAGTCCTCTGTCCACTGTATGAGGCCTTCCCAATTGTTTGGTTCTCAAACAGTCCTTTGTGATCCCCCTCCTGAACTTACTGAGTGCTACTCTCAGTATAAAGGGTGTGAATCAGGGGTTGGCAAACGCTGTAAAGGATGCAATGATAAATATTTTACACATTGTAAGCTCTATAGTTTCAGTCACAGCAAATAATTCTGCTACATGTCACAAAAACAGCCATAGACGGTCTGTAAATGAGTGGTCACACCTATGTTCCAATAAAACTTTATTTATAAAACAGGGAGTAGAAGACTACAGACCACAGTTAACTGATCCTTGGTCTAAATCATTGTTTTTCATACTGATTGTTTTCCTTTTACACTGGATTTTGAGTCCAGAACCATGACCTTCTGAGTCACTGGTATTCCCCTTACCTCACATAGTGTCTGGCAGAAAGTAAGTAGCCAGTAAGCATTTATTGTTCAAATGAAGGTCTGGCTGATTCTAGAGACTTCTCTGACTCTCTTTAGCCTGAGGAAGCCTCTCCCTCTACCCCATGCCCCCAGCTCTTTGTCATCAACCTGCAGTTCAAGTCCCGTTTTAAAAATTTATACTCTAATGAGTATCAATTAAAATTTAAATTAAAACTCACCTGTGAACCTATTGCCCAGCCTAAGAACTAGAATATCAACAAAAACCTCTCAACTTTCCACACAAGATTTCTTGCTTTTCCTTTTTTTTTTTAATAGGTGTTCCATATAGATATATATACCAAAATACTGTATTGCTTAGTTTTAAAGCCTTATGAGAAGTGTATTTTGTTCTATGTAGTCTTCATGGCTTACTTTTTCATTCAAGATTATATTACTAGGATTCCTCCATTTTGATATGAGTGGTAGATTTTCCCTGCTGTCTACTGTGCCACTGAGGGAATGTACTAGAATCTATCTGTGTATTCTGCTGTCAGTGAGCATTTGTGTTATTCCCAGTTTTTTGCCGTTTATGCAAAGAAAGTTTCTGGTCCGTGTCTTGGCATGCATGGGTGCATAGTTCTCTTGGGTACATACTGAGGAACTACTAAGTCTAGACACTTCTGACCCCATCATACAGCTCTGTCTATCCAATATTTATTGTACCAAACTGAGCTCCTAGAGCAGTGACCCAAGGTGAATCATCTGTTTCAGTGCCAGGGTCTGCCAGGCTCAACAGCCCCCAAGGCTCTCCCTTGTTCCTTACCAGTGCTTCTCTCCCCCAGATTCAACTGGCATGTTGGGCCGCATCATCTTTGCCTGGTGGAAAGGGTGAGTTTGTCTCCTGGTCTGGCCACTCTCCCCAGGCAGGGGTCATGTCTGTCTCATCCCTGGCTGTGTTTTCAGCTCCGCCTTTCTCCTACCAGTTTCAAGGGGAGGGGAGACTTAGGAATTACTTTATCAGAGCAAAGGAGTCCTTCATGAGTATCCAGTCCCGGGGAATCACCCTACCAGTGAAGCCACAGAGCCATTGCTATGATCAGATCTGCCTTCAAGAGCACTGATATGCCACTCTGCTGCCCATTATGGAAAAATACAGCCACAAGGCTCTAAATGTCCTCTGCTTGTTGAAAGAGAAGCCTGAACAGGATAGTGCTTAATTCAAAAGGAATGATTTTACTCCAGAAGCCACTTTGGTGGCTCAGATACCTGATTGGACTTTGTTGAGCCTGGTAGGGAGTGGACTTGGGCAAGTAATCAAGATCCTTGTCCCACATCGAGTCAGACTTCCCATTTATCTAGAAGAGTTTAAGGATCTTATGCTGCCTGCTTCCTCCTCAAGCCAGTATTGGGCAACCTTAGGAGTGATTTATTATCTGCCAATAATCATAGGCAGACAATACCTACAATTTGTTCAGTGAGATAGCTTATGCAAAGTGCATACCATATTGTGGCACATAGTAAGCGCTCAGAAAACACTAGCTGCTGTTAACAGCTCCATGCCTCACAAGCTCTGTATATATCATCTCTAATCCTTAGAACAGCTTTGTAGAGAGGATTGAATATGTACATTTTACAGATGCAAAGCAGACCTAAAAAGGGAAGTCACTTACCCAAGTCGCACAGCTTATAACTAATAGCATCAAGCTGCTTTATTGGGCAGAGCCATAGACCAGGCCCACAGTTTTAGTCCTGCCTTTGCCATTTATTCCCTCAGGAGTTCCTCTTGTGTGTCCCATACCCCACCTAGGAGTGTTCCCTTTCCTTCCAGATTTCAAAGTAAGAACAGGGCTAAATTCTGAGCTGGTCTGAGGGCTGCAACATCCCCTGCCACTGGACTCTTGGAGAAGAGTGTTTGTGCACGGGCCAGGGAGTCCCTCTGCCTGGCAGAAGAGGTATCCATCTTCTCATGTGATAGAAATGTCCTAGGCCTGGATGTCAGAGCCTGCCTCTTTCTCTTGGCCTTTTTCTTTTTTTTTTTTTTTCTCTTGGATCCCGCTTTCCATGTGATCTGAGGGAAGTCATGTCCCCCTCTCTGAGCCGGAGTTACACTAAATGTAGTTGTTTACCAGTCCAAACTATGTGGACTTCTTGCTGGGTACCCTTGACCATGTGGGAAGAAGATGGGGCGGGGTGGAGGGGGGGCGGGGAGATGGAAGAGGGACCCAGGGATGACCTCTTAGAGGAGGGGAAGAGGGTGAGGAGCAACCACAAGACAAATCAGTTTTTTTCCTAGATGTATCATGTGTTAGTAAAGGGGCAACACTAAGTGACCACTGAAGGTTCTCCCAGCTAATGGTATTTCAGGCAGCAGTGATAAGGTGTTGGGATAGATGTCTGCCTGGGGTATGGATTTTGCTGAGCCTTCAGACCTTACCTCAGACTAAGGATGGCCTGCATTGCCCACAGGATGTGTTTTCTCCTTATATCCAAATTGCAAACCAACCTCTCCTCCCCAACAGGAGTAAACTGGACTGCAATGCCAAGCAATGGAGGTAAGGAGGGGCTGAGACCGAAGGGAGGGAAGTCTTCTATTGTGAAGGTCTCTTACCTCTGATCTCTAACCTCTGATCCCTTCCCCCCCAGGCTTTTTGCTGATATCCTCAACGATGTAGCTATGTTCCTCGAGATTATGGCTCCCATTTATCCAATCTTTTTCACCATTACCATCTGTACCAGCAACCTGGCCAAGGTACCCACCTCTGGGGCACCCCTATACCTGCCTTGGTGGTGATGTGTGGGCTTACTGTGGGCCCACAGGTGAGCCCAGCCTGGGCCCTGTGTTCAAAACACTTGTTGAAAAGTGGAAAAGTTCAGAGTTTTCTACTCGGACTCAACCGTATTTTCTGATACTCCAGCCAGGTAGCTTCTAGTGCCTCACATATTCTAAGACAGTGTCTGAAGTCACAGGATTGGTGAGGGAGCTCTGAGCTGAAATATAGAAAGTGTGGTCCAGTGTCAACATCTTGGGATCAGCTCCCAGGCTCTTTCATTCTTTCAGTAAAATATTTATTGAGTATGTACTGCATGTTTGGCATGGAATATAGGACCTCCCCTTTCTTTTTCTTTTTTTTTTTTTTTTTTTTTTAATTTTTATTTATTTTTGAGAGAGACAGCCCAAACAGGGGAGGGGAAGCAGACTCCAGGCTCCGCGCTGTCAGCACAGAGCCCAACCTGGGGCTTGAACTCACAAACTGCAAGATCATGACCTGAGCCAAAGTCAGACGCTTAACTGACTGAGCCACCCTGGCGCCCCAGGGCCCTCCCATATCTTCTTTGAAGAAAGCTGCACATAATTAAACAACTATTTATAGAATTATAGCTACAGGTATTCCAGATGAGAAGTGTAGGGGGCTGCAAGAGGGTTGAGCAGAAGTTCTGGCCTAGTCAAGAGATGCAGGAAGACCTTGGCCTGGGCCTGGGTCCTGAAGAATGGGTTTAAGGTAAACGGTGGATGTTTTTGAGCAGAAGGAATAGTGTGGGTCATGGTTCAGTGGCAAGACAAAACACAAAGTGAATGGTAAGGCTGGAGGGTGACATGGGGTGAATGTGAGCTCTTCCTCTGCCAAGCTGCTCACCCTTACAATTCCTTCAGGTTGGCTGCATCCAAATGAGAAAACTGGAGCATAGCAAAGTTCAGTAAGAGCTTAGCCTGTCTTCACCAAAGGTTAAGTACCTGGCACAGAGCAGTGACTCAAGAAGACATGTTAAGATCCATCTCAAAAGCGCACCTATCTGTTCACAATCACTTTAGAGCAGTGCTTCTCCATGGTGACATTTCAGATACAACAGTTCTTTGTGTGGAGTACATTTAGCCCAGGTACCAGTAACTGGCCCAGGCATGCTGCCCTGAGCACCCCTTCCAACCCCAGAACAGGAAACACCAGAGAAAACCATTGTTTGCAGCTGTGAACCAACAATTGCGAGCTCTGCCATCTGTTTCAAGTTAGGTACTATATTCTGCCCTTAGGGCCTCAGTCTCTTCATCTGTCAAATAAAGGAGTAGAATAGGGCCATGAACTTTCTCTGACCACCCCCACCCTTTCTAGAGTTCTGGTCTCCGTGACTAATACCTCTGTCCCCCAGGTACACCATCCAGAAGGCTGGTTGTCATCCATGCCTGTCTTCCTGGCCCGCTATCCCCCTCAGCTAAACCTCTATTCAGTTCTGTTATTTTTCCTTCCTAAATCTCTCTAACCCATCCACTCCACCTGTGTGTCACCTGGTGGTTCCTTATTGCTGGAAAAGCGTGGTTGCTTCCTAGGTAGTCTCCCTGCTTCCATTCTGCCCTCTTCAGTTACTTCTCAGAGCAGCCCATAATCCTTTTAAGAATGGAAATCCAGTAAGTTCACTTCCCTGACTCGTGGGTCCTAGGATAAAGACTTTAACAAGGTTTGCAAGATTCCACGTGATCAGGTCACTCCAGCCTCAATTTGTACCACATTCCTCTTTGAACATTTCTTCTGCCTGCATGACAACTTGTTTATTTATTGTCTATTGATTTGTAGATTTCATGAGAACAAGGGTTATATCTAAGTTATGTCACAGCACTAAATCTGTGTCTGGCATCTAAAAGAGATTTGATAAATAATAAGATGGATGACCGTGATCAGTGACCCTCATTGATGAGTTCTACCATCTTAGATCTCAGGGATTGAGGTCCAGGTACACTGGGAGGTCAGGACCATCATTGTGGGTTTTGAACTGGCCTGGAAGACTTGACTAGTCCTCCTCTGGGACAGGAGGAGAGGAATTTGTTATAGGCAGAATGTAAGCACAAAGTTGGAAACCAGACTGGGCCTGGGAGCTTAGCAGAGGGGTGGGTGCAGCCAAAGTAGGAGTTGCAGGCTGGGGAAGTTCTGAGCTAAGAACAGTCTGTGGGCCTCCACCTTGGGGAAAGAAATGGAGTTCCTTGGGACTGGGTCATAGGGAGATACGGCAGGCAGAGCTTTAGTTTTCTCCAGGAATAAGAGGGGAGGGGGACCTAGTGGAAGTATGGGGATGAAAACAAGACACTAAGGACAGCATTCAGAATTTTGCTGTTTGGTCACCTGGTGCCTGGTTTTCTCAAACTGGTTTGGGTCATTTACTCAGCTCAGCCATAGAGGTGCGTATGTTGCCGTAACACATGGCCATTCTGACCTTCACTCTCCCTTTCCCCACCTAGTGCATTGTGAGTGTGGCTGGTGGGGCCACTCGGGCTGCCCTGACCATGCACCAGGCCCGGAGAAACAACATGGCTGATGTGTCAGCCAAGGATAGCAGTCAGGTGAGTAGCTGGAATTGGGGTTGGGAGTTGGAGCAGGGAGGCAGGTTAGACCATTATTTGGGAATATGGAGAGATGTACCTAAGTGCTCCTGAGGGTAGATAGGGGAGACACAGGAAGAAGTCCCTGCTCTTGACTCAAATTGATGGCATGAGTTCTAGTGGCAAAAAGCCCAAGCTGATCATCTCAGCCCCTCCTTTCTCCCTGTGTGGCCAAGAGTGGGCCCTTGCCCCGACCTTCACCCTCTCTAAGCCATAGCCCCAAACTGAGAGGAGGATGTCTGGTCATGTGTCCCATATGTTAAAGCACTTGGCAAGTCAAAAAGTGCTCAGCATATGAGATGGCTGGGGTCACTGGCCAGGGGTCTCCACTTGACAGTATTGTAGGCCTTTCTGGTCCAGCCCCTCATCAGACCAGAGCACCCTCAAGTAGAGGTGGGGACACCCCTAAGGCTGAATTCAACAGGTATTGGATCCCCCCAAACCCCTGTGCTAAGTGCTTATGTGCATTGCACTGTTTAATTCTCACAAACCCCATGAGGCAGATACTATTATTATCTCTGTTTTACAGAAGAGGATGAGGCCCAGGTTAGTAGTGTGACACAGTTTTCTTTGACAGTGAAGCAATTTAGAAATCTCTGTTCTGTCCAGTACTACTTTCTGTTCTTCTCTTAAATTGTTTTGTTCAGTTTCTAAATAGAAAAATTTTAAATTTAAAACTAACTCCTTTCAATAATATTAACACAACTAAAAATATTAACACGAGCTAATATTTATTAAGCACTAACCATGTGCCAAGTATGTCATTTATATGAACTCATTAAATCCTTACAGTGGCCTCATACAGGAGGTACTCATTGGCTTCTAAAGAGGAAATAAGTCAGAGGTTCAGTGACCCTGGGTACCTTTGGGCACATCCCTTCTCTCAGGAAATGGTTGAACCAATTCTTCCCTGCTGTCTCTTCCATAGGTTGTTAGGAAGAGAGAAATAAGTATAACCTGTGTCCTGCACTTCAGGATCTCCCAGCTTCATGTCTGCTGTCTCTCACCTCTCTTTCTAACCCCCAGCTCTCCCCATGTCCCCAAACTGTATTTTCCAAGTCCCAGGGCTTCCTCAGTCTGCAGAGGCAGGAACACATCTCAGGGGCAACTCAGGACATGTGCTCAGCCCTGTAGCAGGCCCCTGCTTTCTGCTGATGTTGCTTTATTGCCACTTGATGTGGCCACTGGAAATGACTGTTCCCACCTGATGGAGAAGAGGTCTTCCTGCTCCTGTGCAACCAAGGTCTCATCTCTTATTTACCATGACAACCACTGCCTTATTTCCACAGCCTGCCCCCTTGCCAGGAGACCTGGGTAAGAAGAGCTCTCCCAGCTTCAAGACCAGCTCTCCCTTGGACCCCACTAGTCAGGGCCACCAAACCAGACTCTTCCTCCCTCATGATGACTTAAGGGCAGATGTTTGTCACCCTTGGGTGAGCTCAGACTATCTCAAGCCAGCAGAGGGTTCTAATAACATTGATTCTCAAGAGAAGAGGTTTGGATCTTGAGCCTTCCTGGATGGTTCCTTGACCCTTTTGCAGATGTGCCTCCCAGTTTTTGCATACCAAGGGTCTGAGGGGGATCAATCTTTTTAAGCCACCAAATAAAAGTACTTCCCTATTCTGTGGACATTCAGTTGCCTGAGTGTAGGACTACTCTGGTGACTCTTGCAAAACAAAGAAGACATGTTCCAAGGATATTGTATGTACCTGGACAGAGAAGCATCTCGTATCTTAAATGACAACCCACTCAACAAAAACATTAAAAACTTACTAAGGCACCCTCATCAGTGTAGGGAGCCCTGGGATGTTCTGGAGCAGGGAGGAATGTGATGAAAGGCACTCAAGGATATGCAGCCTGGCCTGGAAGGAAGACCTCTAATTTCCAACCCCTCTGCCTTTTATAGGAGACACTGGTAAACCTGGCAGGGCTCCTGGTCAGCCTCTTGATGCTTCCCCTCGTGTCAGATTGCCCTGGGTAAGCCGGGATCAAGGGCAGGGAAGAGGTGCCCAGCTGGGTCTCTGTCCCTGTTGACCACCTCACTCTCTCACCCCAGCTTCAGCCTTGGTTGTTTCTTCTTCCTCACTGCCCTTCACATCTACGCCAATTACCGGGCAGTCCGAGCCCTTGTCATAGAGACCTTGAATGAAGGCCGACTCCGGCTGGTCCTGAAGCACTTCCTTCAGAGGGGAGAGGTACTTGGCCCCACTTCAGCTAATCAGATGGAGCCACTGTGGACAGGTGATCCACCCCCTTAGTCTCAAGTACTGTCTCCCAGTCTCTCCCCCTGTCTGGGCATCCTGACTCCTGACATCCAGCTTCCCACAGGTTTTTGGCCGTCTCAGTCTCTATCCCTGGGGGTCCCCCTACACCGCTTGACCTCCAGGTAAGTGGCTCAGTGTCTCCCACCCATCAGTACTGCCCTCCCATCCTCCCCGCACATGCTCTTTATTACAGTTACACTCTGGCCTCCCCTGATAGGGCCTCACCTCTCTATTCTAGTTTCTTTATTTCTACTGAGCAGACTTGGGGTCAGCATGGATGCTTGAGGGGAGCAGGGTTGTAACAGCAAATACAAGGGATATATTTGTTAGATGCAGGAAGAAAAAGATAGATATGGGGTACGTGGGTAACGGCTGAGAGATGGGAAGTAGGTGAAGGACAGATGAGGTAAGGACAGTTCAGTTGACTGGATGGTTACTCCTGCTTTTCTTTCTCCTCCTCCCACCCTTCACTCTCTTCTTTCCCTCAGTGTTTTTGACCTGCAACAGCTGGTTGAGGGACACCAAGAGCCCTACCTCCTTCACTGGGACCTGTCACAAAGTAAGTGTGCCGTGCTCTTCCAGAATTAGATTCACCCTTCTGAGGTCAACTTCTCATTCCACCAGCTCCAGAGCCTCAAGCCCTGAACAGTTTAGAGGCTGCCTGGTATCCTGGAGGGAGCTCTAGACTAAAACTTGGTGAATTCAAACTATAGCTGCAAGCCTCAATGAAATGCACTTTGTCCCTGTGTACTTGCTTTACTTGCCTGTGTGTTTTTATGAGAAAGGCAATTAAGTAAAGCACTTTGTAGATTGCAACATACTCAAATAAGATTATGACCTTTGGTTACCCCTGGAGAACTATTCTCTCCCATCCGGAGTCACCTGTTGAGGAAACAAGTATTGGAGTTTACTGGTCTGCTGGTTGTGTGCTAAAAGATGCTTCTTCTTGTTGGACATGCAAGATAAACCCACCTCGTGAGCTGCTATAAAGTTGTATTTGGAAATTGGGCATTTCAGTTTGGCCAGACATTGGGAACAACAGGAGAGAAGTTGGAAGAGAAAAGGGTGAAAGATAGCCTCCATCCATGCAGGCCAAGGCCTCAGGGCAGACAAGGATAAAACAAGGTGGTTAGTTTGAGAATGTTTTGGGAGGTGGCCCTTCCCTAGCACCAGTCTGTCTTGGGTTTCTCCAGACCAGGTGCAAGTTGTTTTGAGCCAGATGGCAGGCCCTGAAACCATCCTAAGGGCCGCTACACACGGGCTGGTGCTTGAAGCCCTGCAGGGAGATGGGCCCCTCCCAAGAGGGCTGGAGGAACTGAGGAACCAAGTACGGGCAGGTAAGCACCTCACAGTGTAGACTGTTGATGGCTCAAAGAGGCATAGAGAGAGGAAGGACTCTTCCACTTGGGGACCTGAGAACTTCTGGGTCTGCACCCCCCTCCAGGTCCTGAGAAAGACAACTGGGTCATCGTCAGGGACACACACCAAGTGTTGGACAAGCTATTCCCAAAGTTCTTGAAAGGTAACACTTGTAAGCCCCATGGCTCCTTGGCTTCTGAGGCCTCCTCCCCAGAGGCTCTGCCTAACGCTATCCCCACCCTCTAGCTTTGAGGTGGAGGACCTGGATTCTCTCTGCGATCTTAAGTCTGGACCTCATTTCCCCATCAATAGGGTAGGGAGGTAGAATGGTCCCAGAGGCTGTGTCATGTTAGCAATTTGTATAATCCCAATTGGCATTGAAGAACTGGGGGGAGGCTCACAAATGATGATCTTTCATTTAGCACCTACTCCATTCCAGCATTTTTCCATATACTAACTCAGTGACTTCATGCTGCAGCCAGATGAGGTTTTAGCCCCGTTTTGTGTCAGAAACTACCCCGCAGAGGCTGGTAGAGCCTGGGCAGTGCACAGAGCATGTACCTGGCTTGTGCCACTCCTTACCACTCTCCCCTGGGTCAGCCTGGAGTCTTCTCTCCAGCAGTCCCAGCAGCACCCTTATGACCTCTCCCTAGGACTGCAGGATGCAGGCTGGAAGACTGAGAAGCACCAGCTAGAGGTGGATGAGTGGAGAGCCACATGGCTTCTGTCTCCAGAAAAGAAGGTCTTGTGAGGTGGAGGCCCACCCAGGTCTCAGGACAGGAGCCTGAAGCAAGCACACTTTGGCCACAGCACAATGTGGGAACAGCAGCTTTATTTTTGCTTAGGAGAACTGCTGTGGCAGTTTGGCCAAGGCCTCATGGGCTATGACTGCCAGTCAGGTAGACTGGGCCCCTGGCAGTGGAGAGAAAGGGAACCAGGGCCTTCCCCCTCCCTCTCCCTGCTCTACTCCCTTCTCACCACTGCAGGCTCCCCACTCCCATTCATTGTGAAGCTGAGCCCTGCCCTGGCAGTGGCTCATGGTGTCCAACACGGTTGGCCTCAGGCATAAAAGCCCCAGAGGAATGTGGCCACGGCCATCATTAGCAGGGCATTGAAGTTGACCACACGGGCCCAACTCGAGTCCTCACTGATGTCCTCCAGCCGCCTGGCTGCTGCAGCCACTTCCTCCTGGGTAGGGGCTGGGGGACTACCTGCCCCACTCCTGCTCATTCCACAGAACCAGAGCAGGCACCGGCGGAACAGGCCCGGTGTTGGGGACTGGGGCTCTAGGGAAAATTGACACCCTACAGTTAATTTGAGGAAACCTGGCTCCCCTAGTCCTTAGCCCCGCCTCCTGAAGCAGTGCCTTACCCTCCATCTCCACTGCATGTTCAGGACACCCATTCTGTACAGGGGGTGAAGTTGAACCTTCTAGCTCATCAGCATCCAGGTCCTCCCGCTGCTCCTTGCTGTGCCGTAGACTGAAAACCAGGCGGTGGAGCTGGGGAAGGGAGTGGGGACCAAGTGAAAGTGCTGTTCCCCCACCCCAGACCCTGAAGTCTCTTGTCCACCTGGTACCCCCTTAGCACCCTCTGTCCAGCCTATATACTTAATCCAGACTCCGTTCACTCAAACCCAACTTTCCATGGCTGCCCTTTGCCCTCATACTAAACCTAGGCCTTTCAACTGTGTGTTTAAAGTTCTTGGCCCTGCTCACCCCCTGCTTCATCAACCCAGGTCCCTCTCTACATTCAAATTGTAGTACTTTAGACCCTGGTCTTCTAGTCCTGCTAACAGTGTACCTTCCTGTGGATATTTGTCCACATAGTTTCCTCCTGTTGCCTTTCCCCCCTTCTCTACCAGCCTATCCTTCTGCCCAGCTCTTTTGTCCTGGCCCCCAATCAACCCTACCCTGGGACATCTGCCCTGCAACAGCATAAGACCAAACTCTTTGTGGGCCTTCAAAATGGTACTCTGCCCCTCTCAGCCACCAGTCAGATCCTGTGTTTTGAGTTCCACAGGCCATGCCAGGGACTTTGTGGGACAGTCTTCAAGCCACCTCCCCCCAGACCACCTCAAATAAATGTCATTTAAATAAAACATTGTTCTTGCTTTACAAATGCAACTTCCAACTGGACTCCCAGCCTACCCTTAATGAACCCTCAGCATAGAAATTCAGGTCTTCCCCACTGGGCATTCCTGGAAGTGGACTGGCAGACTAGGGGTAGAGAAGGCTACACTCACACACATGGTGCATGTTTGGTACCCATCCAGAAACTGGCACTTACATGCTTGCGTGGGATAGGTGCTGTGCAAAGTGATACTACAAGGATGAGGAGGCCAGAGCAGACGAAGAGCACAATGGCAAAGTAGAGGTAGTGCACACGGCAGAAGAGTGCTGGGCACGTGGAGGGTCGTACACAGCTGCCCGAGCCAAAGGAGAACTCGGGAATAAGGCGTGCCAGACCCATAAACAGGCCCCCAATCAGTCCCCAGAAGGCACCCTGCCAGGGGAGAGAATGTCAGCCTCTTCCAGGTGTCCCCAATTCTGACCCAAGCTCACAACCTACACATAGGCTCACCTTCTCATTGACACGGGGCACAAAGAGCGCCAGCACAAAGACAGCAGACACAGGTGGCGCCAGGTAGCTGGACACTGCCTGGATGTAATCAAAGAGCTGCCCTCCCTGCGCTGCCTGCACCACGGGTAGCCAGGCCACTGACACAGCCACAATAAACACCACCCAGAGCCTGCAGTGGGTGGCCATCAGATTACACCCAGGACCCCCATCTCCCCCAATCCTCCGAGTGTTCTCTGCCCCCACCCCAAGGCTGATTTGTGGGGCAGGACCTGGGGGAAACCCAGGCCGCACCGTCCTACTAGCAGCAGCTCACGGTCCCCTGCGTGGGGCCGCAGGCGCATGTAGATATCCATGGTGAAAAGTGTGCTGCTGCTGTTAAAGATGGAGGCCAGTGAGGACATGAGCGCAGCCAGCATGACCGCCAGCATGAGTCCACGCAAACCTGCGGGCCAATTGTAACTGTGAGTCCAGGGCCACCAACGTGTCCCCAGGAGGGTGCGGGCTTGGCAAGGGGTCACTCCTCCCAGTGGCAATCTCCGCAGTGCGACTGCCCTCACCATTGGGCATGAGTTTCACGACCAGCCGCGGGTAGGCAATGTTGGAGCAGCCCACCTCGGTACCGCACACACGCTTACACACCTCGGGCACCACACACGCCACCTCATCTGCAGGCAAGAGAGCGTGACATGGCTAGAACGGGACCTTGTCTGGGAACTCGGATCCCTGAAGTGGGGATGGGAGATCCTAGTGGAAGAGAGATGGGACCCCCTCGTGGGAGGTGGGACTGGGTGACTGGATTCCCAAATCAAAGGACGGTAACAGAAATGGGAAACAGGCACTTGAATGCATGCAACAAGAAAGGGGCTGGATGGGGCACAGGACACTTGATGGGGGTGGGGTTGCAGACGTTACCTGGATAAAGAATGCGGCTGATCATGCCCGGCATGACCATGAGGAACATGGGCATCAGCTTCAAGTAGCCGCACAGTATGCAGCCCGCCTTGATGTGAGTCAGGTTCTTCCCGGCCAGACAGCGCTGCACAATGACCTGGGGCAAGGTCCGTTCAACAATCTGTGACCAGTCCTGGATTCCCTGCCCCTCAGGCTTTGCCTTAACTGGTTGCCCTAATTCAGGCCTGCCTCTGGCTCAGCAATTCACTTGCTGGCAATTCGCTTTCACTTACAGACCCAAATTCTTTGGATCCCAGTGGCACTGGTTTAACTCCATCCTGGCCAAGTTCCCGACCCCTCAGACCACGCAGCGGGGCTCCCACAGATGTGTTCTGGCTCCACCCATCTCAGCCCTGCTCACAGCGGTTCTGGTTCTGCCCAGGCCTAGCTCCCGGCTAAAGCCCTGACCCCGCACCTGGTCGCTGCACCAGTACCAGCCTGAGACGATGGTAAGACCCAGGAGCAGTGCAGGCCACGGCAAGTCCCCTGTCACAGCGTCCCGGAGCAGGTGGTAGGAGTCGGGCCGGGGTCGATAGCAGGAACTCGAGATGTTGCCCACAGCCGGATCCTCAGAAACCGTCAGCGACGTCATTGCCCCCAAGTATTTGTCGAAAAGCCCCGAATACCCGCCCACCTCGTGGAAGGCTGTGAGGGCAAGGCTGTCAGGGGACCTGGGGCCCACGCCAAGGCCCTCCCTAGGACCCACATGCTGGAGACATGCGCTGCCTCTGCTCCCAGGTGGAGAACTCTGCAACTTGCAACCTCCGTGCCCCTCCCCCACTGGTTGAGCTCCGTACCGTAACCCATGAGGACGAAGGCCCCGCCAAGAATGACGAAAGTCTGCAGAGTATCCGTGTACATCAGCGCTGCCAGCCCTCCTGTAAAGGGTCTGTGTTAGTGGAGACAGCCCAAATAGGCTGCCCCGCGTACATATGGTGTCTTTGTGCAAATTTGAAAACTGTGCCCCTTCCTGGAGAGCAAATTTCAAAGAAAGGGCCCATTCTTCAAGCTCATGTACCCGGGCATCAGGAGGCAGGGCTTAGTGAGCCGAATGTGCTTTAGTGACGCTCCCAGCACATCTCCCCAGCCCATTCCTTCCCTAAGCCCCTGCCACAGCAACCTGTCACAGTGTAGATCATGGTGATGCCCAGAAGGGCAATGACGGAGGCATAGATGTTCCAGCCCAGAGCCTGTTGAATGAATACTGCCCCGGAGAACATGTCCACCTTGGGGGAAGGAGTGATTGCACAGGTCAGGACCCAGGAACCAGGGCAAGGGATCCAGGTCTATCTCCTTTCCAGACCATGACCCTACGTGGCCACGCTTCAGAGGTTCTCTCATTTTTCGAAGGTCTGGCCTCCCAGGTCCCACCTATTGTGGCCCCAGCCCCAAAGCCTACTCCTTCCAGACCCTACCTCCATCATGGTTCTTACAGCGATTTTTCCTTGGTCCCGCCCCTTCCAGGGCTTTCTAGAGACCTCCACTCCGTGAATCCCGCCCTTCCAGGGCCCCTCCATGAGTGCGCACCGAAATCTTGGTGAAGATGTACAGAAAAAGCGAGAGCACTGACAGGTAGAGGCGAATACGATGGCCTCCGAAGCGCTTGCGCAGGTACTGTGGCATGGTAATAACACCCGCAGTCAGGTACACGGGCGCGAAGAGCCAGCCGAGCAATAGCACCACGAACAGCGCCTGCGGGCACAGCATGACAGCTGAGAATGACTGAGATCCTTCCTTGAGTTAGCCCTCCCCTTAGAGTCTAAGAGACCTCTTCCTGAATGTGCTACACCAAGGAAAGGTCCAAATGGGGGCTCAGAGGATACAACTGCAGAGGATGTCCCTGGGCCCTGGACATTAAGGGACAGGGTCTTGACACCTTCTTGGGCCTTTAACTAGAGCCCTGCCAATCCTCCCAGGCCAGTTCTTCCTAAGATGGGTCCTATCCCCCCACCCCCCAGCACATGAATCCAACCATAGACTCCTCAGCCTGATCTCAGCCTCTGCCAGGAAGGGCGACTTCCCCTCTTCTCTTCACCCACGCAAACTTTCTGTCCCTCAAGACTCTGCTTAGAGGCCTCCTCCTCCAGGAAGCCCTGGTCTCCCCAACCCTCAAAGACAAGCCTCAGTCCCAGAGTTTTGTCTCCTTCCCACTTCTGCAGGGGGCTTTAATTTGGTCCAGAGATCCTCACAGGCCACAGATTCAAGAGAGTATCAGAATAAGGACTTCACTATCTTTAAGGCTCTTCACCCTACTTCAGAGAGGAGTAACTCAAGGCCACAGAGGGTAGTAGCTGGTCGAGGCTTAGACAGCAAGTCAGGAGCAAGACCTACCCCTGCCCTGAAAGTGGTCATCTCCAACGTTCCCCTGCCTCCAAGCAAGATGTGCGACCCTCACTCAAAGCCCAACCACACCCCACTACTGGGAAGTCCCACATCCAGTCTTATATCCCCCGTGCTTGGAGCAGATGTGACAGTTCCAGGGGCTCCCACTGGGGTGGAGGTTATTGGCAAAAAAGGGGGGGTCTCACATTCCACTCAAATCCAGCCACAGCCAAGCCGCTTGCAGCACCAGTCCCTGCGAGGCCCACAAAGTGGCCACTGCCGATGTTGCTGGCAAAGAGAGAGGCCCCGACCTAGATGGCCAGAGGTGGGGGTGAACTAGGTTGCTTCTCTAGGCCTCCTCCCACTCCATGGCACAGCCTCTCTCACCGGCCACCACACCATGCTTCGTCCCGCGAGGAAGTAGCCACCAACGGTGCCTCTGTTGGTTCTGCACATGGACTGAGGGACAGGAGTGGGAGGAGACTTGGGTTCAGGGCACATCTTTGGACCTCATTAGCCTTCTCAACACATTCCTCAGCCTTGTTTCAGGCTGAAGATTAACCAGTCCTGGGCTCTTTTGATGGTTCCCACCCAACCCCCTGCCCCAACCTCCTCCAAGGCACCCAGAGCAACCCAGGCCCCAACCTAGTGCCCAAACACCCACATTTAAGTGTGGCTGGATTTGACCTGACTTTTCCTGAGACCTTGAGTCATGAATAGGCTTCTGGTCAGATATGTAGACAGGGGAACAGAGACCTCATTTAGAATGCTGTCCCTGATGGAAATCCACTGACCCCTTCAAATAGCCCAATCCAAAGGTGGGAAGACAAGGAATGAGTGTTGGCTGCGCCTTCCTGAGGCTATCAAAAGACTTGCTTGCCCCTCAGCCCCAGGTGTCTCCCTCAAAGATCCAAGCATCCTGCCCCTGCTGAACATAGGGTCTGCCTGAGACTTTTCCCCCAGGCCCAGAATCCTGACCCCCAGAAGCACCCTAATTTCTCACCCACAAGCCGACACCAATGACCAGCAGGAAATAAGCAGCAATGACCAGGATGTCAGCAAGGTTGTTAATTAGGACCCTCTGGTTTCCCAGTCCTGGTGCGGAGCCTGCCTCCATGTGTTCCTCCATTCTGCCTAGGATCTGTCCCTCTAGGGACCAGCCCCTGGATTTCCCCAGGAGAGGAATTAATGGTTACCTCAGGAGCAGTGAGCCGACAACTCCCCCAGGTCTTCTCTCCCCTCCCCAGCTTCATTTAGCTGAGTCAGGTCACATCAAGGCCGAAAGCTCATCTAGTGGAGTTGGTCACTTTCAAGTTCAGGAGCACTCTTTCCTGGGCCTTAGCTCCCACCCCTGCCCCAGTGCCCCAGACTCAAAATCTCTCCTTTCATCCCCTAAAATTGCTCACCCTTCAGCCTTGATCTAGGGAGTAGGGCTGAGCCAATCTCCTGATTCTGACTAATCCAGAGGGATCACTTTCAAACCCAAATCTGACAGTGTCACTCCCCTGCTTAGAAACCCTTCCCAGTTCCCCATCATACTAGGAAGGAAGTAGGAACTCTTTAGCCTGATGTTCAAGGCCTGCCACACCCTGACTCCTGACCACCCCTCCCCTTGGTCCTCTATACCAAACCTAGAGTGAAATCATATTTCCCTCCACCTCCCTTGCCCTGCCCAGCCCATGTATTTTCACACAACCAAACTTTTGCCTAAGCTGTGCTTTCTGCTTAGAGTGCCTTCTTGCCTCCCAAATGGCTCACTCCTAACTCTCAAGTGGTAGCCTTCAGTACCCAGTCCATGTAAACTCTTCAGGAAAGACTTCTCTGACTTTTCTGATACAGTTCTGAGCACATTGTGTTGTCCTCACATGGGTCCAGGTCTGTCTTCCCAGCAGACTAGAGACTACTCACAAGCAGGAAATGATCAGATTCATCCCTAGAGTCCCATTGCTCAGCACAGGGCTGACTATAAGAAGGGAAGATGTTGATAAATATCAATATCTCTGCCTTTCTAGAAGAATTGACCAGATTTGGATGTCTGATTATGACAGTTGGGTTCATGCCTGAGATAGAGAACAGAAAACAATATTTTAGGGGGATATGAGTTATATTTAAGGAATGCTTTAGTTTAGGTCCCTTCAAAAGCAGACCCTAAGATGAGAATTTAGGGCAAGGGTTTTCCTGAGGAGGTGATCCCAGGAAGGACTATGAAGGAGTAGGGAAGTGAGACAAAGAAAAAGAAAAACCAATAAAGGGAATGATGACTAAAAGGCTACCACTGTGAACAATCCCAACGAGGACTCTTTGAGATACATGTGGAGAACACACCTCAGAACTGACCCCTCAGAGCCAGGGAGCTAGAGTATTTATCAATTCCTGTCTCTAAGTTTACAGAACCTCCCCCTCCTACTTCAGGCCTGCTGGGTGCAGGAGCACACTTGTTATCTCAGAGAGCACCCTCAGAGAGAAACTCAGGGAGCAGCTGGGGAGACTAGGTGTCTGGGAACTGTGTACATAGTGGTTCAAGTGGATATGGGCAGGGCATCCACAGTGTCTGCCTCAAGGGGTGATGAATTTGAAGTGCCTGAGAGAAATCCAGGTGCAAGTGTTGGGCATATTGGGATTATAGGCACTTAAAATCTATCTGCTGTCCTGTGGCCCACAAGACCCTTCATGATATGGTACCTATTTCCTATTTGATCTCACCTTCTACTACTCTCCCCCTTCCTCTCTCTAATCCAGCCATATGGCCTTCTTTCCTTTCTTTCAATATGCCAAACTCTTTCCTACCTCCTGGTCTTACTGTTTCCTCTCCCCTAAATGCTCTCCTTAAGCTCTTTGCCTGACTGTTTTCTTTTGTCAACCTTCCAAGTCTCAACTTACACATTACATATTCACAGGGACTATCTGGTTAAAGTAATCCCTTCCCCAACTTAGTTCTGTTTTTTCCCCCTTTTCACCTTCCCTCCTTTCCTTTCTTCTTCATTCTTTCCTTCATTAACAAACATTTATTAAGCACCTACCACATGCTAGATAGCATTCTAGAAACTGGAGAGACAATGGTAAGCAAAACAAATGTGTAATCTGACAGATAGCTCTCAGGAGCTTGTATTCAAGTTTCAGAAACAGACATAAACAAGCAACAAATAAACACCTATTTGCATTAGATAAGCGCTATGAGGGACTAGGGAGGTGCTGCGGATGGAAACAAGGGGGAAGAGTGAACTTCACTTAAACCATCAGGAAAGTCTCCATTAGTTCATTACACATGTCACTTGTGTACTTGTTTGTCATCTGTCTCCTCTACTAGACTTCAGCTCCAAGAGGTCAAGAAGCATGTTTGCTTGGTTCCCTATGGTCTCCTTGCACTTGGTATAGAACCTGCCACAGTACGTACTCAAAGAACACTTGATGAATGAATGAATTGAGACAGGAGCTGGCCAATTTGAGCATTCTCAAGAAAGAGAGGTAGTTACCATCCAGGAAATAGACAGCATTCCCCAGGGAGAATATATGGAAGGAGAAGAGCAGGAGGCCTGGGAAGACCTAGGAAAGGATATGGGGTGGTGAGCTCGAAGCAAGGACAGAGAACATCTTACCTTTGTCTCTTACCCACACATGCTCTCCTTGGCTACCAGGTCTTCCTTAAGTAGGAAGGACCTCTGAGAATCAATCCATCATTTTCAGCCTCAAAGGCTATAGTTTAGATCCAGATTTATAGTTTAGATCCAGGAATCCAGGCCCCCTCACTAGGGAATTGCAGAGTTCAAAGTGAAGGTTCAGGGGCTCAGAAAGGGATTTGGGGAATCAGAGCCTAAACTCCACACCTAAAAATCCCTGGCCCCACCCCTTTCTGCTGTGGCTTAGCTCCTTGACCCCTGATCTGAGTTAAAAGCCTTCTTCTGGCTCCTACAGCCCCTAGTGCTTCCTTCAGTCACTGTCTTGACCATCCCACATGTCATTCTCTGCCTAGGGGAGATGTAATGAGTCAACATAAATAAGAGGGAAGCTGTGCCTTAGTGCCCAGATCCAAAAGGTGGGCATAAACTGGTACTTCTGGATGGAACCCCTCTCTGAGGGTCTTAAAAATCTGGAAATTAGACAAGGAAGGTGGTGAGGGTGGAGACAGATTAATTGCCTATTTCAAGAATACATGGAGCTAAAGAAGTGGGGAATGAGGGTGGGAAGTTTCCACGGGGCCCAGCTTGAGCTCCTGTCCTGGCTTGCCAATATCTGTACAATCCTGCGCAGGCTCATTTGATATGTGAAGGACAGCATGCAACGGCTGAGGCTGTAGGTCCACTGCGGCCACAGGGTGATGACCTAGAACCTGCTGCAGCCAGAGACACCAGAGGCAGGGCTTCACCATGCAAGGCTTCCCCACTTCGCACCCCCACCCCAGGGCAGTCAGAGACACAGCACCAGTGTCATGTGGAACATGTTTTTATGCAGGTAGAAAAAAAGTGCTCAGAATAGTGAGGGAGCAGGGAGCAGGGATGTCTTGTCCTGTCCTCTGATTATTAGGAATTGCCCCATAAGGGGGCTCCCTCAAGGTTGGGGATACAGTGAAGAGTTCACGCAGGGTGGCTCTACTTGTGAGACCCACTTTGGAGCAGTGTGGCTTTGAAACTGGCCAGATCTTTTCTGAATTGACCACAGAGAACTTAAGAGTACAGCACCTTGGGGGTGGGGGGTCTCTCTAGCAGGTGGGGCCTCACAGGATGGGGTGGGGAGAGCCCCAAGCTCAAAGAGCAAGGCCTTTGGGTCAGGAGAGCACGTCTTTTGGGGAAGAGTGGGGGTCTCTGGGGCCTTGGTCTCCTGGGTGGGGGCATCAGGGGCAGGTGGAGAGCCCCACAAGCCATTAGCCGAAGAGCTTGATGAAGCAGGGCTGGCAGTAGGGCTTGCCTGCACGCTCTTGAAAGGAGCCCTTGGTGAGAGGGCGCAGGCAGAAGGTGCAGGTGAAGTGGTCTGGGTGGAAGCGGCGGCCCAGGGCTGACACACAGCGGCCGGTCACCGGGAGGCCACACGTAGCACACAATGAACCACGCCGCGCGTGGAAGTGGTTCTCGCACAGAGGGCGTCCCTCGTGCTCGAAAAAGCTGCCTCCCGAGAAGGGCGCGAAGCATTCCTGGGGGAGGGTGGCCGTGAAAGGATGGGTCAGCCAACAATCCCCTGACCAGATAACTCACTTTAGGAGCTTAATAACCCACTGTGGCAACCCCACCCTCCACAGCCCCACCCCAGATGTGACACACCCTGTCTTGGGCCTAGGCTCCTAGTTGGGCTCCCCTTTTGGCCCAGCTCCCCATCCACCACTCCCCGCCCCCCCCCCACTCCTCCCCCCCAGCAGCGCACCCTGCAGACGAAACAGTCCGGGTGCCAGAGGGCGCTGAGCGCGGATATGTAGTTATCCAGAATGGGGCCTTGACAGCCCTGGCAGCGCGGGGCGAACAGCTGCAGGAAGTCCCGGCGACAGTAGGGGCGGCCCTCACGCTCATGAAAACCTAGAGGCAGGAGCAGGGCGGAAAGAAAAGGGTGCAGGCTGCACCCAAGACTTGCAAGATCTGAGACTGGAAGGCCAGATGAGGGGTGGTCAGATTGAGCAGTAGAGAGGGAGGGATGGGGTCTAGAGTGGGGGCCTAGTGGGAGGGGATAGGATGGGGACTCGCAAGTGGGAGAGGGTGGGGCCAGAAGACTTGGAAGGTTTTAGCAGGCTGGACCAAAGTGGGTTAGGCGGGATGTTGAGCAGACCGGTGGCTTTCAAGACTGGAGCCAAGCTCTCACCCTCATCTCCGAAGGGCTCCCCACAACTGACGCAGCAGAAATGCTCTGGGTGCCAATGGGTGCCCAAGGCAGTGACCATCTTCTGTGGGGCATGAACAAGGACACTCAGTATGGCCTTCCATCCCTTCTTCCCTTCCTCTCCCACCCTGAACCTATGCAATTGGGTTTAAGTAGGAGTTTGAGGCACAAGAGACCTAACAAGGAACTTGGAAGTCAAAGAGAGTGGGTGGAGTCCAAAGGGCCTTGGACAAGGCCAAGGGGCTTAGCATGGGTGGGCGGGGGGCTGTGATTTGAATGGGGCCCACCCCACAGGCACCCTGGGTGAGGTGGGGTTTGTGGGACAGGTGCAGCTCACATGTCGGATGGGTTGATTGCAGAGGCCACAACGTGGGGAGAAGCGCTCAAAGTAGCACTCAGGGCAGAAGGGGGCTCCATCCTTCTCGAAGAAGCTGCTGCCTCCCAGGGACATGGAACAGCCACCGCAAATGAAGTGCTCAGGGTGCCAAGTACGGCCCAGCGCAGTCACCACCTGTGAGTTGAGGGTGAGGCCTGGATCAGAGTGGTCCTTGAGCTGCCATGCGCCCAATGAGCTAAGATTTACATGGCACATTTCAAGTTTGCTTTTCTTTTCTTTTTTTTTTCTTTTTTCTTTTTTTTTTTCTTTTTTTTTTTACCATTTGACTCCCTTCACTCATTTCTCTCCACTCACCCTAAGAGATTAGGATGAAGAACCTAATGTTCAAGTCAGTCTGTAAGTGACAGAGATTCAACCCAGGTCTTCCAGCACAGTACTTAGGACTCTCAATAATTTTAGAAGCCCATGAAAATGTTGTAATTACTTTAAAAATCAGAAGAAAAAAATGAGCTGGAAGAAAATGATTTAATATATAATATTAAGAAATTCTTCTTCATACCAACACAGTCATAAAACACAATTTTAATTTTTAATTTAATGGAGGGAGGGACCCATGAAGGTGAAAGTGACTAGGGCCCAAAAAGGTCACAATGCCACCCTGCTGTGCTAAGATTGAAAATTCTGGGATGGAAGCAGGGCACTAAATCTAGCAAGAGGATCTAGGTCAACCACTGGGCACAGCTGTTGTCAACAACATTTACTCAGTCAATTAGCCAAGAGCCAGAGTTCACACACCAGATGCTGGTGGAGCAGAAACATCTTTTGTGGATGACTGAGAAATGGTAGGTGGCCCCAATAAGACTTTTGTGAAGACTAAGAGATGGAGGTTTGTAAGAGAGCTAGAATAGTGCCTGCACAAAGTAGAACCACAATAAATGGTAACTGAGTTGGAATTCTCATTCTCATCCTACCACTCATGTGCAATGTGACTCGGAGCTTTAGTTTCCTCATCTGTAAAATATGAACAACAGTAATACCCACTTCCCAGAGTCATTTACTAAAAGAAAACAACACAAAATCTGGCTCTCAGGATGGATCCATGGGCCTCTATCTCCCTACTCACAGTTCTCCACTTACCTGCCCAGCAATAGGTTTATTGCAGGAGCCACAGAGACCCTTGGTCTGGGTGGGAACACCACGGCGGCTGAGATCAGACTGCAGCAGTCCCAACATGGTGTCTAGGCTGCCCTTGCTAGTTGGCCCTGGTGAGGATGGGGAGCCCTCATTCACAGAGCTTGGCACTGGTGGCTGAGTTGACCCAGAGGTTGGAAGCTGCAGCAAGAAGGACATGAGAGTTGAGTCAGCAAGGCAGAAGAAGTGGATGGTTCTAAAAGGGGTTGGGGAGCCACAAATCCACACTGGCCCACCTCCTACCTGACTCACGTGGTTCTGGACACGGAAGTCAGACAGTGAAGCCATCAGCCTATCCAATTCCAGGGTGGCCGAGGTTGCTGAAGGCTTTGGGAGAACAGGGGATGGGCTGGGAGGGCTGTGAAGAACACAACTTGTGTTAGCTCAGAGCCACCCAGAATAATGAATGCTATCCTCCAGTAATTCAGGCATCTATCACCTCTCTCCCAGCTCTACCAGCCATATCAAACTCACAGGCTGGGCCTTTTCTTGTCCTCAGATTGGTCCTCCTTCTGTTCCCCTGCAGTCTCCTTGCTAGATGGGAACTGAGACATTATTTCATCTGCAGAGAGGAGAGAAGGGCACTGGATATGGGGTCATACTCTATCCCCTTCCAGTTAAGACTTGTGTCCCGTTAGCTGCTACTCTGGAAGAGTATACCCCTCAGTCTTTTCCCTTCTCCACCGTGTCCCCATCCCATCAAGGCCTATCTCTGTGACCTGGTACCTGTGATGTTGAACTGGGTAGCATTAAGTTCCTGAAGCAATCGGTCTAGTTCACAGAGGCCTGTGCCCAAGACACCACTGGAAGAGGAGAATGGAGGGGCCGCAGGAGCTGCAGGTTTTGGGGACCGAGGCTTGCACACCGTACTGGAAAACAGGGTGGAAGCCTGGGTTCAGGGGTGGGGAATCCAAGCCTCTTCACCTGAGTCTTAATTGGCTTCTACTTCCTGCAGTTCCCAGAACCCTCACCTGTACAGATGGTCCTTGTCCCCAGAAGCTCCTGAAGACTCCCCAGATCCTGTCTACAGAGAGAAGGATGCATGTGTGGGATGATAGGCCTATACTTTGCCCCACTCAAGCTCAGATTCTCCTAGCCCTGGCCAAACTTGGCCCTAGTATCACCCCAGTCCCCCACATTTGATCTCACCTGTGACTGGTGGCCATAGGGCAGGGGAGATGTGAAAGGCTCCGGAGACCTCTCTTTTGGAGCCCCTGACCTTGGCATGTGTGAGGTGGTGGTCTCCAGGTCAGACAGCAGGGCATCTGCAGGGGAGAGTCCGTCAGGATGAGAAGTTGAGAGGTTAAGGTTAGAGCAGAGACAGGGACTTAAGAGATTAGAAGATAAGAGTTCCAAGTAGGCAGTAGTTGAGGAGGACAGAAGCCAGTATTAAGAGCAGAAGTTAAGAATCAGATGGAAACACAGACCAGACCAAGGCAGAGAAGTAGAAGTGCAGCAGGGAATATTTATGACCAAAAACATCCCAAATGGCTCATCTTGGGAGTCATGCACAAAAACCACCTGATTCTTTTACTTTCTGCATCTTCCCTGATGCAGTCAAAATTGACGATTTACGCAAGCCAAATCTGGCTTCACCCCAAATTGCTCAGTTGGCTGTATGCCTGGCACCCCGTTTTCTGGTTGGATGCTCTTTCTGCCCACTAATTCCTGCTCCCCTCCCCCACCTAAACAGACTCGCTCAGCTCTGGCACAACTCTAGGTACTGGGTCCCACCCTATGCTCCTCATTGGCAGGTCTCCTGGGACCTGCTTTCTGATTGGCTTATTTTCCATACAAACCGGTTACCCCTACTGAGCAGCACCCCCTACTGAAGGGTGCCTGAACCCCTTCTCTTCCATGGAGAGTACAGCCTTTCCAACAGACCAGGAGGAGGAGATGCCTGGGTCCTCCTTCTTCCTCCAAGACAACCCCCCACACCCACCCATCCTCAGAACTAGATCCTTTGAATCCTTTCCTTTCCAGAACCTAGAAGTCCCTACTCCTTTATTCATCTCTGAGTACCACAGTGGAACCCTTAACCTCTTCCTGGCATCTTGGCACTCATCTGTTCTCTTTCTAGGCGGAAAGACCCGACCCCTACCATACTTAGGGTCCCTTAACTCTTTTCTTCTCTTAAACTCTGAGCAGGCCCATTTTCTTCTCGAGAATTCGATTTCATATTCTCCCTTCCCATCTACTTTCCCAGGCCTTGACCCCAAGACCCCTTTAACCCTTCCCTTCCCAGAGCCCCTGAGCCCAGGCGCCCACTGGCAGGCGCTGCACCTCCCTGCCCATCCGTCAGCAGCCTGTGATGGAGGGAGCTGAGTGAGGGAAGAAGGGAGGGAGCTGAACGAGGGAAGAAGGGAGGGAGCGGCCAGTCCGGGAAAGGCAGGAAGGGAGAGGCAGGAAGGGGGACGTGGAGTCGGAAAGGAGGCGCGGGCAAAGACCAGAATCAAGAAGACAGAAGGCAGGGATGGGGCGATTTCGGGAGTGCAAGGGGGCTCCAGGATGAAGAAGCCGGTCTAGATGGTGGTGAGGAGCTGGGGATAAGGGGACCCAAGCCCCACTCACCCAGGTCCTCCATGGCGGGGCACGGGCGCACCGCGCGGGGCGAGCAGGGCGGGGGCTGTGTCCGGTGGGGGCGGGGGGTGAGGGACGTCCGGGAGTTGGAGGCCCGGCCGTGACCATGTAAGGAAGCCGGGACCCGCTGGGATGGAGCTGGTGGGGGGCGGGAGGGGGGGGGTGGGTAGCGAGGGTGCAAAGAACGGGAGAACCCAGGATGGGGGCGTGTAAAGGAAGGAGGGCCAAGGCCCACCCAGGCCCAGCCCGCCTGTCTGCCGCAGAGGCAGCCACACCCCAGCCTTGGCCTCAGCTACAGGGAGCCCCAGGCTGCCTGAGCCAAAGTCAGAGAAGAGGCTCTCCCAGACCAAGCTGGAGATCCTCTGCTCAGTGAGACTCTTAGACCAGACTGAGGCCCCCAAGCAGACACCCCCCACCAAGGCTAGCACCCTGAGTCCTTGATAGAGCCCCTGTCCACTCAGGCCATTCCAGAGAGACTTGCCCCAGACAGAATTGTTGGGTTGCGGGCAGAAGTGATCATTCTAAGGATCAGTTAGACAGCAGGTTCAGGGACATTCCCTTAGAGACCCTGATAGCAATGACATGAACAGATCCCAAATGGCACATATACTAGACACAAATCTCTCAGAAATGGAGACAGATAGACACAATGAACTCTCCCATCCTCTAAGCCAGGACCTTCTCTCCAAAAATTGGAACCAAACATATAGACACAGGTAAACTGAACCCAGGCCCAAGCCCCATGCAGACTCAGGGAAAACACTTTCAGGCAACCAGACCACAGCCAGCCTTCAAGACAAAGCCTTTCCCCAACACTGAGGCGACCCTTGGGAAAGAGCCCTTTCCCAAGATACTGGTGAACACAGAGAAGACACAGACCCCATCCACAAAGGAACAAGGGGCCTTCCCTCGACTGAGACCCCTGGAAATCAAGGTGGAAGTGAACACTTAGAGCGGAGTTTGGACAGACACAACAGTGTTGCAGTCCCTGGACTGTGGGTCTCAACCCAGCAGCAAATTAAAACAACCTGGGAAGCTTTTTAAAAATACTGATGCCCAGAGCATCCTCCCCTCAGTCCAATTCAATGAGAAAGAGCCTAGGCATCAGTATTTTTAAAAAGCTCTCTGGGTAGTTCTAATGCACAACCCAAGAACAGAGACCTGGACACTCACAGAAGCACAGAGATAGCAAGTGTCAACCTTAGCTCCCCAGAAGCTAACTGGCAGCCAGTCCGGGCACCCTCCTTGAAGTCAGGCTGCCACCTGAGTGGTTTAGTGATCTGGGATCCTGGTGATGTAGATCCTGCCTTGAGAGATCATACACAGTGCAACATAAGCTGAATACAACCCGGAGCTCTGGCCCTCTCTGAGCAAAACTAAGACAGGGGTTTGGGGACTCTAGGAACATAGAGGTCTTCCTTCAGGCTAATAGCAGAAGGACACTTCGTCCAAGAGATGAAAACAGACACAGAGACTGAAGACCCAAGATGAGCAAAGGTCACTCAGGAAACAGTAATGCTAAGGCCTTGGACATACATCCCCACACTCACATTTCCTCAGCCCAGCCCCTTCAAAAGACACTAACCAAAGTCTGTATGTCTAGCTGGATACCTGAGCAATGAAGTTGCATAAGCAGAAAGCAGGCTTCTCCCAGTACTCTACTCTATCCCAGGACTCCAGGAACCACTGCATAATTACTTATTAAACTCCTACATGCCAAGGGTGGCCTGTGTTGAGACACATCAACTTGGACAAGACCCTGTTTGATGGGTGAAGGGAGTGGGGGGACTCCCACAGGAAAGTAAGCAGAGACACCACACAATAGGGGTATCCAATTCCAAAGTTTTTAATCTCAACTCTGGAAGGCTGGCCCAGGCCAGGTGCCTGGAGCCCTGGGCCGTTCTTCATCTGTGGGTCCCACACTCGGACCCTGGCGTCTTCAGACCATCATCCTGGGGTACAGCTCCATTCTCTCATCGGTCCTCAATGGTGACTTCTGCTCAGCTTCCTCTTATGCTGCTCTGAGGGAGTCCTCCTTCATAGCCAACTCATCCTTGGATCCCCTCCCAGGGGACATCAACAGTCTAAGCTGGAACCCTTGCCCCCGAATTCAACCCCCATTACCACAGCCAGTAAAGCCTCAGTCAGCGGCCCTGCCTCCTCGCCTGCTGCCTCCACAAGCCCCACTAAGGCCAAGGCCCGTTTCCGAGGGCACTGCCCTGGCCCCAGAGCCCAGCGGGCACAATGGGCAACCAATCGGGGCCGGCCCAGGCGGAATACTTCACCCACTGACTCTGGGCCACCATGGGGTCCCAGGTGGATGTGGCCCACAGCCTCTTCCAGCTCCTCCTCCAGCCCAGGGAGCAAAAAACGGCCAGCAGCCTCCAGTGCCTCCTCAGCCTCTGAGCCCAGCAGGGGCTGGCCTGGTGGGGGAACAGGCCCCAGTGTAGCGCCACAGCCCCGGCAGCCATGCAAGTGATGCAGGATAGGCCAGGCTGCACTGGGTGACAGGCCTCGAAGTGGCACCAGGTCCATCTGGGCTTCGGCAAAGCTGCCAGCTAGCAGGGCCCGGAAGAAAGGGGAGGCAGTAGCTGAGGCAGCTCGCTGGGCAGGGAGCCGTAGGCCTGAGTCCAGTAGGAAATGAAGGTCAGGGGCTGGGATGGGGGCTGGGCCCAGCAGATGTTCATAAAGGCAAGGGGAGGGGGCATCTAGATCCAAAGGGATTGTAGGTGGGAGGGCTGGGCTCACAGTGGGAGACACCAGGCCTTGGAGGCAGGAAAGGGAGTCCGCAGCAAAGAAGAGGAAGAGTGGATGTGGAGCTGGCCGAGTTAGTGCTGAGAGGAGGAGCCGGAGGCCGCCCTGGTCCAGAAGTAGCCGGCGCCACAGAGAGGGCTTCCTTTGGGAAAGAAAGGGAATCTTTCAGAAGGTGAAAAATGGTGGCATTAGGGAATGGCAACCTTGCTCCCCTGATCCCTATGAGGCACCCACATCCCCCTCACCGACAGATGAAGGGCAGGGTCAGTGCACAGGCCACGCGGTCCTCAGGGCTTCCTGAGAGCAGCAGATGAGTGAGGGCGCCCACTCCAAAGGGTGATTCAGCCTGCACAGTCAGGTTCTGCAGCAGCATCTCACCTGCAGAGATGGGCAGAGCAAGTCAGGTTGGGAGTTGATGTCCCAACTCTGGGTCCTTCAAAGGAATGAGGCTAAAACCTTACGGCATGGAAGGGGGTAGGACTGCAGGCCCTAGAGGGAAAGGGTCCAGATGCTAGGAACTGAAGATCAAGGGCAAGAACAAAGTGTGATAGTCAGGGCATACGTACATCTGGGTTCTAAAGGACTCATAATCTGCAGTCAAGACACAGAAGACAGGGCAGTCCCTGGCAGTGTTGGGATTGGTGGGGGGGCTAGGAGGATATGGTGCCTGAGCCAGAGTTTTCTAACTCAGTGTGCCCAGTGGGAAGGCAATCAGGATAGTGCAGAACCAAGAGCATATTGGGTAATGAAATACAGACAAACATGATTCTAAGTTGTTAGGACCAAGCCTGGTGTTGGGGTACACAGGCCCCAAGACTTGGGCAGAGGATGGAGCGGAACTTTGCATGCTGGAAGTCCCTCCCTCTTCCCACCTGGTGACTGAGGTTGGATGGTGGGCTGGGCAGGGCAGTGAGAAAGCTATGAACAGCAGAGTGAGGTTCTCAGTCCAGAACCAGAGGGGGATGGGGCCTCTTATGGGGGACACACCCAGCTCCCGGTGCTGGCGTCGAACTGGGCGGGCACGCAGCGTGGGCCAATCATCCGGGGCAACACCTAACACAAGCCAGGCACGCAGCAGTGCAGCACCATAGCTGCGCACAAAGGCCTCGAGACAGGCAGGGTTGCAGGTAAGGCGTGCCAGGATGCGCAGTGCACGTGGGCTCGGTGGACCCGGTGAGCCCGTCACATAGGCCAGCAGGCCACATAGGGCTGGGCTGGTCACCAATGCCCCACTTGGGTCGGGAGCCTGGGAGAAGCGCGACAGTAGCAGCAGCGCTGGCCCCTCGCGGCCCCAAGGCTCCTCAGAGGTGGCGGCAGGGCTGCGGCCAGGTGTGCGCAGTGTGCGAGGCGTCCGCAGTGAAGCTGGGCCCAGGGTGGGGCTGGTTGGCTCAGCTGGCTCCGGTGGCGGTGGAGGTGGGGGACATCGCTCAGGGGACCAGTCAGGAGAGATGTCTCCCGGGCCTGCGGCGTAGCCTTCAGAGATCAGCCATGACCTGTAGAGGGGAAAATGGGGAGACTGAACCCAGAACCACAACAAAGGAGCAGAGCCAAAGAGCTGTCATGTAAAACTAAGTGACTGAAGCCAGGGAGAGGAAATGAGGCCAGGGGGGATAGGAGAGAAAGGGAAATGGGGAAAAATACCCCAACTCAGTCAGCAATTACTGATACCTATTATGTACGAAGTCCAGTATTAGGTACCGGGCATGAACAGTAGGAAAACTAAAGTCCCCATCCTACCAGAGTTTATATTCTATTGAGGGGTGAACAGACAACAAAGTAAAAATGGTCCAGTGAACCTGTCTGGGTCCCAAAGTTCAGAGGTGCTGGCGTAGAGCCAAGGCCAAAGATGGACTCAGGAAAAAGAATGTTTAATGATGACTAGAAAGTGGTCATGTCCGGGGAGAATGAGGAATCAGGAATCAGAGTCAACAAGAGTTGACTGAGATAGAATGGGGTAGTGAAGACAGCCAGAGTCCTCAACCCACAGCAATCAGGTGGGGATTCACCTTAGGCTTCGGAAGCTTCCAGCTTCTGCCCGCTCAGGGGTCCGCTCCTCAGGAAAGTCCCAGGAAGCAGCTTCTCTTCCCTCTTCTTCCTCATCACCAGCATCACCACACAGCTGCCCAGCCAAGAGAGGTACAAGTCCCAGAGCCTGTAGCCGGCCCAGGGCTCCAGTATCATACAGGAAGCCCACGAGGGCAGCCACGACACGAAGGTGCCAGGCACTGGCACGAGGGTCCCGTAGCAGGCCCATCAACAGCTCCAAACCACCAGCATCCCGCAGCCGGGCCCGGTTGATGGCCTCCCGGCACAGCAGGCACACGGCTCGTACCAGGGGCTGCTGAGAGGCTGGGCCAGCCCCATTAGGTCCCCTGCGCCGCCGGAGTTCACCCAGTAGTACTTCCACACCCCCAGCATTGCCCAATGCAGGCCGTACAAGGCCCTGGGCACACAGGTTGGCAAGGATCAAGATAGTTGCCTCCCGTACTGCCTTTTTGGGGTGGGAGGCCAAACTGACCAGTGGGCCTAATCCTCCACCCAGACTTAGCTGCTCAGCACAGGCCCGGGAGCAGCCTCGACTCAGCTCTAAGAGGGCACGGACTAGGGCCAAGGTCAGTGCAGGGTCTGGGGCAGCGGCCAGAAGCTCAGCCAGAGGGCGTACTGCTCCCTGCTGTGCCAGGGCCAGGCGGTGCTGGGGTGAGTCGGCCAGGTTGCGGAGGGCACGCACCACACTCTGCAGGCACTGGGAGTCCTGGCAGGCTGTCAGGCTCTCAACCAGCAAGGGAACAGCACCTGGAGAGGGAAAAGGAGTACAAAGAGTGAGCAAGGAGATACCTACGCTCCTTCTCCCACGCCAAGCCCTAGCTAACTCCACACTCATAGCTTTCTCACCAGCAGAATGGATGTCCCCACAGCTCTCAGGTTCCATGGCTAAGTTCCCCAGAGCACGGGCTGTTCTGTTCTGGATGCTGTCTGTCTTCACGCACTGAAGAATAGTCACTGCAAGATAATTTGGTCTCTTGAGGGTCCTGCCCCTTCTTGTCTCTCTCATTAATGACCTTAAGAATGTGGCCTGAGAGGGTCAGGGAAGGCCTCCAGAAGAGGCTGACACTTACTGGATCTGAAAGGTTAAATAGGTAGGTATTTGTTAGAAAGATAGTGGATGGGGGTGCTACAGGGCATTTCAAGTTTGGAAGCAGCCTTTGCAAAGGCCCAGAAGTGAGATCCAATGTCTGTGCTATGCCCTCATGAAGGGCCTCAAATGCCAGCCCAAGGGATCAGGCAGGACTTGAATATGAGGGCACTGGGAACCACAAAGGGTTTTAAGAATAGAAGTGAAGTGATACAATCTGGTAGCCATGGGGAGAATGGATTATAGGGAAAAAGAGTAAGGCAGGGAGAGAGGCAAGGAGACTCTTGTTAAGGTGAGAAAGGACAGTGGCTTAAAGCAAGTCAGCTACCACCACAGCTCAGCACATGGGCACCAGTCTCTGGGCACATGAAAGAAGAAGGAATAAATGTGGACGGACATAGGAGTTATTTAAAATGCAGAAAAGGGGCGCCTGGGTGGCTCAGTCAGTTAAGCGTCTGACTTTGGCTCAGGTCATGATCTCACAGTTCATGGGTTCGAGCCCTGCATCGGGCTCTGTGCTGACAGCTCAGAGCCTGGAGCCTGCTTCAGATTCTGTGTCTCCCTCTCTCTCTGCTCTCTCCCCACTCATACTCTGTGTCTCAAAAATAAATAAATGTTAAAAACAAATTTTTAATACAGAATAGTGATTGAATGATGAGAGTTATATGCTAATAACAAGATCTATAATTTATTGAGGACTTATTAATGTGGCAGGCCTCTTGTCAAACACGTTATGGTCCAGATGCATTTTATACAATTTAAAAATATGTTAAATTTTAGTTTTGTACAAAAAAATTAAGATTTCATCAAAACTGGCATAATTTCAGGGCGCCTGGGTGGCTCAGTCGGTTGGGTGTCTGACTTCAGCTCAGGTCATGATCCCACGGTCCAAGAGTTCAAGCCCTGTGTCAGGTTCTGTGCTGACAGCTCAGAGCCTGGAACTTGCTTTGGATTCTGTGTCTCCCTCTCTCTGCCCCTCCCCCACTCATGCTCTGTCTCTCTCTCTCTCTGTCAAAAATAAATAAACATTAAAAAAAAAAAAAGCTGGCATAATTTCATAACCGGTAGGCACTCTGTAAACTGTGTTCACATTGCCACAAGGTGGCGCCAACTTAGCTGGTAAACAAACGCTTGCGATCTTTTGTTAGGATTTGTTCTTATTGTGCTGGTTTTTAATACCTCAAAGTACCCAGTCTTAGAATATCTGCGTTCAATGTTTGTACTCGGCTTCTCACTACTTCAATTTTGTAAGGTAGCTATTATTATTCACTTTTACAACAAGGAATTCTAGCCTCGGTTCTCTCGGTCTAGCTCACTGCAGAAAACCACAACTTCTGACCTCAAGTTCACCAAATGGGAGCTCTGCACAGGGCCACTCAGTAGGCATGGAGTGTCTGCCATAAACCTCATAAATGGAGGGTAAGAATTACCCAAAAGTCACCAAATAATGGTCTTTGGTGACTTTTGGTCACCAAACCCTTTGGTCTCCAGTAGCTCGGATTCGAGGGATGTGCCCAACAACCAACACGCAGGTAATGGCTGTAATTATCTGATCTGGTCACGATTGGGTATCATCTATAAGGAAGGCTTGAAGGTTTGAGAGCCGGGGGGGAGGTTGCACGGTCTAAAGGAGTGTTCTTCCAGCATACGACACAAAGAACTCAAGACTCCGCCCAAGCCCAGACAAGGAAGGATTTGAGAGTGGAATCCTTCTAGGAAATGAGGGCGGAGCACTTACCCAAAGAGAGAATGCCTCCGAGCCTGCGCACTTCAGTCCGGCACGCCCCTTCCGTACAGCAGTTGGCTAGGATGCTGAGCGCCAAGTCCAGGGTCTTGCGCAGGCGCGCTGGCGGCGAGGGCGACGACGACGACGACGCAGAGGAGGGGGCAGGGCCCGACGAGGGGGCGGGGCCATCATAAATCGCTGACTCGACCGACGAGGGGGCGGAGCCTGAGCCAGCCTGGGACGGGGCGGGACCCGCTGCCGCCGCTCGCCGCAGCAGCGCGAGAAGGGGGCGGAGCCCGCCGCGCGCCCGGAAGCGCTCGATTCCCCCTGCTGCCTTGACGTGGCGTGTGCGGAGGGCTAAGAGCGCACGGCCCAAGGGTGTCTCGTTGGTAGCTGTGTCCTTTCCCCCACCTAGACCCTCCCCGGCCGCCGCTGTGAGCTGCGCGAGGCAGAACGAGAGCGAGTCCGTGAGAGTCGGTTTCGCAGTCGCCATCTTGGCTCAGGCCTAAGGCTCCGCCCCCCTCCTTGCCGTCCGTCCAAGGGAGCGGAACTGGAGGAGGGGCGTGGCCACGCACCTCCTCTCTGACGCTTTTTAAGTAGCGCCGCCGCAGTTATTTTGCAAGTTGGAAGTTGTAGTTCTCAATCCCGGCCCTCTGGACAGTCGCTGAAGGCACGTAGAGTAATGGTTATCTAATCGTGCGAACCCAAGAATCGTGTGCGGTGCATGTTGGGATATGTAGTCCGCGCCTTGCTTAGTACGCTTAGGTTGTAGGACGGAGGGGAAACTCTCAGGCGGCTCGCAGTGGGCTGGTTCTTTTGGAGAACCCAGACGTCCGACCATGGAGTCTCAGTACCGTGCTGCCCCAAGTGACGTGGCTATTCCGTCCCCCGCGTGTCCACCACAGCGACCCTCCCTTTTCCTTCCGGCTCGCTTCGCTGCCCACAGTGATGGCCAGGGCACCGAAGTCCGTGCTGACGGACTCAGGACCGCGAGCAAGGCCAAAAGGGTCAAGTTGCTGTTAGTGGCCGCAGATTGGGAGCTCTTGCTCAGTCAAGTGAATGAGAGGGTTAAACCTACCGAGACCGTTCCCTGCCACTTCCTAGAGCGGCACGGGCTATTGGGCATTTCCGCTTCCGGTGCTGGATTCCCTGGGTTCCGAATGTCTTGCCGCTGTGCTTGTGAACTGAATGGGTGGTTTTTAGGAAACGGGGCTTTATTCACGGCGATGCAGTCAACGTCGCCAGAAGTGGCAAGGGAGAACTAAGACGGGGCGGAGCGGCAGGGAACTGGACATCCCAAGGAAACCCCGAGGTTCACCCTCTTTAGCGGAGTTGTTCCACCAGAGCTGCCCTCCCTGGTGTGGCTGCGATAGCCGGCCGCCTGGGAAATGCTGCTGGACTTGGAATGCCTATGTAGGTTGAGCTCTGGCCCAGGGAAGAAGCTTCTGACAGGACAAACTGTCCTGCACTCCCCAAAGCCTTCGGGTGCCGGGCGTGTGGACTGATCGCAGCGTACCTCCCTGACCTTCTTCACCACCAAAGCAGCCATGTGGGTGGCAAGCCTTGTAGTGTTGTTCGGAGTGTGGCAAAAGCTTCCAACGTGGCTTAGATTTAGTTAAGCACTACCAGATACACACCGGCGAGAAACCATGCCTCTGCCATGCGTGTGGCTGTTGCTTCAGTCTGAGCTCCAATCTCTTGCCACACCGTAGTTTCCCACTCAGGGTTCTGGCCCCACAAATTCCCAGAGTGTGGGGAGGCTTTTGGCCGCAGATCTGACTTGGTTAAACACCAACGGCAGCATACCAGTGAGAAGTCCTGTACATGCTGAATGCACTAAGACTCGGCGTTAGTTCCAATCTAATCCAGCGCCAGAGCGCCCACACAGGCAAGAAACCCTACTGTTGTGGGGACTGCAGGAAGAGCTTCAGCTTTAGCTCCAACCTGTTACAGTACCAGCGCTCACACGGGTGTGAAGCTCTTACTGCTTTGCCTGGTGCAGTGACAGCTTTGGGCACAGCTCTTATCTGCTCAAGCCCCAATGTTCACACACTGGGGAGAAGCCTTATAATTGCTGTGAGTGTGGCAGGAATTTCACAGTTTGGACTGCCTATGACACAAACATACACACATAATGAAGAATGATCCTTCAAGTGTTCTGAGTGTGGCTGTGGCTTTAGTGAGTGCATCCAATGCACTGAACACCAGCACATCCACTTGGGTGAATGACCCTTTGCCTGTTCAGAATGTGACAAAATCTTCTCCCACAGCCCCAAGCTCCTTAAACACCAATGCTACCATATAGGCAAGAAGCCCTATAAGTACTCCAGTTGCAGCAAGAGTTTTGTAGACAGTTCAAGTTTGCTGCAGCATCAACATACTCAGGTCAGAAGCCTTACACTTGCAGTGAGTGTGGGAAGAGCTTCAGCCAGAGCTCCTACCTGCTCACCCATCAGGTGGCCCAGAGGGTGAAAAGCCCTATGTCTGCCTGCACTGTGGCAAGGCATTTGCCCACAGCTCCAACCTAGGCCAACACCAACAGATGCACCAGGGTGGCAGCCCCTGCCAATATCCCTGGGTTCAGTTTCAGCCCAAACTTCAGTTCTAACTTTGCTCCAGTCCTCAAGGAGCCTGAGCGGACCAGCATCTCTAACCAAACCTCCTTTCTGCTCCTCTAGGGCTGTTGATTCATGGACTGAATCAGAGAACCCCAGGCTGGAAGAATTATAACCAGTAGAGCTGGGATTACTGTTTTCAAAGAACCTTCCAAGAAAAGAAAGCTTAGCCCTGTTTTTTGAGGCCTCAGAGACAAAATGCCAGCTGGAGGGAGAGTTTTTGGCTGGTAGGAGCTATCCAGTACTGGCGCAGCTGCTTCTAGATGTAGGACATCCTTGGCAGCTGCTGATCCCTTCATGGGCCTAGGGAATGATCCCTCCATGGGCCTAGGGATTAATCATTTCAAGAGCAACAACTGCCTCATCCCAGAGGAATGGGACAAGATTCCAGGCACCCCTTGAGGAACATAATTGGTGGGGGGACTTAACCTCCAAAGGGGACCATAAGGAAGGCTGTATTCTAACAGAAAGACCAGAAAAATTGTACTTGGGACCATTATGTGAGCTCTGGGATATATGACCCCTGTGAAAGATAATTGTCTTTACAGAGTGAAGCTAGGGCTGGTGGGGCCCAGGGCCAAAGCAAAGGACCAGGAGCCCTATCTGTTGAGTTTGTGCTTTGTGACATTTCTAGGCAGGAGCAAAAGGCCCAAGGTTTGTCATAGGCCCCTTTCCCTTCTTTCACCCCTTCCCTTGCAGGTTCCCCAAATCCTTTGTCTGATCCATCAACAGAGGAAAAAATGGTAAAGGTTCACTTGTGCCTGGACACTGAGGACTGAACATGGCCCTTTTGCCTAGGCATGGGACAGAGCTGCCCAAATAAATGCACTTCTATTACAGAAGTTAGAAGGAGCCTTCCCAAAGCCCTACATAATCTGTGCCCAAGCCCTTCCCATAGCTGTCTGTGTTCCTGGGAGAGACACAGGCTAGTCTTTTTGAGGTCAGAGAAGATTTAATGCCCACATCTGTGGGACCATCTTTCCATCATTAGCCCCATGCATGTAGCACCCTGTCCCCAAATTTTGCCTTCTTTTATCAGGCTTGCTATGTCTAGAGTTGTACTCATAGAGAATAGGGGTAAAAGGAAGGAATGTGAAGAAATCACTGTCTCAGTTTCCAGCAGCATGTCCAGGCCTATCTCCTCCTAGCTATGTGATCTTGGACAAGTCTACCTCTTCCGATCTTCAGTTTCTTTATTTGTAAAACAGAAATGATGATGGCTACCTCACTAGGTACTATTGAGGATTCCATGGGATCACCTACATGAAACACCTGGGTCAAGGGACTGACTAAACCTCAGTTCTCCTATCTCCTTAAAAGTCTAGAGCCCTTTCGCTGGTGGTGTCATTCAGTAAGTATTATGCCAGCTCATGTGCTAGCTCCTCCCTAAAGTTACAGAAATGAGCAAGACAGCCTCTGTCCTGGGGTAGCTTGGTGTCATAAAGGAGATGGACTCAGGACTAGTAACAGCACAGAGTGCAAAATCCTGGTGGTGGAGAAAGAGCCTAACCTGAACCAAGTCTGAGAGGCTTCAATGAGGTGACATCTGATTAATACTACTTCACTTCTCAAACCGGGAGAAACAAATGCTCCTAGCCTGGGGTTAGTGATGAAGGGAAGGATTCTTGCCATGTTTCCCATCAGTGGCACTTCAAAGAGCACAAGCTAGGGTCTGAATTGGAGGCCTGAACCCAGTGTGCACATGGTTGGCACTCAGTAAATAGTTGTTATGATCAGGTCCTGTTTATACTGCTTACCTGTGTTGGGATTCACCTTCCTCAGAGCCATATTGTAATCTATAAAATCTATAACTTTATATGAATATTAGGTATGTGGTAGAGTTGGGCATGGGACAAGACTGATTTGCAAAATCCCTTCAGAGAACTGCAGGTTAATTTCTCAGATTAAGGCAAGTATCATTGACCTCCATCTTCTCTAAAATTGTTATGTGCTGCTCATAAATATCTTCTTCTCTCCTTTAGGTAATATTTAATTTTTCAAAGTGTTCCCTGTAGTTTAAGGACTTTTTCCCCCTTGCTGCTTCCAGGATTCTTTCATTGTCTGTGTATTTTGTGAATTTGACTGATATGCCTTGGTGATGGTTAATTTTGTTTAATTTAATGGGAGTTCTCTGTGCTTTTTGGATTTTGATGTCTGTGTCCATCCCCAGATTAGGAAAGTTTTCAGCTATAATTTGCTCACATAAACCTTCTGTCTGTTTTTCTCTCTCTTCATCTTCTGGAACTCCTATGACTCAGATGTTATTCCTCTTTAATAAATCACTGAGTTCACTAAGTGTTGTATCCCTCTTCTTATCAGCTTCATTATTTTCCATAATTTTATCTTCTATATTTCTGATTTGCTGCTCTGCTTCATTCATCATTGCATTCATGGCATCCATCCGAGATTGCATCTTGGTTATAGCATTTTTAATTTTGGCCTGACTAGATTTTAGCTTTTATTTTTTATCTCAGCAATATGGATTCTCTAATGTCTTCTATGCTTTTTCAAGCCCAGCTAGATAGAGTACTTATTGTTGTTTTAAATTCTAATTCAGACATCTTACTTATATCTGTATTGATTAAATCCCTGGCCATCATGTTTTCCTGGTCTTTCTTTTGGGGTGAATTCCTCCATCTTGTCATTTGGGGGAAATAATAATAATAAAATTTAAAAATTTTAAATCAAATAAATGAAGCTAGATTCTAGGTGTTTTTTTGTCTGCTTGTTAAGAGAAACTTTACAGGAAAAAGAAAAAAGAGAAGAAAAAACATAAAAATTAAAAAATAATCCAGGGTGGGTGATGGGTATTGAGGAGGGCACCTTTTGGGATGAGCACTGGGTGTTGTATGGAAACCAATTTGACAGTAAATTTCATATATTAAAAAATAAAAAATAAAAAATAAAAAAATTAAAAAAAGCATATATATAAAAAATAATAATAATAAAACAAAAAATAAAATAAAAATTGGCTTTCTGTATCCAAGGGGAAAAAAAAATAGAAGCAACACAAACAAACAAACAAACAACCTAAATGAAGCTAGATCTAGTTTCCCGTGGAGCTGAAACCTTGCAGAGCTCTATGATCAGTAGACTTAGTGCCTGGAAGGGATTTGTGCTGGTCTTCTGGGGGAGGATCCCGCTGTTCTGATTCTCAGGGTGATTGCCCTAGTGGAGATGTGCCTGGAAGGCACAGAGGGCAGGGCTTGGTATAATGGCTCCATTCTCCACTTGGTGGCACTGTTGAGCTCACTGAGGTTGATCAGTGCTGGTGGGCTAACTGTGAAAGTGGCTTCACCATGCTCTCTAATCTCCAGAATGGAAAGTTCAATCACCCCTTTTGTGCCCCTGGTTCTGTAAGCTCCTCGCCTTCACCCTGTCTGTTTCTGAGCTGTCTGTCTGCAGGCGGCACTACCCTCCTATGTTTTTTCTCAGAACACCACGTGGCTGGGACCTGTGCTGATCCTTTGGGGGAGGGTCTTGCCATGCTGTGGCCAGTACTGGCTTGTTCCAGAAAATGGTCGAGTGACTGCATAGTGGCAGTGGCTTGGAGTCTATGGTAAACAGCAACACACAGCTGGCACTAGGTTTTGCTGCTCTCAGCAGGAGTTCCTATACCTGTGAACGGGGTAGTTTTGTGACACCTATGGTGGTTTTTGTTTGTTTGTTTTTTGTTTTTTTGTGGTTTTGGTTTTGGTTTTTTGTTTTTCTTTCTTGCCTGCCGAGAGGCCTTATCCCGCTCCAAGCAGGGAAACTGCTTCTCCCCATGCAACCCAGGGGATCCTCAGACCCTGCTGCCAGCTCCAAGGGTTTTGTCCTGCTTCCTCACTGGAGCACCTCCAGGCGCTGAGCTCATAAACTTCAGACTCAGAACTTCACTGCTTATAAAAAACTGGCAGTTGGGGCACCTGGGTGGCTCAGTCGGATAAATAGCCAAATTTGGCTTAGGTTATTATCTCTTGGCTTGTGAGTTTGGAGCCCTATGTTGGGGTCCATGCTGACAGTGTGGAGCCTGCTTGGGATTCTCTTTCTCTCTCTCCCTTTCTCTCTCCCTCTCTTTCTCTGCCTCTCCCCGACTTGTGTGCTTGCTCTCTCTCTCTCTCTCTCAAAATAAATAAACTTAAAAAAAAACTGACAGTATTGAAACTCTCCTTTGTGCCCATCAATTGTTTAGGGGACCAGTTTTTTTGTGCAGTCCCTGCACCTGTTTTTACTCTTTCTCTATGTCTCTAGCTACTTTCAGAGGGAGTGCTTTTTTTGCAAGAACCAGATGTGCTTGTCTCTCCGCCCTTCTATCTTTGTCCTCTCCATGAAAAGGGCTCCCTTCCCTCTGTGGCACCATGGCTCTCCTCTCCCCCAGTTCACCTCTCCACACCATGTACCTGCTATATTCTCTCCCTCAAAATATGCCGATTGTTACCTTAATGCTCACATTGATTTCCTAGGTGTTCAAAATGATTTGATGTTGGTCTAGCTGTGTTGGAAGCATGAGACAGGCCCAGGGTCTCCTTACTACCCCAACCAACTTATCTCTACCCAGGAATTTTTAAAATTTAGTTTTCTAGTTTTTATTTTTAATGGTTTTTACAACAAGAAGAATAAAACTATCATAGCTCAGTTGTGTGAACACACACACAGTGAAGTTCAAAACACACAGTGAAGTTTACTATCTCTGGCATAAGCACTGTGTGTGTGTGTTTACACAATTGAACCAACATTGAAATCAGGAGATTTCACACCACAATCTAGATTTCCAATTTGCTGTTTGGAGGAGAGGAGTGGAGGGGAAGGAGGATCAGAAAATACCCCAGTCCAGCTGCAGGATTGAAGTGGCTAGGGATGTTAACTTCAGGGCATGGGGGTGGGTGAACCCTTGGGCAGGGGCAGAGACTATGGGATCATTTGGAAGAAAGTTGGAGGGAGTAGCTAGCCAGATCCAAGACCTGCAAAGGGAGAGGCTCAGGGATTCCCTGATCCCAGCTAGTCATGGAGGGTGGGAGAGGGAGAAGGGACAAAGAAGTACAGGAATATGACAGCTCCCTCTCTAAGACACTCCCATCTCCACCTTACTCCTGTCTGATTTTATCTCAGTGGTGTGAAGATCTCTGGGAATGTCTGAGTAGGTCCTGGTTAAGGACTAAGAGCTCATGGCTTAAGAATCTGATTCCTGGGACATGCCCACAGAGCCTACCTTCCCCCACAAACGGTTCCAGGTCATAGACATGCTGTGTCTCACCTCCTCTGAACTCAGATCTACTTGAGCCCTTGTGCTGCAGTTGTGCTGAGTTGGAAGGGAGGAGGGGAGAGACCGAGCCTCCATCTGGGGCCATGACTGTGAAGGACTTGGGGATGGAGAAGTTTCATGAGCTATGCAAGAGAAGTAACCCCTACTCCTGTTACCATCTCTGAGCAAAGCTCTGACCCAGAGGGACCCAGAGGGCTCACAGTTTCTCCCCAGGATCAACTGGAAGAAGCCAGGATTTGAATTCTATCATCTGTGTCTCAGGACACCTGCCACCAGAGTATCCCACATTTCTCCTCTTCTGGACCTCAGGGGTCCCACTCACAAAACTCTTCTACCTCTCTCCACCAGTGTCAGCTCTCTGAGCCAACCACAGACTCTAAGATCCTAGGTGTTCCCTAAGTGATACAGAGCACATCCATGTGTGACCTCTCCCAGGTCTGCCAACCTCCCCTATTCAGAATCCAGCTGAAGTCCAGGAGTGAGCAAAGGGGGCCTCTGGAAGTTCAAATGTCTCCAAGTCCATGTCTCCAAGCTCAAGCAGTCAACCCCCAGGAAAGACCTCACTCAGAACTTAGGGCCTCTCAGTTTATGCAGTATAAAAAAATTGTACAAAGAAAGAGTGAGTGAATGAATTAGTGAATCTGGTTTCTAACCCAGTGACTTACTAGAAATAGCAAATTAGAAAAAGAAAAGAATGTTAGAATTAGGCAGATGAAAGGGACACACAAAAAGAAAAAGAGGAAAGAAAAGAAAAAGAAAAATTCTTCAAAAGAGATCTGCTCTTCCTCCTTCTGCCTCCCCCTTCCCTTCCCTGCCCTTCCTGAAAAATTGGGCCTTAAATCCTTTAAAGGGCAGACAGAGAAAGACAGTCACCTACTGAGGGTGGGGTGAGACACAGTGGGCCAGCACTGTGTGTAAGCCCTGGCAGGGTAAAGAGGGTGTCCACAAAAGACAGTGGCCTAGCATGGGTGTCAGAGCCTGACAGGGTTAGGAGGGCATCATGGAAGAGAAAGAAATGGTAGGGGAGACAGAAGTCTGGTTAAATTGGGTATTGATCAAATAATTACATATATTAGTGTCAGAAAAGGAAGACACAAATAGGGAAAGGGAGAAAACTCAGGCAGCCCTTCTGGTTCTAGGTTGGACCTGGAGGCATCAGAAAACTCAGGCAGCCCTTCTGGTTCTAGGTTGGACCTGGAGGCATCAGTGGCTTTGATTTTCAGCAAACGTATAGATACAGAAATAAATATAGATATAAATGTATATGCATGTATATACACACGTATATATTCATATATTCCCTAGTTCTGAAGGGCCTTGGAGCAATGTCATTCCAATAACAAAAAATTTTGACATGATCAACATCAAGAGAAGGCTGAAGTGTTATTGTAGAATAATGGAAACTAAGGAGACATGACAAGTAAATGCAATATATGCTTTTGAAATCGATCTGTTTGATGTAAAGGACATTTTGGGTTAACTGATAAAACTCAAGCAGTGTCTGAGGTTCTGATAGCAATTTCCTGATTTTGATGATTGTATTGTGGTTATATAGGAGAATGGCCTTGTTCATAAGAAATACATGCTGAAGTGTTCAGAGATGATAATACATCAAGGCATCAATTTATTCTCAAATGGTTCAGGGGAGAAAGTTCCTTGTACTAGATTTGCAACTTTTCTGTAAGTTTTTTGTTTCAAAAAGAATTTTAGGAAAATAATCGAAGTACTTAGTTTGAGTGCTTAGACCTACACCAGAAAAAATACCACTGTATTAAAGGTTGAAAGAAAACTGATGTCCTTAATGGTGGCCTAGAATCATCAAAAAATTTTACACTATACTAAGTAACTTCATTCATTCATTCATTCATTCATTCATAATCCTTTACTGAATGCTTGCCAAGTGCTAGATTCTGTGCTGTGTTCTGAGAATACATCAGTGAACAAAGTAGATGTGGTCTCAGTTCTCAAGGCTTTTTCAGTCTGAGGAATAAGTTATGATCTCTTCCCTCAAAGAATTCACAGTCCTCTTGATTCAGGCCTTAAGAACACAGAGGATGCAGTTGCTCCAGAAGACAGGTAGGCTTCCCAGAGGAGATGGGCTTCACCAGAAAGGCCCTAGGGCTTTGTCTTTTCTGTTCTCTTTCTGTTTTTTGTTTTCCATTTAAGAAAACAAGGAAATCAGTATTTCAAATAATGACACTGCATATAGATTTAGATCTGATAAGGGAAAACCCTTTCTGCAAACAATTCAGTTTCCCAAAACAAGCCTGAGTTTTTGTTGCAGTATATTAACGTGGGATTACTCTGCATTCCCTCTTTCCACTCCCTTCATCTTGAGCTATGTGGGCATACTTGGAAATGAGAGTCCCAGAGCCAGTGTAATAGTTGCAAGAGTCTAGAGTGGATTCCCCCAGTGGAAATCTGAGGGCTGGAGTTTGGAAACCCAGAACACACTCTTTTGCACATAGTTTTTTTATTGATGCTTATTGGGCAGAACAAGGGGCTAGAGTTAAGGGTCTTGGTGATGTCAGAAAGATGGCGGTGGGAAATAGGGACTGGGACTGGGTATCAAAGGGAAAGGGTAGGAGATGCATAGGAAAGGCTAGCTTCACAAGAGGAGCCCACATGCCTTTGAGAATCTCAGTTTAGTCCAACTCCAGATAGCTTGCCAACTTCAGCTTGGTGAGGTCTTAACATGGAAGGAAAACCATGGTTCAGTTACATATAAGAAATGAATAGATTATTTTCTTCCTTTTTTGATTATCTATCACTACAACATTCCCATAGGAAATCCCTATGTCTCTATCTTACTGGCCATCAGAAAACAGTCAACAGTAGTCAGTAAATGACTCTGTATCATTTCCCTAAGAGAGTTAAAACAAAAATCTTTATCATCTCCATTTCTGTGGGTCAAGAATTTTGTCTTAGATTCACTGGGTGCCTTTGGCATCAAGGTGTCAGCCAGGACTGCAGTCATATCAAGCCTTGACAGGAGGAGTATCCACTCCTAAGATCATTCTCATAGCTATTGTTCTCAACAGGCCTCAGGTTCTCACAGCTATTAGCCAGAGACATAAGTTCTTTGACACGTGGGTCAATCTTTAGGGTAGCTTACAACATGGCAGCTGGCTTCCAGAGACCAAGCAACCAAGATAGAGAGGACACCCAAGCAGAAGCCAATCTCTTTGTAACCTAATCTTGGAAGTGACATCCCATCATTTCTGCCACATTCTATTTGCTAAAAGGAAGTCTACTAAATCCAGTCCACATTCAAGGAGAGGGGATTATAGGAAGGCATGAGTATTAGGAGGTAGAAATAATTGGGCCTATCTTCAAGGTCGTTTTCCATACTCCTAGTTGAACTAGGAGTTCATTGACCACACACATGCCTTGTAAAATGTTTCTGTCTGTCAAATGTAACATTCTCCCTAGATCCCACCCTGATTTTGATGGTAGCAATTTTCTAGGCTAAAAACCCCGAATGGTTTGGAAGGAAGACCTTGGCAAGGGTGAGGACATGGAGGTGTAGAACAAGTCATAGAGACACAAGGGCAAAGTACAGAGAACTACTTCCCTCACCTTCGTTGTGCATGGCACTGCTGCTCTGTTCAGCAGTTGATCACATTTTCTAAGTAATTAGGCACAAGTCACTATATTCTCACATATAAGCAGATGTGAAAGTGTTTGCAACCTGGAGATTTTGAGCTTTGCCAGCACCCTGTGTAGATTTTTCTTTTTTGGAAGTAAAAATATCATTGTACTTATTAGAACAACAAAAAAAATCCTGAAGCTTAGAATTGGATCACATGGACATTTTTATTCTTATCTTCTCCCAGTTCGAAATGCTTGCATCTATTAACGACCAGCATCCCATTGGATCTGAGTTAGAATCAACACATTCAATCTTTGTAAAGTCAGAAACTCTTTGGACACCTAGAAGTTTCCTGAAAAATTCTTCTTTCAGTCAATCCATGCCAACCACTTTATGCCACTTTTTTTTTTAACAACCCCCCCATCACTTCCTCTATCTGGGCCTCAGTTTCTCCATCTGCAAAATGAGCAACAGGATTAAATGGTCTTCAAGGCCCTTTCCAGAGCTATCCTGAAATGAGTTAATGATTCTATTATATATAGGGTGCATGCTTGTAAGCAGGTGTTCTTAGTTGCATTAAACTTGGCTTTCCCAGGAGGAGCCAAGATGGCAGAGCAGCATTGTGTCTCACATCCATGAAATAAAGCCAGATCAACACTAACCCATCATGCAAACCTAGAAAACTGATTTGAGGACTAACACAACAATCTGCACAACCTGAACCACAGAACTCAGCAGGTATGTGGCACGGAAGGGTGAACTGTGGGAGAGAGAAGCTGCGGAGGGCAGGGAGGTGTTTTTGCTTGTGGAGAGAGGACAGAGATGGGGTGGGGGGAGAATATAAGAAAAGCACCTACCCCCAAAAGCAGCTGGAAAGGAAGTGGAAAAGTGGAAACAGCCACAGGGACTGAACTAAAAAGAGAGAAAGGAGAAAAGAGAGGGTTTAAATTCCATTAAGACTCTATAAATAGGGGGAGTACAGAGTCTGAAACTCCACAGCTTGATACCCGGCAGTGCTCTGGTGGGAAGAGTGAATCCCCAGGAGCAGAGTGAAGTCTGGGGGTCTTTGGGCCACATGGGGAGAGGTGGTTCCCCTGCTAGGAGGACATCTGGTAGAGGCTGTGTGGATCCCCCAAAGATAAAGGCCCCAGTGGACCTGGGAGAACAACCACATTTGCTGCTCCTGGAACAAGGTCATTGGGAGTGAAGCCTGGTTCCAGATGCATGTTGTGATTTGCCATAATCCCTGAAACACTGCTGCCACATAGTCACATTAACTTTTTCTGTGACTGGAATCCAGTCACAGTCTCTGGGCATCAGCAGCAGCACAGTCCCATGAATGTTCCTGAGTGTGGCCGGCACCCAGCCATTGTGCACTGAGACCCCCCTGCAGAGGGTCAGAACAGGTCAAAGCTGAAGTCCTTCAGAACTAAGTGGTCAGGATACACAGCCACATCTGAGGTAAAACTCAGGAGGGAGGTGCTGCCTGGGGCTTGGTCACGGACAGTGTAAAAGCAGGGAGCTGATGGAAGCCAAAGACAAAGGATGGGTGCGTGACTGCTGATCGGGGAGAAGAGTTCCAACACTAGAGACTGGGTAGCTGGGTGACGCCATTTTCACCACTCCCAGCATGAGCATACACACCTACAAGTGCCACAACAATCCACCACAGTAAGCTAAGCAACGCCATCTAGTGGAGAACGAAGCCATTACGCTAAGCCCTGCCCAAATGGGCCAAACTTGCTCTTCAGGAACACAAGTCTCTCCGCCTGCTTGGTTTACAGACTATAAAGCACTTCATAGTTTGACATCTTGGGAAAATGAAGTAATTTCAATCGTATTTCAGTCTGTTTGCTGGTCCATCTATTCAATTATCTTCTTTTCCTCTTTTTCATGTCTTTTCTTTTTCTTGAATACAGAAAGAGAAACAGTTTATTTTTATTTTCAATTTTTATTGAAAATATTTTTCTTTAACTTTTTTCTACTATATATTTTTCTTTTGTGTAAATTTTTTCAAATTCTATTTTACTTCCATCATTTCATTTTATTCTATTTCAGTGTATTCATTTTTTCAAATTTTTAAATCATTTCCTTTCTTTTCTTTCCCATTTTTTCTCTAATCTATCAAGCCCATTTCAACACCCAGCCCAAAACACACCTAGGATATAGCATCATTTATTTCATTTTTTGTGTGTTTGTTGTTTTTAATTTTTTAATGTTAATTTTTTAAATTTTAATTAAAAAATTTTTTATCTCATTAATTCCTTTTCTCCATTTGAAATGATGAAACAAAGGAATTCACCCCAAAAGAAAGAGCAGGAAGAAACAATAGCCAGGGACTTAACTAACACAGATACAAGCAAGATGTCTGAACAGAATTTAGAATCACGATAATAAGAATACTAGCTGGAGTTGAAAATAGATTAGAATCCCCTTCTGTGGAGATAAAAGAAGTAAAACCTGGTCAGAATGAAATAAAAAATGTTATAACTGAGCTGCAATCTTGAATGGATGCCACAGCAGCAAGGATGGATAAGGCAAAGCAGACAATCAGTGATATAGAGGACAAACTTATGGAGAATAATGAAGCAAAAAAAAAAAAAAAAAAAAAAAGAGGGAAACTAAGGTGAAAGAGCACGATTTAAGAATTAGAGACATCAGTGACTCGTTAAAAAGGAACAATATCAGAATCATAGGGTCCCAGAAGAAGAAGAGAGAGAAACAGGGGTAGAAGACTTATGTGAGCAAATCATAGCGGAAAAGTTTCCTAACCTGGGGGAAGACACAGACATCAAAATCCAGGAAGCACAGAGGACTCCCATTAGATTCAACAAAAACCAACCATCAACAAGGCATAGGATAGTCAAATTCACAAAATACTCAGGCAAGGAAAGAATCAAAAAGCAGCAAGGGAAAAAAGTCTGTAACCTACAAGGGAAGACAGATCAGGTTTGCAGCAGACCTATCCATCGAAACTTGGCAGGCCAAAAAGGAATGGCAAGATATACTCAATGTGCTGAATCAGAAAAATATGTAGCCAAGAATTCTTTATCCAGCAAGGCTGTCATTCAAAATATAAGGAGAGATTAAAAGTTTCCCAGACAAACAAAAATTAAAGGAGTTCATGACCACTAAACCAGCCCTGCAAGAAATTTTAAGGGGGACTCTCTGAGGGAAGAAAAGATGAAAAAATATGTACATAAATACATACATACAAACACACATACATACCAAAAGCAACAAAGACTAAAAAGGACCAGAGAACACCACCAGAAACTCCAACTCTACAAGTAACATGATGGCAATAAATTCATATCTTTCAGTACTCACTCTAAATGTCAATGGACTCAATGCTCCAATCAAAAGACATAGGGTAACAGAATGGATAAGAAAACAAGATCCACCTATATGCTGTTTACAAGACACCCACTTTAGACCTAAAGACATCCTCAGATTGAAAATAAGGGGATAGAGAACCATCTATCATGCTAATCGTCAACAAAAGAAAGCCAGAGTAGCCATACTTATATCAGACAATCTAGACTTTAAAATAAAGACTGTAACAAGAGGTGAAAAGGGCATTATATCATAATTAAGGATTCTATCCACCAAGAAGACCTAACAATTGTAAATATTTATGCACCAAATGTGGTGTACCCAAATATATAAATCAATGAATCACAAACTTAAAGAAACTCATTGATAATAATACCATAATAGTAGGGCACTTCAACACCTCACTCACAGCAATGGACAGATCATCTAATCTGAAAAACAATGAGGAAACAATGCCTTTGAATGACACACTGGACCAGATGGACTTAACAGATATATTCAGAACATTTCATCCTAAAGCAGCAGAATATACATTCTTCTCCAGTGCACATGGAACATTCTCCAGAATAGACCACATACTGGGACACAAATCAGCCCTAAATAAGTACAAAAAGATCGAGATTATACCGTGCATATTTTCAGACCACAACACTATGAAACTCGGAATCAACCACAAGAAAAAATTTGGAAAGGTAACAAATACTTGGAGACTAAAGAACATCCTATTAAAGAATGAATGGGCTAACCAAGAAGTTAAAGTGGAAATTAAAAAGTACATGAAGGCCAATGAAAATGATAACACCATAACCCAAAACCTCCGGGATGCAGCAAAGGCAGTCATAAGAGGAAAGTATACAGCAATCTAGGCCTTCCTAAAGACGGAAGAAAGATCTCAGATACACAACCTAACCTTACGCCTTAAGGATCTGGAAAAAGAACAGCAAATATAACCCCAAACCAGCAGAATACAGAAAGTAATAAAGATTAGAACAGAAATCAATGCTATCAAAACCAACCAACCAACCAACAAACAAAAAACAGTAGAACAGATCAGTGAAACCAGAAGCTGGTTCTTTGAAAGAATTAACAAAATTGATAAACCACTAGCCAGTTTGATCAAAAAGAAAAAGGAAAGGATCCAAATAAATAAAATCAAGAATGAAAGAAGAGAGATCACAACCAATACAGCAGAAATACAGTAATAAGAGAATATTATGAGCAATTATATGCGAATAAAATGGGCAATCTGGAAGAAGTGGGCAAATTCCTAGAAACATATACACTACCAAAACTGAAACAGGAAGAAATAGAAAATTTGAACAGACCCATAACCAGTAAGGAAATCGAATTAGTAATCAAAAATCTCCCAGAAAACAAGAGTCCAGGGCCATATGGTTTTCCAAGGGAATTATACCAAACATTTAAGGAAGAGTTAACACCTATTCTCTTGAAGCTGTTACAAAAAAATAGAAATATAAGGAACACTTCCAAACTCTTTTTATGAAGCCAGCATTACCTTGATTCCATAACCAAAGACCCCACTAAAAAGGAGAACTATAGACCATTTTACCTGATGAACATGGATGCAAAAATCCTCAACAAGATATTAGCCAACCTGATCCAACAATACATTAAAAAAATTATTCACCACAACCAAGTGGGATTTATATCTGGGATTCAGGGCTGGTTCATTATCCACAAAACAATTAAAGTGATTCATCACATCAATAAAAGAAAGGACAAGAACCACATGATCGTCTGAATAGATGCAGAGAAAGCATTTAACAAAATACAGCATCCTTTCTTGATAATAACCCTCAAGAAAGTAGGGATAGAAGGATCATACCTGGGGATCATAAAAGCCATATATGAATGACCCAACGCTAATATCATCCTCAATGGGGAAAAACTGAGAGCTTTCCCCCTAAGGTCAGGAACAAGACAGGGATGTCCACTCTCACCACTGTGATCCAACATAATATTGGAAGTCTTAGCCTCAGCAATCAGACAACACAAAGAAATAAAAGGCATCCAAATCAGCCAGGAGAAGGTCAAACTTTCACTCTTCACAGATGACATGATATTCTATATGGAAAACCCTAAAATTCCACCAAAAAACTGCTAGAACTGATCCATGAATTCAGCAAAGTTGCAGGATATAAAATCAATGCACAGAAATCGGTTGCATTCCTATACACCAACAATGAAGCGACAGAAAGAGAAATCAAGGAATCGATCCCATTTACAATTGCACAAAAAAACATAAAATACCTAAGAATAAATCTAACCAAAGAGGTGAAAAATCTATACTCTGAAAACTATAGAAAGCTTATGAAAGAAATTGAAGAAGACACAAAAAAATGGAAAAAGTTTCCATGCTCCTGGATAGGAAGAACAAATATTGTTAAAATGTCAATACTACCCAAAGCAATCTACATATTCAATGCAATCCTTATAAAAATAACACCAGCATTCTTCACAGAGCTATAACAAACAACCCTAAAATTTGTATGGAATAAGAAAAGACCCTGAATAGCCAAAGCAATCTTGAAAAAGAAAACCAAAGCAGGAGGCATCACAATCCTGAACTTCAAGCTGTATTACAAAGTTGTAATCATCAAGACAGTATGGTACTGGCATAAGAACAGACACTCAAATCAATGGAACAGAATGGAGAACCCAGAAATGGACCCACAAACGTATGGCCAACTAATCTTTGACAAAGCAGGAAAGAATATTCAGTGGAATAAAGAAAGTCTCTTCAGCAAGTGGTGCTGGGAAAACTGGACAGCGACATGCAGAAGAATGAATCCAGACCACTTTCTTACACCATACACAAAAATAAACTTAAAATGGATGAAAGACCTAAATGTAAGACAGGAAGCCATCAAAATCCTGGAGGAGAAAGCAGGTAAAACCTCTTTGACCCTGGCCACAGCAACTTCTTACTCAACACATCTCCAGAGGCAAGGGAAACAAAACCAAAAATGAACTACTGGAACATCATCAAAATAAAAGGTTTCTGCACAGCGAAGGAAACAATCAGCAAAACTAAAGGCAACCGACAGAATGGGGGAAGATACTTGCAAATGACATATCAGATAAAGGGTTAGTGTCCAAAATCTATAAAGAACTTGTCAAACTCAACGCCCAAAAAACAAATAATCCAGTGAAGAAATGGGCAAAAGACATGAAGACACTTTTCCAAAGAAGACATCCAGATGGCCAACTGACACATGAAAAAATGCACATCACTCATCATCAGGGAAATACAAACCAAAACCACAATGAGATACCACCTCACACCTGTCAAAATGGCTAACATTAACAACTCAGGCAACAAGAGATGTTGGCAAGGATGTGGAGAAAGAGGATCTCTTTTGTATTTCTGGTGGAATGCAAACTGGTGCAGCCACTCTGGAAAACAGTAAGGAGGTTTCTCAAAAAATTAAAAATAGAACTACCCTACGACCCAGCAATTGCACTTCTAGGTATTTTTCCACAGGATAGGTATGCTGTTTTGAAGGGGGCACATGCACCCCAATGTTTATAGCAGCACTATCAACAATAGCCAAAGTATGGAAAGAGTCCAAATGTCCATCAATGGATGAATGGATAAAGAAGATGTGGTATATGTATATACAATTTGGTATTACTCAGCAATTAAAAAGAATGAAATCTTGCCATTTGCAACTACATGGATGGAACTAGAGGGTATTATGCTAAGCGAAATTAGTCAGAGAAAGACAAATATCATATGGCTTCACTCGTATGAAGACTTTAAGACATAAAAAAGATGAACACAAGGGAAGGGAAGTAAAAATAATATAAAAACAGGGAGGGGGACAAAACAGAAGAGACTCTTCAGAGAACAAAGAGTGTTACTGGAGGGATTATGGGGGGGGTGGGCTAAATGGGTAAGGGGTTTTAAGGAATCTACCCCTGAAATCATTGTTGCACTATATGCTAACTAACTTGGATGTAAATGAAAAAAAAATGGAAAAAAATCTTGTCTTTCCCACAACTTTGGGTGACATTTGACACCCAGATTCTATTCTTACCTTCTAATGACCCTCTTTGGACTGTAAATGTTGGAAAACTAAATACTACATTTCCTACATCCCTTTGCACATTAAGTTCTTCCATCTAGATGTCCTTGCATGAGATTTAGAAGGGGGAAATGAAACAGGGGCCATTTTCTCACTACTATTGGCTATTTTCTGATGACTAGTAAGGTAGAGGAGAGTAAGCATGGGAGTCTTCTGTAGCAATATTGCAGTATCCAATCTCCTGCCTTTTGGGTTTTAAGAGGCAGGTTAGAGGTAATGAAGCAACCTTTTTTAAAAATGTTTATTTGTTTATTTTGAGAAAGAGATAGAGATTATGAGTGGGGGAGAAGGAGGGAGTAGGGGAGAGGGAGGATCCCAAGAAGGTTCCCCCTGTCAGCACAAAGCCTGTCCTGGGGGCTCGATCTCACAACTGTGAGATCATGACCTGAGCTGAAATCAAGTCAGTCACTTAACCAATTTAGCCACCCAGGCACCCCTGAAGCAGCCCCTTAATCCCTGGTTTTCAGCTATAGCTGCAATAGCAGCTATAGCTATAGCTTGGATTATAATCCAAGTCTCCTCTAGCTTATATAACACCATATGAAGAAAAAGGTGCCTCCCTCGGAAGACACACACTGAGTGCATGTTGTTTAGGGAGTCAAAAATGCATTTGTGCAAAGAAAATCTAGCACCTTCCCCCTAGTAGGAGGCAGTTCCACATCAGGATACATGGCCTGGTGAGTAGAACATGGGCTTGACTTCAATTTCCATTTACCCTCCATCCAGGAATCTTTTGGTAGGGTACAATCTGCACAATTGTACACTAGTGACCTTAGTTACTGTTGTGTGGATTTTAAACTTAATACTTGAAGTGCAGCCACCTGATTCCTCACTTCATGTGAAAGGGTGAGCCTACGCCGGCTGACTCCATCTTGTTCTGTGTCCTTCACCTTGACCACACCTCCTCCCCTTGAGTAACCCCCCCCCTCATCTGCCTAACAGGACTCGGACCCTTCCCCAGGACCCTTCCCCAGCCAATCGGCTGAGGCCATAGCCATTACCTCACCAACTGCCCCTAGGCCCCAATAAAACCTTTGTCCTTTTGAAACTCGCTCTCTTTCCCTGGTATCTCACTGCTGCGTCGGTGCAGGTAGGGGATTGAGCTCGAGCTAGCTCGAATAAAGGCTCTTTGCTTTTGCATCGGACTCAGCTCCCTAGTGGTCTTTGGGGATCACGAATTCTGGGCATAACACATGATTGTAGCAGAAGCTCCTTCAGTGAGTCAATATGGTAGTATTAACAGAGCCATCCTCATAAGTCTAGCCTAGTCAACAGTTTTGTAATCAATTAATGTACTGCTCAAAACTACTTTAGTTTTGCCCTGACACTGTCACACATAGGGTATGCTAACTTATTTAAACTTCAGTGAAGTTTAAATAATGTACAATGGTTTATATAATACTTACTGTGAAAATGAGATAATTTATATAAAGTATCCAGCACATACAGGATCTCAGTGATGATATCTCTCACCATTATTATAATTCTAGGGAATATAAAGAGGTAACAGATGAAATACAAACTGACCCTGCCTTCTAGAGGTGAAAACTCACTGAAAAGATAAGACTTTGGCATGAAATAATAAGGACAATGAATGATGAGAGACAAAGGAGTAGGACAGAATGCCAAGGCTCTAGAAGAATTCAGGAGAGGGAACTATCTCAACTGCCTCCCAGTGGCCACCCTGTTGAGTACTTCCCTTATGTTAAGCTTTCCTTACATCCTCCTCACACCATAGGTACAATTGTCCCCCTTTCACAGGTTAGAAAACCAAGTCTCAGAAAGGGAGAGTGACTTGCTCAGGGTCACTCAACTACAAAGTGTTAGAGCTGGGATTTGAAACAGGTCCATTTGCTTCTAGCAGTGGATTGAATGGTGACCCCCCCCCCCCCAAATATATGCCCACGTTTTAATTCCTGAAACTTGTGAATGTTGCTTCATTTGGAAAAGGGGGTCCTTGCATATGTAACTAAATTAAGAGTCTTGAGATGAAATCATCCTGGATTACCCAGTGGGTCCCACATTTAATGGTAATTGTCCTTATAAAAGAAAGAAGAGACAACACACACAGAGGAGGAGATGTGAAGACAGAGTCAGAGATGGGAGTGATATGGCCACAAGCCAAGGAAGCCAAGGAATATTACAGCCACCAGAACCTGGAAAAGACAAGGAATGATTCTCATCTACAGCCTTCAGAAGTAGTACAGCCCTGCCAACACCTTGATTTCAGAACTCCAACCTTCAGAACTACAAGAGAATAAATTTCTATTGTTTTAAGACCCAGTATATTGGTAATTACCTAGTAGATGGTACTATATGTAGTCCTAGGAAACTACTATCCTTTCAAATCCCTGAGTTCCTGCCATGCTGGAATCCTTGATTCTCCTGCCTTCCCTGTTATACCCCTCAGCTGTACACTCGATCCTCTCTACCTGGAGGGTGAAGAGGCAGAATATGGAGTGGGATAGAAACACTGCCCTTCCAGCAAGTCTGACATCCTTTCTTTTCATAAAGGGGGAGATTGTGTAGGCAGTGATAAGAGACAGAGACTTGTCAACATTTCCCAAAACCAAACAGAAGTTATACTTCCCCCTCTACACACTCAATAAGTGTGGTTTGGCCTGAAGTAACCATAGTAACCCCACTGATTTAACTCTTACTAAAAGCAAAGAAACTTAGCCAGGCTACTCCCTGAACTGGCTAAAGATTCTCCTCCCTGGGGAAGCAGGTATCACAGAATCACAGGATTTTAGAGATGGAAGGAACCTCAGAGTCTTGGGAAGTTTCACACATTTGTGACTGCTGTTACTACAGCTACTATATTGGTAATCTATTGCTGCATAACAAATTATCCCCAAATTTAACACCTTAAAATGACAATATTTATTGTCTCACACAGTTTCTGAGAGCCAGAAATTCAGGAGCAGCTTAGCTGGTGAGTCTGTGTGGGGAATAAGCTTAGGAATTCCCTGAGCCTGCACTGATGGGTTAACAAGGCATAAAGAATTACAAAGCCATAGGATGCTCACACCCAAGTTTTAAACAGGGATAGAGTAGGGAAGGCAAAGGCTTCCAGGATTGAGTAGGGGGGTCAAAGGACCCCAGGATACAGGTGGGGGGAAAGGCCCCAATACAAAGGTATATGAGGTAAATAAGATTAGGTTTTGAGGGTAGATATTCCCCCCAATTTAGTATTATAGCAGAAAGCTGCTTTCACAGGAAGGAATGACCAAATTAGGTAAACAGGTAAATAGGGCTATAGACCGCTGCAGGGTGAGCTAGCCCAGAGAGGAGCTAATTAACAAAAGAAAGGTGCCTTGTTGACCCTGAGGTTACATGTTCTGTCTTTCTTGTCCCCTAGACCAGTTTAGGTAAACAGTTTAGGTGGTGCCTCACATCTGCTGTAAACAACCTTCTGCCTGGCCGCCAGGTGCCAGGATTTTGTTTTGTATTGGCCCAAACCCCTAACTCCACATATATTCAAAACCCCCTCTCTCTCACACCCATGAGTTAATGTTCACAGTTTCATTGTCCCTTTGTGCGCGTCCATCACCATGTTTGTAAGCTTTCTGATCTTAATAAAAATGGAGCAAGGACCCTTAATCAGGGCTCTTGTCTTTTCCTGGACATTGGCCATCTCTCATATTTTAATCCTGCATCCTGCTTTCTTGCTAGACAAGAAAGAACTTTAGTCTTTCCCAGAGTCTATGACAATTCTGGTTCAGGTCTCTCATGAGAGTAGTGTCAAGTTACCATCCAGATGAGCTGCAGCCATCTGAAGTCATGACTGGGACTACAAGACCCACTATCAACATGGCTATTGTCAGAAAGCCTCAATTCCTCACGGGCTATTGTTTGAAGTCCTCATAGTTCCTCACTATGTAGGATTCTCCACAGGGCTAATGACAATAAGCTACTGACCTCCCCAAGAGTAAGTGATCTGAGTGTAGGGGAGAAGAGAAGGAGAAAAGCTATAGTGTCTTTTTGAAAAACAGCTTTATTGAGATATAATTCACATACCATATACTTCACCATTTTTAAGTGTACAATTCAATGGCTTTTGTATATTCACAGAATTGTACAATCATTACCACAATCAAGCTTAGAAAAATTGTATTATCCCAAAAGAAATCCCATACACATTAGTTATAATCTCACAATCCCCTGTATTTGTCTGCTCAGGCTACCATAACAAATACCATAGACTGGGTGCCCTAAACAACAGAAATTTACTTTATCATAGTTCTGGAGGCTGAGAATTCCAAGATCAGGATGCTGGTCAGTTGGGTTCCTGGTGAGAGCTCTCTTCCTGGCTTGCAGACAGTTGCCTTCTTGCTGTGTTCTCATATGGAGAGAGAGAGAGAGAGAGAGAGAGAGAGAGAGAGAGCACTCTGGTATCTTTATCTTTTTATAAGGGCACCAGACCTGTCAGGTTAAGGTTCCACCCTTATTATATTATTTAGCCTTTATTACCCCCTTGCCAGCCTCATCTCCAAATATAGTCACATTAGAGTTTCAATGTATGAACCTCATGGGGAAATGAACTTTCAGTCCATAATACCTCCTATCATCCCAGCCCTAGGCAACTCACTAATATACTTCCTATCTCTATATATGACCTATTCTAGACATTTCATATAAGTGGAATCATACAACATATGGGTCTTTATGATTGGCTTCTTTCACTTACCATAATGTTTTCAAGGCTCATCCATGTTGTAGCATGTATCAGTACTTTATTATTTTTTATTGGGAATAATATTCCATTTTAAGGAAATAGCACATTTTCTTTATCCATTCATCAGAGCTAGAAATTTGGGTTGTTTCCACTTTGGGACTATTATAACTAATGTTTCTATGAACATCCATATGCAAGATTTTGAGGGAATATGTTTTTATTTGGGGGGAGTGTATATTTAGGAATGGAATTGCTGGAACATATCACTTTGTGTTCAACCATTTGAAGAACTGCCAAGCTGTTTTCTAAGGCAGATGTGTCATTTTACATTACCACCAGCATTGTATGGTTGTTACAATCTTTCCACATCCTTGTAAACATTTGTTAATTATTTGTCTTTTATTTATTTATTTATTTTAGAGAGAGAAAGAGGGCACTAATGAATGAGGGGCAGAGAGAGAGAGAGGGGGAGAGAGAGAAAGAAAAAGAGAGAGGGGAGAGAGAGAGAGAGAGAGAGAGAGAGAGAGAGAGAGAGAGAAGCTGGGCTTACTGGAAGCAGGACTTGTGTTCACCCGAAGTGGGGCTTGAGCTCACCGGATGTGGGACTCAAACTCACAAACTGTGAGATCATGACCTGAGATGTCATGCTTAACTGACTGAGCCACCCAGGTACCTTATTTGTCTTTTTTATTATGGTCATTCTAATGGGTATAAAGTGGTACTTCATTGTGGTTTTCATTTGCATTCCCCTCATGGCTGCTGATGTTTAGCTTCTTTCCATGTGCTTATTGGCTTATTGTGCATCATCTTTGAAGAACTATCTATTCAGGTCATTTGCCCATTTCTAAATTGGTTTATTTGTCTTTTTATTATTGAGTTGCCATAGTTATTTATATATTCTAGGTACAAGCCCCTTATCAGATATATGGCAAAACATTTCTTCCATTTTGTGGATTGCCTTTTCACTTTCTCAATGATGTCCCTTGAAACACAAAAGGTGTTAATTTTGATGATATACAGTTTATATTTTGTCTTTTGCTGATTGTACTTTGGTATCATATATAAGAAAATGTTGCCTAATCCAAAGTCATGAGAATTCTAAGAGTTTTATACTTTTAGCTTTTACATCTAAGTCTATGATCCACTGTGAGTTAATTTTTGTGTGTGGTTGTGAGGTAGGGCTCCAAATTTATTCTCTTACATGTAGAGATCAAGTATCTATATAATATATTGTATACTCTTGTGTTGGGAGGCCTATAACTGTTATATTAAATTAAGAATATGCAGGTGGGGGACACCGTCAGACTTCGGCTCAGGTCATGATCTTGGGGTTCGTGAGTTCAAGCCCCGCATCAGGCTCTGTGCTGACAGAGCAGAGCCCCAGCACAGAGCCTGGGGCCTGCTTCGGATTCTGTGTCCCCCTCTCTCTCTGCCTTCCCCACTCTCTCTGTCTCTCTCTCTCTCAAAAATAAATAAAAATTAAAAATTAAAAAAAAAGAATATGCAGGGGACACCTGGGTGGCTCAGTCAGTTAAGCATCCGACTTCAGCTCAAGTCATGATCTTGCAGTTTGTGGGTTTGAGCCCTGCATCAGGCTCTGGGCTGACAAGCTAGGAGCCTGGAGCCTGCTTTGGATTCTGTGTCTCCTGCTCTCTCTCTCTGCCCCTCCCCACTCATGCTCTGTCTCTGTCTCCCTCAAGAATAAATAAACAGTTTAAAAATTAAAAAAAAAAAAGAATATGCAGTTTATGATCCACTGGATGAAGGGGCACAAGCCACCCACACTGGGTCAGTAGCTAACCCCCTTAGCACCCAAGCTCCCACTTTGGGGAAGTGAAAACTCCTGGAGTCATTTTGATTGAAGGCACAGTTTCAGTATACTCACAAAAAGAAAGTAAAGTCACAGGATTTATTACTCACAAATCCCAGACATGGAGAGGCAATTAGCTCAGGGAAGGGCAGCCCTCTGTCCCAGATCATGACCACAGGAGATAGCAGAGTAGCAAGCACCTACCTAAGAAAGCACCTAAGGTGGTTAGGGCAGAGGTCACTAACTTCTTGAGGGCTCAAATCCAAGTAGTTATTTAAAATTTTTTTTTAATCTTTATTTTTGAGAGAGACAGAGTGCAAGTGGAGGGGGGAAAACAGAGAGAGAGAGAGAGAGGGAGACACAGAATCCAAAGTAGGCTCCAGGCTCTGATCTGTCAGCACAGAGCCTGACTCAGGGCTGGAACTCATGAACCATGAGTTCGTGACCTGGGCTGAAATCTGACGCTTAACCTAGCTGAGCCACCCAGGTGCTGCCAAGTAGTTATTTTAAAATATGCCCTAGGGAAAACAAAATAGGAACTTAGGGCAGGAATCCTAAGCTCAGCTCTTTATCTAAATGTCCAAACTCTGAGTTTGAGCAGGCTTGTCATACAGTAAAATGCCTAGGCAGTAACTCAAAATAGCTGTTTTCTCATTACCCACTTCTGACCTGCCAAGCAGCAGGCACAGCTGACTCTGGAGTCCACACAGGGTCCTCAGTCAAAGAACATGGGTGCTGGTAGTTAGAAATCAGGTGTGTACAGAAGCTGGTAAGAATGAGAGGTTTCCAGCAGGGGACCAACAGCCTTGGCTAACCCACTCAACTTGATGATGCCATTTCCCACTTCTAGGCCTTTTCTGAAGCTCCATCCGAAACCCCTTCACCATCTCATCTCACCAAGATCTCCTGACAAGTAAATAACCCTCAGAATCTATTTACCTATGGAGGTTTTCTTGAATCTGTCAAAGAATACCTTTACCCAGGCTATCCTAGCTTTGTTGGCACAAAAATTAACAATGCTCATGCCTTCTACATAGTTATGAAGCTGCCAATAGGAACTTTGGTGGACATCAACTCTCATAGAGGGAAATACACTGTGCAATAGAGGTGCCAAGGCTGCAGGATAGGTGTCTGTTAAAAGATTCCTCCCTCCACTCCTACTCTTACTCCAAGGTCTATACACACCCTCCCAGCTCCCAATATCTCCCTCCAAGCCTGCTGTTCTCCTCTTTCTCAACAAGAAAATAATGTAGCTGATACCCCTTAGTTTCTCTATTATCTGATAGCAGCAATTTAGAAATGTGAACCTTCTGATAAGAGCAAATAGCTGATAATATATTGTTGTCTAATTAATTAACTTACTGGGCAAGCTTTAAAGGAGTTTGCATTTTGAAAAAATTAATACAGTGTAAACTTCTCCAAAGAGGGATGTGATTCTTGAGCATCCCCAGGACTTGGTGCCACTGAGAGGCAGGAGACAGTTCTAAACAGGAGGACTATGAAACTAGTAAGACCATCAGTTCCAGTCCTTCCCTGGACTTTAACTAATTTCCCATGTCCATTAAAATAGGTTATCAACCCATGAGGACTAGGCAGGGAGAGTGGTCATTATAATACAAAGTGTGGACAAGGTGAGGTGCAGCAAGAAATTACGTCAAGACCCCAGATGTTAGATTTAGATAATGTGGTTGTTTCTGTAACCATGTACAGTAGTTGGATTGGAATTTCAGGATTATGTGGTTGGGGGATAAGAGGTTTAGTAACTCTCCTCTTCCCCACTTCAAAGATCCCTGAGACCTGGCAGGACCTTACTTGGACATCAGCTCTTACACATCTCTAGTAATGATTTGAGAACACTTACTTGCTCTTCATGTTTAGTGCAATAAAATCCCACTACTCTGAGATTTTCATTGTCACTAAGCTTCTGACCCAGACCTTCAAGCAACAACCTCAGGGCCATCCTAATTCTGGCACTTACTGTGTGACCAAGGGTCTGTTACAGCACTACCTTATATCATCAATTTTGAAAATATTTATCAAGCACCTACCATGTACCAGGCACTGTTCTAGATACTCTCCTATCTGTTCAAGTATTTCAAAAATATTCTATGTACAGAAAAGTACATAAAACCTATGCGCTCATATTTATTTATGTAATCTCTGCACCCAACATGGAGCTCAAACTCTCAACCCTGAGATCTAGAGTCCCATGTTCTTCAGACAGAGTCAGCCAGGTGCCCCCTCTATAAGTGCACTTTAAAGAATAATTAAAAGGCAATATCTGCATAACCATTACCCAGGGCCAGAAATGTTGTACCCCAAAGCACCCCTTCACAACTTCTTCCTCTCTTGTGAGGCTATAAGCAGTATCCAGACATTTGTGATGATAATTTCTTATCTATATATGAATTTCTAAACAATATAATGTGATTTTGCCTGATTTTGAATCTTATGGAAATGGAATTGGATTGTATATATTCTGTCTTGTTTCTTTTGTGCTACAGTGTTTGCAAGGTAGTTACACATGGTTGTAGTCATCCATTTTTGTTGTTATATAGTATTCCATTGTTTGAAATACCATTAATTTATATATTCATTTAACTGCTGATGAACATCCATTGTTTTCAGTTCTTGGCTATTAGGAACAATGATTCTAGGACCATTTTGTAGTCATATACAAGTATATGAGTTTCTAGTGAACTTTCTTCTGTTCCATCTTGTGAGAATCACTGCTTTTGAGCACTATCAGGACTCTTTTCCATCATGCAGTTGGACTGTCCCTAATTCTACAAGTAGCAACTGTGAGGGAGGGGAGGCACGTGACTGGCCCAAGGTCACTCAGGCAGCTAGTGGCAGAACTCAAAACATACTCAAGGTCCTTTTGGGAAGTAGTCCATTTCCCAGTACGAGGGCAAATATGTGCCTCCCAAATCTGAGGGAACTTGGCACAGGTGGCATCAGGATAAGATGAGTGGGGCACTGCAAAATATAAGGGGGAACGAAGATATTTGGCAACGAAGATTAATACTTGATTTTTTTTTTTAATCAGCAAACTACAGCCTGTGCCACCACCTGTTTTTGTAAATAAGGTTTCATTGGAACCAGGGCTACGATTAGGACAAGATAAGTGAAGCAAGGTTGTGAAAGCATAGGGTTGAATTTTGTCTTTATTTAAAATTTTAGTATTTTGTTCATGATGGATTTTTTTTTTCATTAATTATGATTTTCTTGAGACATTGCATTAAAATGTTTACCTTGACTACTGTATTCTTGGGCACCTCCTTAAATTCTGTGCCAGAAGCCAGCACCTCACTCTTCTGACCCTAATCCCAGACCGGCAACCCAGCGTCTGTTTGAAACTTCGTCATCCTAAACCTTCTCCAACGCTTTCCAGCCTGGTCCTCACCACTGCCTTCTGTCCCTAGAGGGCGCGGTCGTCCAGCCCCCTCCACATCCTTCTCTCAGTCTCAATTCCCAGGTGAGGCGCGAGTCGTGGGGACTGAGGGGAGGAGCACGCCCCGGGGCATGGCCGGCGCGTGCGCGAGACTTAAAGCCGCGGGGCCAGGGTGATTCCCGAGGAGGGCAACTCGGCCTGGCGCGGTGCACGGGTCTGAAGCTTCTCGATTGAGTACAGTTCGCTCCGAGCCATTTCCTCTCACATTCTAGTTGGGCACTGGAATGGCAGTTCCTACGCGGTTCTCTGGGTGTGCTCTCTGCCCTATTTCGCCCCCTTCTTGGGAACACCAGGGGATATGTGGGGCAGTGTTTTGGAAGTGAGAAGCGAGCAGGACGGGCTGGAAACGGAGCGCCCCTGGCCGAGGCTGGGTAACAATGCCCGGGGCCTTTGGCATCCCCGTCTCGGCGACTGGGGAGACTCTCACATAAGTGGTTTCGGGGCAAGGATCAATGCTTTACCGCTTCCGAGGCCCCTTGCGGGCGACTACATTTCCTGACAGGCCCCGCAGAGACTGCTGTCCGTGGAGCCTCGGTGGCCTCTCTTTCCCGGAGCGGGGTTCCCGGCTACGAGGACGCTACCTCGATGTCGCCGCGTTCCCTCCAGGGTGAGCCCTCGCAGAGCTTCGTCCCATTGCAACGCATCTGGACTGGGGTCTGGGGTCCGGAGAGTGGAGGTGACCGGCCCCGCTTGGCGGCACTCCCAGGTGTCATGCAGTAAACCTGTGGGTATGGGATCTCACTGGGTAAGGGCTAACGAAGGGCAGTAGACTGAGCCTGCTGCCTCTTACCTAGAGCAAGAGGAATTTCTGAACGCATGCATCCATCGAACCCCTTTGATGGGTCGCTCCATGAACCCCCGCAAGTACGTTGGTATTATCAGGGTTGGAAGGGGTGAGAGGAGCATCTCCACTGCCCATTTCAGCTTTGTGGTCTCCATTCTCTTCCTAAAGCCTGCTTATTCCATTAACTAATTCATTTCCCAACCATTACCTCAGCACTTGCTGTGCCACAGCCCCTCCTGGCCCTAGAATCCAGGCCTCCTACTATTCCCAAGGCCACCACTGATTTCTGCCTTTAAGCGCCCTACCCCCGCCCCTTCCCGCCCCGCCCAACCACACAGGTGCAAATACTCAGGCCCTCAGGTCCAGCTTTCTCAGAACTTTACACCACTGTTACTAAAAGTCTGTGTATTCCCAGCCTAGGACACTCATTTAGCCTTAGACAGTTTGGTAAGGTTAAGTTTTATTATCATGTGGCATGGTGGAGTCCAGCTATTGAGAGCTCCACACACCTAAGTTCAGGATCTAGACCTTAGTTTATTAATACCCTGGACCCATTCTTAAGAAGCAAGTTCTATGGTGAAAGAAGAATAAGGTGTAGAGGTTACTGAGAATTAACTGAGATATCCCTTTAGTTCAAAGCTTCTCAACTCTGGCTATATTCTATCTGGGTTATTACTCCTGGGTGCAGTGTGGGCAAGAGAATTTTTAGAAACTGGGTAATTTTAATATGCAGCCAGGGTTGAGAGCCACTGCTTTAACCCTGAGGGCAGGTGAGTGGGGTCTGGGATGACCAGAAGCACTGGGCCAGGTACTTCCAGCTGGAAGCAGCCTCAACCCTTTATCTGAGTATGCTGCACAAATTGTTTTTAACATTTTCTATGAGTCCCATGCTGTGAAAATAGTCAGGAAGCACTACCATATAATGAGAAACATGTCTGACAAGTTTGTGTAAGATAATTGGAAGTAAGGTGAAACGTTCCAAAAAGGCCAACTAGGAAACATACAATAATCTCCAGATGAGGTAAAGAAAGCCTAGGCTAGATTAATGACAGGGAATGTAGGAGGGAACAGTTGTGACAGTCACAGAAAGAATGAGGGACTGTGGTGGTCACCTAGATCAAAGTTTTTGGCAGGCTGTGGCTCTTTTAATTGTCATAAAGGCTGATTGCACCGACATATTGTAGCTGACTCCCAGAAGAGAGTCACCAGAACTTCTGTAGCCTTTCTAGGACTTTCAAGACCATGAATAGGCTGGGATTATTGTGGCTGGCCCAATCTCAGGCATTAGTAAATTTCACCACAACCATAAAGTCAGAAGAGCTTCTTGGTGTGCCTTGCTGGCTCAGTCAGTGGAGCATGCAGCTCTTGATTTTGGGGTTGTGAGGTCAAGCCCCACTTTGGGTGTAGAGATTGCTTAAAATAATCTTAAAAAAAAAGTTAGAAGAGCTTGTGCTTTATGGTGGCCTGAGGCCCTTTCTGATATGTGGCAGCAGCCGCACTCCTAGGGATAACTCACTAGAAATTCAACAGGGAAAAAATAAGCTCTGTGCATGGCATTAAAATGCTTATTATAGCATTATCTATAATAATGATATATTCCAACAATAAAGGAAATGAATAAAACAAGGTATTTTAAACAAAAGTATTTATCTTAAAAAGTTAGTATTAAAATATCATTATGAAAAAAATGAATGAACCAAAAACATTCATAAGAAAAAGAATCTTCTTTTTGGAAAAAAGAATTAGATTCATATTTTTCTTGGAGTAGCTTCCTCTTGCTCAGTACTAAACTGTGATTATAGAGTACTTAAATCTGCAGGAATATGGGCAAAGCCTGAAGAAACTTGCAAACATGAACATATTTTTCTTAGAGAAGGTTGGAAGATGGAGGAAAGGGGACTCCTTTTTCAGAATTGTCCTAGTGAGAGGCATGTAGCATAGAAATTAAGGAAAGCTCTCTCAAACCAGATCATTTGGGTCCTGGTTCTGTCACTTAACAAATGGATGGCCTTTGGCAAGATTAAGACATTTCAGTGGCTTGATTTCTTCATCTGTAAAATGGGGTAATAGTCCCTATGATAGAGAGCTGCTGGGTGGCTTAATCTAATATGTGAAACTCTTAGAACAGCACTTGGCAAATAGTAAGTACTCTATAAGTGCTAGCTATTTAAACTGTTATTTATAATGTAATAAAATCATTTAAAAATTGACCAATCATTATTGATACTCCTGTCTACCCTCTACACTAAGAAAAAAACCTTAGATATTTTTAAGGGTGTATTTTATTATCCATAACTTCAATAAAGCTGTCAGTACATTTGTAGTCTGATTTTTGCTAAATGTAGACACTAGCATAACCACCATCAGAATTAAGATGTAGAACATTTCCATCACCCTTCCTTCATGCCCCTTTCTAGTCAGCCTCTCCCTTAGTTCCAGACAACTGTTGGCCTACTTTCTGCTCCTATAGTTATGCCTTAATTGTAGAATTTCATATAAATGGAATCATATAGTGTATACTCTTGTTTCTGGCTTCATTGGTCTAACATAATCTTGAGATTCATCTATTTGTTGCATGTAAAAATAGTTGTTCCTTTCTGTTGCTGAGAAGAATGCCATTATGTGGAGATCCCACAATTTGTTTATTCCTTCACCTTTGATGAGCATTTGGACTGCTTCCAGTTTTTGCTTATTATGAATAAAGCTGCTGTGCAGATTTGTAAAAAAAAAAAAAGGCTTTGTGTGGACATATTTTCATTTTTCTTGGGTAAATACGTAAGAGTAGAATTGTTAGGTCATCCAGTAAATGTGCATTTAATTTACTGTTAACAAACTGTCAAACTGCTTTCCAAAGTGGCAGGACCATTTCACATTTCAAGAGCCATGTATGAGGGTTGCATTTGTTTCACATCCTGGGGACACTCGGTATTGTCAGTCTGTTAATTTTAGCCATTCTTATGGATATGTAGTGGTACTCATCATGTTTTTTTTTAAATATGAAATTTATTGTCAAATTGGTTTCCATACAACACCCAGTGCTCATCCCAACAGGTGCCCTCCCCAACACCCACTACCCACCCACCCCACCCTCCCACCCCCCATCAACCCTCAGTTTGTTCTCAGTTTTTAAAAGTCTCTTCTGGTTTGCCTCCTTCTCTCTCTATAACTTTTTTTCCCCCTTCCCCTCACCCATGGTCTCCTGTTAAGTTTCTCAGGATCCACATAAGAGTGAAAACGTATGGTATCTGTCTTTCTCTGTATGACTTATTTCACTTAGCATAACACTCTCCAGTTCCAACCACATTGCTACAAAAGGCCATATTTCATTCTTTCTCATTGCCACGTAGTATTCCATTGTATATATAAACCACAACTTCTTTATCCATTCATTGGTTGATGGACATTTAGGCTCTTTCCATCATTTGGCTATTGTTGAAAGTGCTGCTATAAACATTGGAGTACAAGTGCCCCTATGCACTAGCACTCCTGTATCCCTTGGGTAAATTCCTAGCAGTGCTATTGCTGGGTCATAGGGTAGATCTATTTTTAATTTTTTGAGGAAACTCCACACTGTTTTCCAAAGCGGCTGCATCAGTTTGCATTCCCACCAACAGTGCAAGGAGGTTCCCGTTTGTCCACATCCTCGCCATCATCTGTAGTCTCCCGATTTGTTCATTTTGGCCACTCTGACTGGCATGAGGTGATATCTCAGTGTGGTTTTGTTTTGTATTTCCCTTGAAGAGGAGTGACATTGAGCATCTTTTCATGTGCCTGTTGGCCATCTGGATGTCTTCTTTAGAGAAGTGTCTATTCATGTTTTCTGCCCATTTCTTCACTGGGTTATTTGTTTTTCAGATGTGGAGTTTGGTGGGTTCTTTATAGATTTTGGATACTAGCCCTTTATCTGATATGTCGTTTGCAAATATCTTTTCCCATTCCGTTGGTTGCCTTTAGTTTTGTTGATTGTTTCCTTTGCTGTGCAGAAGCTTTTTATCTTCATGAGATCCCAATAGTTCATTTTTGCTTTTTTCCCTTGCCTTTGGAGATGTGTCAAGTAAGAAATTGCTGAGGCTGAGGTCACACAGGTTTTCTCCTGATTTATCCTCTAGGGTCTTGATGGTTTCCTGTCTCACATTCAGGTCCTTTATCCATTTTGGGTTTATTTTTGTGAATGGTGTAAGAAGGTGGTCTAGTTTCATTCTTCTGCATGTTGCTGTCCAGTTCTCCCAGCACCATTTGCTAAAGAGACTGTCTTTTTTCCAGTGGATACTCTTTCCTGCTTTGTCAAAGATTAGTTGGCCATACGTTTGCGGGTCCAATTCTGGAGTCTCTATTCAATTCCATTGGTCTATGTGTCTGTTTTTGTGCCAATACCATGCTGTCTTGATGATTACAGCTTTGTAGTAGAGGTTAAAGTCTGGGATTCTGATGCCTCCTGCTTTGGTCTTCTTTCTCAATATTACTTTGGCTATTTGGGGTCTTTTGTGGTTCCATACAAATTTTAGGATTGCTTGTTCTAGATTCGAGAAGAATGCTGGTGCAATTTTGATTTGGGTTGCATTGAATGTGTAGATTGCTTTGGGTAGTATTGACATTTTAACAATATTTATTCTTCCAATCCATGAGCATGAATGTTTTTCCATTTCTTTGTATCTTCCTCAATTTCCTTCATAAGCTTTCTATAGTTTTCAGCATACAGATCTTTTACATCCTTGGCTAGGTTTATTCCCAGGTATTTTATGCTTCTTGGTGTGAATGTAAATGGGTCAGTTTCTTTATTTCTCTTTCTCTTACTTCATTATTGTTCTATAAAAATGCAACTGATTTCTGTATGTTGACTTTGTAACCTGCAACTTTGCTGCATTCACGTATCAGTTCTAGCAGACTTTGGGTGGAGTCTGTCGGGTTTTCTATGTAGAGTATCATGTCGTTTGAGAAAAGTGAAAGTTTGACTTCTTCTTTGCCAATTTTGATGCCTTTTACTTCATTGTTGTCTGATTTCTGATGCTAGGACTTCCAACACTATGTTAAACAACAGCGGTAAGAGTGGACATCCCTGTCGTGTTCCTGATCTCAGGGGAAAGCTCTCGGTTTTTCCCCATTGAAGATGATATCAGCTGTAGGCTTTTTATATATGGCTTTTATGATGTTTAAGCATGTTCCTTCTATCCCAACTTTCTTCAACGTTTTTATTAAGAAGGATGCTGTATTTTGTCAAATGTTTTTTCTCCATCTATTGACAGAATCATATGGTTTTTATCCTTTTTTTTATTAGTGTGATGTATCACATTGATTGATTTGTGAATATTGAATCAGCCCTGCAGTCCAGGAATGAATCACACTTGATCATGGTGAATAATTCTTTTTATATGCTGTTGAATTAGATTTGCTAGTATCTTGTTGAGAATTTTTGCATCCATATTAATCAGGAATATTGACCTGTAGTTCTCTTTTTTTGCTGGGTCTTTGTCTGGTTTAGGAATCAAAGTAATGCTGGCTTCATAGAATGCGTCCAGAAGTTTTCCTTCCATTTTTATTTTTTGGAACAGATTGAGAAGGATAGGTATTAACTCTGCTTAAATGTCTGATAGAATTCCCCAGGGAAGCCATTTGGGCCAGGACTCTTATCTGTTGGGAGATTTTTGATAATGGATTCAATTTCTTCACTAGTTATGGGTCTGTTCAAATTTATATTTCTTCCCATTTGAGTTTTGTTGGTGTTTGGGTGTTTAGGAATTTGTCCATTTCTTCCAGGTTGTCCAGTTTGTTGGCATATAATTTTTCATAGTATTCCCTGATAATTGCTTGTATTTCTGAGGGATTGGTTGTAATAAATCCATTTCAATTGTGATTTTGTCTATTTGGGTCCTCTCTCTTTTCCTTTTGAGAAGTCTGGCTAGGAGTTTATCAATTTTGTTTATTTTTTCAAAAAACCAACTCTTAGTTTCATCCATCTGTTCTGTTTTGTTTTGTTTTTTGATTCCTTACTGTTTATTTCTGCTCTGATCTTTATTATTTCCCTTCTTATGCTGGGTTTGGGGTGTCTTTGCTCTTCTGCTTCTATTTCCTTTAGGTTTGCTGCTAGAGTTTGTATTTGGGATTTTTCTTGCTTCTTGAGATAGGCCTGGATTGCAATGTATTTTCCTCTCAGGACTGCCTTTGCTGCATCCCAAAGGGTTTGAATTGTGTTTTCATTTTCATTTGTTTCAATATATTTTTAAATTTTTTCTCTAATTACCTGGTTGACCCATTCAATCTTTAGTAGAATGTTCTTTAACCTCCATGCTTTTGGAGATTTTCCAATCTTTTTCATGTGGTTGATTTCAACTTTCATAGGACTATGATCTGAAAGTGTGCATGGTATAATCTCAGTTCTTTTATATTTATTGAGAGCTGTTTTGTGACCCAGAATGTGATCTATCTTGGAGAATGTTCCATATACACTCGAGAAGAATGTGTATTCTACTGCTTTTGGATGAAAAGTTCTGAATATATCTGTCAAGTCCATCTGGTCCAGTGTATCATTCACGGCCATTGTTTCTTTACTGATTTTTCTGTCTAGATTATCTGTCCATTGTTGTAAGTGGAGTATTAAAGTCCCCTGAAACTACCACATTCTTACCAATAAGATTGCTTATGTTTGTGATGAATTGTTTTATATATCTGGGTGCTTCCTATTTGGCGCATAGATATTTATAATTGTTAGCTCTTCCTGATGGATAGACCTTGTAATTATCATATAATGCCCTTCTTCATCTCTTGTTAGAGCCTTTAATTTAATTCTAGTTTGTCTGATATAAGTATGGCTACTCCAGCTTTCTTTTGACTTCTAGTAGCATGAGAGATAGTTCTCCATCCCCTCACTTTCAACCTGAAGGTGTCCTCAGGTCTAAAATGGGTCTCTTGTAGACAGCAAATAGATGGGTCTTGTTTTTTTATCCATTCTGATACCCTATGTCTTTTGGTTGGAGCATTTAGTCCATTTACATTCAGTGTTATTATTGAAACATATGGGTTTAGAGTCATTGTGTAGGTTTCATGCTTGTAGTGATGTCTCTGGTCCTTTGTGGTCCTTGCAATATTTCACTCACAGAGTCCCCCTTAGGATATCTTGTAGGGATGGGTTAGTGGTGATGAATTCCTTTAGTTTTTGTTTGTTTTGGAAGACCTTTATCTTTCCTTCTATTCTGAATGACAGGCTTGCTGGATAAAAGATTCTCGGCAGCATTTTTTTTTTCTGTTTATTACATTGAAGATTTCCTGCCAGTCCTTTCTGGCCTGCTAAGTTTCAGTAGATAGGTCTGCTACTACCCTTATGTGTCTACTCTTGTATGTTAAGGCCCACTTATATCTATCTGCTTTCAGAATTCGGTCTTTATCCTTGTATTTTTACAGTTTCACTATGATATGTCATGCAGAAGATCAATTCAAGTTACATCTGAAGGGAGTTCTCTGTGCCTGTTGGATTTCAATGCCTTTTTCCTTCCCCAGATTGAGGAAGTTCTCAGCTATGATTTGTTCAGGTACACTTTCAGCCCCTTTCTCTCTCTCTTCTTCTTCTGGGATCCCTATGATACAGATATTGTTCCATTTGATTTCATCACTTAGTTCTCTAATTTGCCCCTCATAATCCTAGATGTTTTTTTCTCTTTTTCTCAGCTTCCTCTTTTTCCATAATTTTATCTTCTAATTCACCTATTCTCTCCTCTGCCTCTTCAATCTGTGCTGTGGCTGCCTCCATTTTATTTTGCACCTCATTTATAGCATTTTTAAATTCATCATGACTATTTTTTAGTTTCTTGATCTCTGTAGCAATAGATTCTCTGCTGTCTTCTATGCCTTTTTCAAACCTAGTGATTAATCTTGACTGTTATTCTAAATTCTTGTTCAGTTATATTGCTTATATCTGTTTTGATCAATTCATTAGCTGTCATTTCTTCCTGGAATTTCTTTTGTGAAGAATTCTTCTGTTTCATCTCTTTGGCTTTTCTGTCCCTTATGAGTTTTAAAAGCTTGTTATGTGCTTTGCATCTGCAAGCACAGCTATGTTAAAGAGGGTTCATACGCTGTCCAGGGCCTGGCCCTTCAGAAGGTGTTTTTTGGAGAATTTTACTTGCTCTCTGTTGTTGTGACTTTGGTTATTTTATTTCCCTCCTCCCAGTGATGTTTTGGACCCTCCACCATGTATGCTTTGATTTGTTCTTTGAAAAAGCCCTGGAAAGGAAAACAAACAGACAGACAAACAGGAAAAAAACACACAAAAATACAAATAAAACAAACAAACAAAACAAAAATCCAAAAGTCAAAAAACCAGAAACACCAGCTGCAAGTAAAGAACATGGTGGAGGCAGTGCTGATGGAAGAGCACATACAAAGAGAGAAATGACAGGGGCAGGGAAAAAGAAAAAATAAACATTGACCAGGCAGAGAGACTAAATGGCTTAATCCAGAGAGAGAGAAAGGAAAATAAAGAAGGACATGAGAGGAAAAAGAAATGAAGATAAAATTATTCCCATAGAGAAACTACATGGCTTGATTATTCCAGAGAAAGAGAAAGGAATGTAAAGAAGGAGGTGTAGAACATGTATCAAGAGAATGGATTAAATATGTCTGTTTAAACAAACAAAAAACCAGAATAACTAGCTTAGAGGAGGGAAGAGATAAGAAGGAGAAAAGGAAGGAAGAATATATCTAAATAACAAGAATTTCGTAGAATTAACCCAGGCAATGCAGGCAATCTAGGAAAGCACAGACTACCTAAATAGAAAACTGGGTACTGGATAGGTGCATCACATGAGCGTGACAGTAGCAGAAGATGGTAGCATCTCTAGGGGCATTCACCAAGTACCAGCAAGAAAACTCTTCCTGGAAATTTCCAAGCTGAGACAAAGGGATGGGAACACTCAGGCAATTGTTAGGCAGTGACCAACAAAGCTGAGTGGAGGGAGAATAACGTAGAATGTTTTCAAGTAAAAGTACCCCTGGTCATATGCTTTCTCCAGAAGCCATAATCATAAGCTGAGGAGACTGTATGTGGAGGGAAATGCCAAATAACCTGAACTGGAATAAGGCCCATCTTCTCAGTAGCAATTCCAAAGTCCAAATGGGAAAAAGCAGTCATAGGAAGAATTCCATTATAGCTCAGTGAGGGCTCAGGAAAAATTTAGAAACATTATATACCATTTGAATGTTCAACAAGGTTACTTAGGAAAAAAAAAAGCCTCAGAAAGTTAAGTAGAAGCTAGTGTTCAGTTTCAAACCAACAGGAGGAACAAGTATGGAGCCCCTTCCTAAAAATGTACCTTCTTCATTTTTCTTTTGTAATTCAGATTAGATACAAAAAATCATGTTTTATTTTATATATTACATTCATATTAGGTTCATCACATCAGTCCTGATCCAAGCTGGAGATATCCTGTAGGATTGTAGTTTGGCAAAGGCATTTATATAGGGTTAACCAGTGTAACATCATTCAAGCATTCAATAAATACATATTTTTAGAACAACTACTTCATGCCAGGTTCTGTGCTAGTGCTGAGGACAGAAGAGTGAGCCAGGCAGAAATCAACTCCGCTGTCTTGTATATTTCTAATGACCTGCTTTGATACAGGGCTTACACAGGTCTACCCAGGCTTTCTTTTTCCTCCATGTAATCAGATTTTTCAGCTTGAAATAACATACTTAGCAGTAGATACTTGTCAAGTCTGTGGCTACCTTTTTCTTAATTTTTTAAATGTTTTTATTTATTTTTGAGAGACACAGAGAGACAGAGCACAAGTGGGGGAGGGGCAGAGAGCGTGAAACACAGAATCTGAAGCAGGCTCCAGGCTCTGAGCTGTCAGCACAGAACCCAGTGAGGGCTCAAACTCACAAACTGCAAGATCATGACCTAAGCTGAAGTCGGACGCTTAACTGACTGAGCCACCCGGGCACTGCACCCAGTGTCTTTTGAATACTCTTCCTGTATTTGGGGATTTTCTTCAAGATATAATTCCTGTCTCCTTAAGGCAGAATGCAAACTCAATTTCCAAGCCTTTCTTGAAGCTAGGGTACAGGCAATGACCTATTGTCAACTGGGGTCCACATGATTTCTCTGATTGAGAAGACACCAACCCAAGGATGCAAAATTCATGAAAAATCCACTTTCCAGAGGGTGTGAGGGTGGAAGAATCTGTTTTTCCAGGGAAGCATGGGTGAAGTTTTTGGCATCTGGAGTCTGGCAGTGCAAATTATGGTGGTGTCTCACTGCAGCTGGCCCACAGAATGGTTTATTTTTGGCTGCACAGATTGTTGGCCTTTCTGGCCATACCAGAGGTACTGTGAGCTACCTAAGATTCTCAATTGCTTATCTTTTAAAAACCAGTTAGAGTGAGTTCTATTCTTTGTAAAATATTGTGACTAATGCATATACTGAGCTACTGTTATGTGCTAGACTCTATGCTGGCATATTCCTATGTTACTTTGATTAAACTTCATAAACTTCATTTAAGGTATAAATTCTTATACATTTTACAGATTAAAAAACTGAGATTCAAAAGGTCACTTTATTCAATCTACAAATACTAAAAACCTGCTGTGTGACACCCACTGGGAATAGAATATTGAAGGAAAGGGGCGCCTGGGTGGCGCAGTAGGTTAAGCGTCCGACTTCAGCCAGGTCACGATCTCACGGTCCGTGAGTTCGAGCCCCGCGTCAGGCTCTGGGCTGATGGCTCGGAGCCTGGAGCCTGTTTCCGATTCTGTGTCTCCCTCTCTCTCTGCCCCTCCCCCGTTCATGCTATGTCTCTCTCTGTCCCAAAAATAAATTAAAAAACGTTGGAAAAAAAAAAAAAGAATATTGAAGGAAATAGTTCCCTGCAACTGTAAAAAGAACGGCATATTGTTTTTAAATGTCCCCTTATCAAAATAAGAGGCACCAAATGGCAGATGTCTAGAGAGAAGGACCTCAGGCCAGTAAAGGCCTCATTTTAAATATAGAAACCCCCTAAAAATAGCCACCTATGTTACAGACTCAACAGGTGATTGGCCCAAAAAGAAGGGAGTGGAATCTAGGCCGTGGTGAAGGAGAGTAAAAGGGCAGTTCACTGTTTCCAGCTTCTCTCACCACAATGGCTCTGCCTCTGAGGTCCCTGAGTCGGGGCTTGGCAAGCACAGCAAAGGAAGACCATGGAGGGGCAGGAGGTGAGTGGGGCTGCTGCCTGACCCTGTGGCTTACATACCTGTACCCCTCTCCCACCTGTCTGGCCTTCCGCGGTTCTGAGGACCGCCCCCCACTCCGCCTCCCCCCCACCCACCCTTTAACTGTAACCTTCAGAGGCCGTCCCTTCCCCACCTCTCTCTCATCTCTGCCTTCCCCCCACCCTGCTGTAGCCAGCACTTGGCGCCTCCTGACCTTCGTGCTGGCGCTCCCGAGTGTGGCCCTCTGCACCCTTAACTCCTGGCTCCATGCGGGCCATCGTGAACGCCCCAAGTTCATCCCATACCACCACCTCCGTATCCGCACCAAGGTATGCTGGCCTGAAGCCTTGGCCCCCAGAGCGGGAGCATGGTTCAGACGGGCAAGGGGTGCTGGGGGACCCCCTGGCCGGGACCTCGCTGACAATCTGCTCTCCGTCTATTCACAGCCCTACTCCTGGGGAGACGGCAACCATACTCTTTTCCACAACCCCCGTGTCAACCCTCTGCCCACCGGCTATGAACAGTGAATGGCCCTGAGGCCCCAGTGGATGCCCCCAGCCCCAATAAAGGTGTGAAAACTGTGTGTCCGCAGGCTCTCTGGGGACCAGGATAGCGGCTGGAGGGGCCTACAAGGAGTTCCACTGGGTGCATGCGCACAGTGCAGTCTGTGGTCTACATGCTCTTCCCAAGGCCATGATTTGGGAGGTGCTCCAGGGAACATCCTTGATGACTAGGTAGGAGATCTCCATCCTCCTTTTCTCTCACCTATTGATAATTAGGGCTATAGCCTGTAAAGGTCTTTCACATAACACTAACCTCACAGTAACTCTGGGAACAAGATATAATTTTGGTTCCCCTTCTCCAGAGGAGGAAATGAGATTCTCAGATATTAAAAGACTTAAATAAGGGCCCTCCTCAGAGGTCCCTGGAAACTAAGGGCTGCAGACTCTGAAGTACCACTTGTCTCTTGACATATATTCACAGCTTTTGTGAATTCTGGTTTTTGGAAACAACCCTGATTTCAAACAGAGGAACTACAGCCCTATCTGTGAGTCTTCATGACGTAGTTTTGGATTTGGAATATTTTAGCTATTCTCTATGACCACCCTTAATGAGTCTTCTGTATTAGTTTGGGAAATCATATGCTCCTTTCTGGAAGCCTGGCTCTCCTAGCCTCTGGGGATCTCATTCAAGGGAGAGATCGGTTCAAACAAGTTCAGGGAATTTCACTCACCTCTTAGGACAGTCTGCTCACTTGACATTACCAAAGAGCCTGAAGCCTGTGCTGAAACCCATGAGAAACAGACACATTGAGTTCTTCCTTTGGCTACTCCCCTGATGCTACATATATAGTGCCATTAAAAAAAAGATTATCTCAGGCCTCAATCACCTGAAAAAGTGAGTGAATGTTTTCTAGGCCCACAAGCAGGGTCCCTCAACTCTTCCTAGAATAGCACTCAGGTCCCTAAATTAAAGCTCTTTGATTAAAGAAGAATGTTTTATAAACATCTTTATTTAATATGGCAATTCTTATATATGAAAATTTATGCTGACATAATGCTTGCTTTTGTAAAAAGTGAGTCATCACTGAAGAACTCTGACAAATATGTTAAAATATAAAAACCTTTCAAATACCTTGAGAAAGTGGCTTAGCACCTGGTAAGTTGCTCAGTCCAGTACATATCTATACAGAAGTTATTCCCATGGAAATAGATTTGTAGGCAAAGTCAAGCCCAGCCAATAGGGGTAGATACAAACAGAAAAGTGAATTATTAGGACAAAGGCAAATTTGAGGCCTCACATTGGACATCTTCCCCACTGAATGTGGCAGTGTCGTCAGGTTTGTTATCCAGCATTTCTTTGTACTGACGTTTGAAGAAGCCAAGCTGTGAGGGGAAGTAAATCAGAAAAGCTGGGTAAGAGGGCAGGGAAGAAAGTTGGGAGTAGGAAGAGGCTGAAGGAGAAGAGAAGTTGTCTTGCATTTCTGTGCCAGAACACTTATGTGAACAACAGCTATTGTGTATTATCTACTGTGTGCCAAGCACAATGGTTATGCATATAACCTATAGTAAAACAGCATAGATTCATAGGCAGGCCTATACACATACCCTGTCCTCGTTTCTGTCTCACTTCAGCTACTTTGTAGATATAGGCATGATTATCATTTCAAAAATGAGAAAACAAGTTCAGAGAAGTAGAGCAAATTGCTTGACATTAAAGAGTGAGCAAGGCAGAGCCAAAATGCACACACAGGCTGGCCTGGCTCCATTGTCTGAGTTCTTTCCACTATACCATCCTTTCTCTGAGAGGGCTTGGGTTGTATGCTGCTGGTGTTGAGAGTGGGATTAAAACACTCACCTTGTAGAGGATGGCTGTGATGAGAGCCAGCAGCAGCAGTCCTCCCAAAGAGCTGCCCACAATGAGGGGAATGGGATCATACACCTCATGCTTATCTAGCATGATCTCCATCTAATTTGGGAATTAGAAAGCATCAGACTTTTTGCTGTCCCAGACTCTTCCCAGGTTTCCCAACCTTTAGCTCTCTCCCCTCCTTCCTTTACTCCAAGGGGTGACATACAGAAAAACTCATGGGCGTAAGGACAACCCTCCTGCTGAGAGACCTTCATCCTTCCTCCCTCCAGGCTTGTGAGTCTCCCATAAGGCACCACAGATTTTGCATTAGGAGCCCTCTTACCAGCCTGGCCACTGCCTACCACACAGTCACTACCTGAGCACTCAAG